>NC_138299.1:89510000-89850000 GCF_965601325.2 Salmo salar
TGTTTCTGGACCTACGTTATAAACGTTCATTTGTAGGCTAGGTTGTATCAACCTCATGATGGGTACAGTGAAAATTAGAGTATCATGTAGTAGCCTAAACCTATTGATGTCACATTGAACTGGGTGAATGGAATGTGAATGACAGTCATCCAATATCCTGTAGAAGAAACAAGGCTCCCAAATCTTGAATAGCACTGACCGCCACTGGTATACAACTTCCAACTAAACGCCTACTTGTTTCCATCTCGGCAATGTAGTGCAGAGCGATTAACTGACATTTCGGTTATTTTTTGGTTTTTAAAATGGTTCAATTATTTGAATTCCATTTAGTTCGTTTTTTTCTGTGAACTCAATGCGCAATTTCTCCAGAGATAAATCAGATCAAGCCCGAACTGTGCGATGTAGTAGGGAGTTGTAGTTTCCAACAGGCCAATATTCTACATAGGTTAGAGCAGAAAACGTGGCAATTAACTACAATGACCATAATCCACTGTGTGCCTACTTGTCACAGACCAGAGAGGGAGAGAAGACATAGAAGACGTGCAATCGAGAGGGATAGAGAGCAGTTGCTTCATGAGGTATCTCTACCTGAAAATACATTATCTAAGTGATTGATAGTTGGCATTCATCAGTCAAATGTATTCCTTATTTACTTTTAATAAGAACTACTAAAATAGTGATTTTGTCAGACAGCATAGGCAGCAGCTCTATAGAGATGAGATGACTTGGAATTAAATAATTAAGTCATCAAATAAAACAAATGTAATATACAGCACACAACAACTGAAATAAGGTATTAAAGCAAAGTAATGTGAATAAATGATGGTTAATAAGTGATAAGCAGTAATGAGCAGTCACTACCATCAAAAAGCACTAATCGCTCAGCGCTACCACAATGCCAAACACTAGAAATAATAAAACAGAAGAATAGGAACATCAAGTAAAAGGCTCAGTAGAAAATAATGAACCTTTTAGCATCAGTATAATACAGGAAGGCACAATTTATAGTCCAATATTTACACGTGTTTTGGGGAAGGAGGGATTCGATGGGCAAGTGTTTAAACTGTGCAGTATTTAGAAATCATAATAAGAGTCTGGCATTGATGTATATGTTTGTGTGTGGATGAGTGTACTGTATACCTGTGTGTGTGTGTGTGTGTGTGTGTGTGTGTGTGTGTGTGTGTGTGTGTGTGTGTGTGTGTGTGTGTGTGCGTGTAGTCTACATGGTCTGGAGACGCGTGTGTGTGTGTGTGTGTGTGTGTGTGTGTGTGTGTGTGTGTGTGTGTGTGTGTGTGTGTGTGTGTGTGTGTGTAGTCTACATGGTCTGGAGACGTGTGTGTGTGTGTGTGTGTGTGTGTGTGTGTGTGTGTGTGTGTGTGTGTGTACCAGCCACCAGCCAGTGTCCATTTAAATACCTCACTGAGTAGTAGTAATTGCAGTACAGTACAAAACTCTGACACAACTTTTGGCGATGACATTCAACTTATACAAATGAATGAAGTTTCTAGTAGAGTAGTAGGGGAATACACACAGGGGGCGCACACACTGCTTCAGCATCAGGAGAGCTGTCGGCCAGCACTCTCCAACCTACAGAATAAACACAGACTTATCACCATCACTCACAGAAACCATCTCCCTACTTAATGACCCTACTAAAACACCTCTACTTAATTACCTTACTTAAAAACCCTACTTACTTACCTTACTTAAAAACCCTACTTAATGACCCTACTAAAACACCACTACTTAATTACCTTACTTAAAAACCCTACTTACTTACCTTACTTAAAAACCCTACTTAATGACTCTACTTAATGGCCCTACTAAATGACCCCTACCTAATTACCTTACTTAAAAACACTACTTAATGACTCTACTTAAAAACCCTACTTAATTACCTTACTTAAAAACCCTACTTAATGACTCTACTAAATGAACCCTACTTAATTACCTTACTTCAAAACCCTACTTAATGACCCTACTAAATTAACCCTACTTAATTACCTTATTTAAAAACCCTACTTAATGACTCTACTAAATGATCCCTACTTAATTACCTTACTTCAAAACCCTACTTAATGACCCTACTAAATTAACCCTACTTAATTACCTTACTTCAAAACCCTACTTAATGACTCTACTTCAAAAACCTACTTAATGACCTTACCTAAAAACCCTACTAAATGACCCCTACTTAATTACCTTACTTAAAAACCATACTTAATGACCCTACTAAATGACTCCTACTTAATTACCTTATTTCAAAACCCTACTTAATGACCCCTACCTAATTACCTTACTTAAAAACCCTACTTAATGACTCTACTTCAAAAACCTACTTAATGACCTTACTTAAAAACCCTACTAAATGACCCCTACTTAATTACCTTACTTAAAAACCATACTTAATGACTCTACTAAATACCCTACTTAATTACCTTACTTAAAAACCCTACTTAATGACCCTACTAAATTACCCCTACTTAATTACCTTACTTAAAAACCCTACTTAATGACTCTACTTAATCGCCCTACTTAATGACCCTACTAAATGCACCCTACTTAATTACCTTACTTAAAAACCATACTTAATGACTCTACTAAATGACTCCTACTTAATTACCTTACTTCAAAACCCTACTTAATGACTCTACCTAATTGCCCTACTTAATGACCCTACTAAATGATCCCTACTTAATTACCTTACTTCAAAACCCTACTTAATGACCCTACTCAATGATCCCTACTTAATTACCTTACTTAAAAACCCTACTTAATGACTCTACTAAATTATCCCTACTTAAATACCTTACTTCAAAACCCTACTTAATGACTCTACTAAATTATCCCTACTTAATTACCTTACTTCAAAACCATACTTCATGACCCTACTAAATGACTCCTACTTAATTACCTTACTTAAAAACCCTACTTAATGACCCTACCAAAATTATCCCTACTTAATTACCTTACTTAAAAACCCTACTTAATGACCCTACTATATGACCCAACTCAATGACCCCTAATTAATGACCACTACTTCATTACCTGATTTAATGACACCTACGTAATGACCCTACTTAATGATATCTACTTAATGACCGATACTTAATGACAGGAACAGAAAAGGGAATGTCTGAGCACAGAACACTACAACCTTGTAAAATGGGTCCCTGTAGCATTTCTCAAGGGAGTTTCATCTCTGAAGAGGGTTTGCTAGCTTTTAGAATTAGCAAGACAAGTCGAGCATGCCGAAGGGGTTGAACGGCGATGAGAGCATCGATCACAATATTATCCATGTAGGTGGTGGCAATATTGGTTATGGTTTTCAGCAGTGTTGTAGTACTCGAGTCCCGAGTACTTGTGACTCGACTTGGACTCGACCATTGGTGACTCGGACTTGAGACTCGCCTTCTCGACCACTCGCCCTTCCGTGCCTTGTATTTGCACTTGGACTGGATAGGCTAATAATGTGTACTCACTCAGGTAGCATGGTAGCATGCTCACTCAGGTCACTCAGGTAGCATGAGCCATGGAAAAATGTGTAGAATTGCAGGAAATTAGCTTTAAAACTACAACATTGTATGTCCACCTCATGGAAAAATGTGTAGAATTGCAGGAAATTAGCTTTAAAACTACAACATTGTATGTCCACCACATGGCAAAATGTGTAGAATTGCAGACCTTTCATTAAAACAGCAACATTTTGTCACCGCGGCCAACAGGAGGGCTTCTAAAATGTTCGGTCGGCGAGCGCACAATTGGCCATGCCCACGCGACGTCCACCACCTAAGCCCCATTTTGATCCAAAACAAAAACTTTAAAACAAAAGTCTAGCTATTGTCCTCTCACTCTCCTTGAGTATTGTAAAGTAGGCTGTCTTTGTCTTGTCGCTCTGCCCTCGCACTTTCCCCCCTGCATCACATAGCCAAGTCTTCCTTTAGTTTTAACGCTGCAAAAACATACACAAATATCAGTGGGTGATTTCAAAAACGTAGTTGAGAGCCTGACTTAACATTCATATATGTAGTAAATAAGTAGTGAAACACAGGTATTGAGTAAAACTTGTGAGGTAGTAATGAATGGTAAATTAGTTGATTTCCTTCACAACAGCTCTGCGCTGCGCTGCGCTGCAAAGCGCAAGAAGTATGAATGCCCTGACTTCTGCAGAGGCCATATCACCATATAAACGGATTGGCCATGCAGTGCCTTTAATCCATTGCAGAGGCTGGGGGGATGGCACAGTCCAAGAAGAAGGGGAGTGTGGCTGGAAGGTGCTCCATGGTCAATCCCACCCCTGCATTGGTCACGCAGCATTTATGGTGATATGGCCTCTGCAGAAGTCAGGGCATTCATACTTGTTGCACTTTGCAGAGCAGCGCAGATCTGCTGAGCAGAGTTGATGTGAAGGAAGTTGTCAAGGAAGTGAGTTTGTGTTTATACAGGACCTCCCGCCCCCCATCTACTGTCAACCAATCATGTCAATGCGTAGCTATATGGAGCTCTCCGCATTGTTACAACATTTGGAAGGCACATGGCAATGCTGTACTTAATTTGGCCTCTGCATTCCTCCAGAGGCTCTGCAATTGTGTCACACCATCCATACTGCGCCTTCGACCACATTTTCGGATCAAGCATAAATCTCTCTCCAGAATGCGCTCTCCACCAATTTGAACACATTCTTTGTTTCATTTTTTTTAACCTTTATTTAACTAGGCAAGTCAGTTAAGAAAAAAATATTATTTACAATGACAGCCTAGGAACAGTGGGTTAACTGCCTTGTTCAGGGGCAGAATGACAGATTTCTACCTTGTCAGCTCAGGGATTCAATCTAGCAACCTTTCGGTTACTAGTCCAACACTCTAACCACTAGGTTACCTGCCGCCCCTTCATAACTTCATTGTGTGAATTGTTTGCATTTGATTGTTAGTGTCTATCAATTCCCCATTACTTATATCCCCAGTAGACCATTTACCATTAATTTCTGTCATTTCTCATCTACAATATCAATCAAATAAAATGTTATTTGTCACATGCGCCGAATACAACAGGTATAGACCTACTATGAAATGCTTACTTACAAGCCCTTAACAATGCAGTTCAAGAAATAGAGCTAAGAAGATATTTACTAAATAAACTAAAGTAAAAAATTTTAAGTAACACAATAAAATTAAAATAATGAGGCTATATACCTGGGACACCGAGAGTCAATGTGCAGGGGTACAGGTAAGTCGAGGTAATTTGTACATGTAGGTAGGGGTAAAGTGACAATGCATAGACAATAAACAGCGAGTAGCAGCAGTGTAAGAACAAGGGGGGGGGTCAATGTAAATAGTCCAGGTGGCCATTTCATTAATTGTTCAGCAGTCTTATGGCTTGGGGGTAGAAGAGGTTAAGGAGCATTTTGGACCTAGACTTGGCGCTCCAGTACTGCTTGCCGTGCGGTAGCGGAGAGAACTGTCTATGATTTGGATGGCTGGAGTCTTTGACAATTTTTGGGGCCTTACCCTGACACCGCCTAGCACATACGTCCTGGATGGCAGGAAGCTTGGCCCCAGTGAAGTACTGGGCCATACGCAATACCCTCTGTAGAGCCTTAAGGTCAGATGCCGAGCAGTTGTCATACCAGGCGGTGACACAACCGGTCAGGATGCTCTCGATGGTGCAGCTATTGAACTTGTTGAGGATCTGGGGACCTATGCCAAATCTTTTCAGTCTCCTGAAGGGGAAAAGGAGTTGTCATGCCCTCTTCACGACTGTCTTGGTGTGTTTCGAACATGATATTTTGTTGCTGATCTGGACACAAAGGTACTTGAAACTCTCGACCCGCTCCACTACAGCCCTTTTCATGTGAATGGGGGCCTGTTCGGCCCTCCTTTTCCTCTAGTCCACGATCAGCTCCTTTGTCATGTTCACGTTGAGAGAGAGGTTGTTGTCCTGGCACCACACTGCCAGTTCTCTGACATCCTCCCAAAAGGCTGTCTCATCATTGTCGGTGATCAGGCCGACCACTGTTGTGTTGTCAGCAAACTTAATGATGGTGTTAGAGTTGTGCTTGGCCACGCAGTTGTGGGTGAACAGGGAGTACAGGATTGGACTAAGCACGCACCCCTGAGGAGCCCCCGTGTTGAGGATCAGCTTGGCAGATTTGTTGTTGCTTACCCTTACCACCTTGGGGGAGGCCCGTCAGTAAGTCCAGGATCCAGTTGCAGAGGGAGGTGTTTAGTCCCAGGGTCCTTAGGTTAGTGATGAGCTTTGTGTGCACTATGGTGTTGAACGCTAAGCTGTAGTCTATTAACAGCCTTCTCACATAGGTGTTCCTTTTGTCCAGGTGGGAAATGGCAGTGTGGGGTGCGATTGAGATTGCATCATCTGTGGATCTGTTGTGGCGGTGAGCGAATTGGAGTGGGTCTAGAGTTTCCGAGATGATGGTGTTGATGTCAGCCATGATCAGCCTTTCAAAGCACTGAATGGCGCCAACGTGAGTGCTATGGGACAGGTAAGGCAGGTTACCTTCACTTTCTTGGGCACAGGGACACGGTGGTCTGCTTGAAACATGTAGGTATTACAGAATCTGTCAGGGAGAGGTTGAAAACGTCAGTGAAGACACTTGCCAGTTCCCGCGCATGCTCTGAGTACACGTCCTGGTGATCTGTCTGGCCCCGCGGCCTTGTGAATGTTGACATGTTTAAAGGTCTTGTTCACAGCAGTATACCACCCTGCATCCCACTGCTGGCTTTCTTCTGAAGTTAAGCAGGGTTGGTCATGGTCAGTCCCTGGATGGGAGACCAGATGCTGATGAAAGTGTTGTTGGAGTGCCAGTAGGAGGAACTCCTTCCTTTGGTCTAAAAAAATATCTCAATGCCCCAGGGCAGTCATTGGAGACATTGCCCTGTGTAGGGTGCTGTCTTTTGGATGGGACGTTTTATCGGCTGTCCTGACTCTCTGTGGTCACTAAAGATCCCATGGCACTTATTGTATGAGTAGGGGTGTTAACCCTGGTGTCCTGGCTAAATTCCCAATCTGGCCATTCGATCACTGAAGCTGGAGACTCATATCTCCCTCACTAGCTTTAAGCACCAGCTGTCAGAGCGGCTCACAGATCACTGCACCTGTACATAGCCCATCCAACTACCGCATCCCCATACTGTATTTATTTATCTTGCTCCTTTGCACCCCAGTATCTCTACTTGCACATTCATCTTCTGCACATCAATCACTCCAGTGTTTACTTGGTATATTGTAATTACTTCGCCACCATGGCCTCTTTATTGCCTTACCTCCCTTATCTTACCTCATTTGCACACACTGTATATAGACTTTTTCTACTGTATTATTGACTGTATGTTTGTTTATTCCATGTGTAACTCTGTGTTGTTTTATGTGTCGAACTGCTTGCTTTATTCTTGGCCAGGTCGCAGTTGTAAATGAGAACTTGTTCTCAACTAGCCTACCTGGTTAAATAAAGGTGAAATAAAAAATATAAAAAATGTATGTACGGTCACTGTTGGGACGACGTTATCGATGTACTTATTGATGAAGACGGTGACTGAGGTGGTATACTCCTCAATGCCATTGGATGAATCCCGGAACATATTCCAGTCTGTGCTAGCAAAACAGTCCTGTAGCGTAGCATCTGCGTCATCTGACCACTTCTGCATTGAGCGAGTCACTGGTACTTCCTGCTTTAGTTTTTGCTTGTAAGCAGGAATCAGGAGGATAGAATTATGGTCAGATTTGCCAAATGGAGGGTGAGGGAGAGCTTTGATGTGTCTCTGTGTGTGAAGTAAAGGTGGTCTACAGTTTTTTTATACATCTCCTTGAGTCTTAGTGCCAGTATTGGTTTGTGGTGGTAAATAGACGGCTATGAAAAATATAGATAAAAACTCTCTTGGTAGATAGTGTGGTCAACAGCTTATCGTGAGATACCTTACCTGGAGACTTCCTTAATATTAGACATCGCGCACCAGCTGTTACTTACAAATAGACACACACCCCCACCCCTCGTCTTACCAGACGTATCTGTTCTGTCCTGCCAATGCACTGAAAACCCAGCCAACTGTATGTGTCGTCGTTCAGCCACGACTCTGTGAAACATTAGATATTACCGTTTTTAATGTCCTATTGGTCTCTAACGGTGATCATCCAGTTTATTTTCCAGTGATTGCACATTGGCCAATAGGACAATTGGTAGAGGCAGGTTACCCACTCCCCGACGAATTCTCACAAGGCACCCCGATCTCCGCCCCCTGTATTTCCTTATTTTCTTCACGTGAATGACTGGGATTTGGGCCTGGTCTTGGAGAAGCAGTATATCCTTTGGACTCATTAAAGAAAAAATCTTTGTCCAGTTCGAGGTGAGTAATCGCTGTTCGGATATCCAGAAGCTCTTTTCGGTCATAAGAGACAGTAGCAGCAACAATATGTACAAAATAAGTTACAAACAATGCGAAAAAACACAAAATAGCACAGTTGGTTAGGAGCCTGTAAAACGGCTGCCATCCCTTCTGGCGCCGTTGTTTGTTTGGTTACAGTAAAAAAATGTATGCTTTCAATATATTATTATTCCATTATTTTACCTGTTCTCATTGTCAGAGTGTACACGTTGTTTGCATAGCGCACAACCTATGCTATGCTTGTGAGAAACAAGTATTTGTTTATTTCATTCCATTTTAGGCACCTTAAACAGCAAGCCAACGAAATCTGTTTTTACATCCATTGAGAATGACAATAGTTCCTCACTGTATTTGAAATATCTTCCCAGTTCTCTCCTTTTCGATATCCACTCTGCCTAGAAGAGAAAAATGTCATGCTCTGATCCAGTGGAAACGTCATAAAATAGGCCTACCTGATTACTTCTTATCCATTTCGCAAATATCCTACAGCTATGTCTGTCCCGAGGTCACTGGCGGGCGAAACTCTGAGGGGTTTATTCTGGGGTTTGCTAGCAGGAGCTTCAGGCTGGCAGGAACTTCAGGCTGGACCCAAGTTAATAATTGTTTCAAGTTCATTGCAGACAGGCCATGCGTAGCCCATGTGATTTCTTTTTATCAGGATTTTCTTTTTTTTACCACTTTTTCATGGTATCCAATTGGTAGTTACAGTCTTGTCCCATCGCTGCAACTCCCATACGGACTCGGGAGAGGCAAAGGTTCAGAGCCGTCCTCTGAAACACAACCCAGACAAGTCGCACTGCTTCGTGACACAATGCCCGTTAACCCGGAAGCCAGCCACACCAATGTGTCAGAGGGGACAAGAACATCCCTGCCGGCCAAACCCTCCCCTAACCCAGCCGACGCTGGGCCAATTGTGCGCCGCACCATGGGTCTCCCGGTTGCGGCTGGCTGCGACAGAGCCTGGACTCGAACCAGGATCTCTAGCCTTAGACCACCATTCGCCACTCGGGCGGCAGGACATTTTCTACCTGCAGGCTGCAATGTTTATATTTGTTGGCTTTATAGGCTATTTTACATAGTTGGCAATGGCAATAGAAGTTACTTTTTAGGTTTGAATCATTTTAATTTAGATTTGGATAGAATTTTGATTAACCACATGGCAATGATTTTGAGATAAGAAAACATTATTATAAATTAAATGAAACTGTTCCACGAATATGTGCATTAAGAAAACCATAACTGAAAGGCAGATCGGTGGAAACGGTAAGATAAATTGGCATTCCACATGAGAAAGGTTGCTGACTCCTTACACCAGCAACTTCAGGAGAGTAACGGCAGAATCTGCAAAAGCCATTTAACTGACTTGCCTAGTTAAATAAAGGTTAAATAAAATAAAAAATAAATAGGCCTAACTCAGTTGAACACACAACAAAGCATGCTGCCTTGATAAACTCAGCATTAATGAACGCAGCCTTGATGAGCACTGTGCTGATGAGCAGACCGACTCCTTTCTGAAATATCCACATTGCACTGGGCCAATCAGGCTAATGAGGCTCTCACTTCCTCCATTCGAGCTAAAGTGGCGATTGATTGGGGGGTGGGAAGCCTTTACAGAGGGGAGAAATAATTGCTATGAATGGGCAATCTGCAAACTCATTCACTTTTTTCCCACCGTTTTGTTTACCGACATACCGGTCATTAGGGATTGACTCTGGGGGCTCCTGTTAACTTGTCAATGTCAAACATTTAAATGAAATATAAATCAGACTGCTGTAAATTATTCTGGGATAATTTGTCTGTCCGTTTTGGAGTGCTTCAGCATTGCAGTGGTTGCTGGTCCGACCGAGCGGAATGTGTGTGTGTGCGTGCATGTGGGTCGACAGACAAAGTTCCTAACTACAGTGTGGATACAGTTGGCCTACAGTAGAGTATTCACAGTTAGAGATATACTAACTAAAACGGACAGAAAAAGCCTGAAGTCACTACAGGAACTACAGCAGAGATAGCAGTCAGTTACAATACCTACAACCTCCAGCACACACGCACTGTTGGGGCAAGTGACTTACAATGGCTAGTTGTTATTTATATATATTTTTGTTGTTGTGCATTTTGCTATTTGCCTCGACTCCTGCATGCTTTGTTGACTATGAACTTTCTTGTTTACCCAACCGTGGGACAGACTATGTTTGTTCCCACACTCGGGACTCTGACTCTCTATTGGTTACACAGACAATTTTATCACGTTACCTGATAAAATTGCTGTATAATATGATCTTGTGGCCATCTAATGCACATTCACATGTCATAAATCAACACTGCAGAGCTCTCCCTGTCCTCTGCCGTGCATTGATTGTATTACTGTTGATGATATCTGGAAATGTGCATGTACACCCTGGCCCATCTACTGTTGCTAGCCCCAATTCTGACTTGTGCTCTGATATCGGTTTCACTGATTTCTGGTCTCGTAAAAGCCTGGATTTTCTGCACGTTAACACTAGAAGCTTATTACCTAAAATGGATCAATGAAAGTGTGGGTTCATAGCTCCAATCCAGATGTGTTGGTCATTACTGAGACGTGGTTAAGAAAGAGGGTTTTGAATACTGATGTTAACCTTTCTGGTTATAACCTTTTTCGGCAAGAAGATCTTCCAAAGGTGGGCGTGTGGAAAAAAATAACCAAGGATCACCTTCAGTGCTCGGTTGTCTCCACCAAGTCTGTCCCCAAACAATTTGATTTGCTGGTTTTAAGCATTAAACTTTCAAATAGCTCTTTGTTGACTGTTGCTGGGTGCTATCGTCCTCCATCAGCACCGGCCTGTACCCCACCTGCTCTAGGCTCTCTCCTGGCCCCTTACACCAAGTCTGAATTTGTCCTGCTAGGTGACCTAAACTAGGACATGCTTAATCCATCTGACGAAGTCCTAAAGCAATGGGACTCCCTACATTTTTCTCAGATTATTACCAATCCCACAAGGTATGACTCCAAACACCCAGAAAAGGCTACTCTCCTTGATGTGATCCTGACAAATAATCATGATAGGTATCAGTCTGGTGTTGACCTTAGTGTTCGTAATGGCTGCTCAGTGAAACGACCTGTCCTGATTTGTCATAGACGCGTGCTAAAAAACTTTAATGATCAAGCCTTCCTTCATGACCTGGTCTCTGTAAAATGGTATAGAATCAGCTTGATCCCCTCTGTCAAAGACACTTGGACCTTCTTTTTTTATATTTTCAGTGGTATTGTTAACAAACACGCCCCCATAAAGAAAATGAGATTTAAAAACAGGTTCAGCCCTTGGTTCGATCGTAATCTTGCAGAGTTACTCCACCTCAAGAATTGCATTTGGCGAAAGGCTCGGCACATGCATACTCAGGTTGAATGGCTTTCGTTCAGGCAAATGATAAATAAGTGCACTCAGGCTATCCAGAAGGCCAAAGTTAGTTACTTTAAGGAGCAGTTCTCTCTCTGTGGGTCTAACCCCAAGAAGTTCCGGAAAACAGTTAAAGACCTGGAGAACAAACCCTCCTTCTCACAGCTGCCCTTATTGTTGATGATGTGGTTGTTATTGACAAGAAGCACATGGCTGAGCTCTTTAATCAGAACTTCATTAAGTCAGGATTCCTATTTGACTCAGCCATGCCTCCTTGCCCATCCAACATTTCTTCATCTCCCACCCCTTCTAATACGACTTGCCCCGATGCTCCTCCCTCTTTTTCCCCTGCCTCACTACAAAGTTTCTCATTGCAGGCGATCACTGAGTCCGAGGTGCTAAAGGAGCTCCTTAAACTTGACCCCAAAAAGCCATCTGGGTCAGATGGCTTAGACCCTTTCTTCTTTAAGGTTGTTGCTCCTATCATCGCCAGGCCTATCTCTGACCTTTTTAACCTGTCTCTCCTCTCTGGGGAGGTTCCCATTCTTGGAAGGCAGCCACGGTTAGTGCTTTATTTAAATGGGGAGATCAAGCTGATCCTAACTCTTATAGGCCTATTTCTATTTTGCCCTGTTAATCAAAAGTGTTAGAAAACAAGCTTTCCCTGCCCTTAACCCTGTCTGAACACCTCCAAAAACAAAGGTTGTGTGGTTTGGTAAGAAGAATGCCCATATCCCCACAGGTGTGATTAGGGCTGCAAAGGGTTGGAAACTTTCCGGTAAATTTCCGGAAAAGTTAGTTTATAACAGTGAACCTTTCTTGTGGGATACACATAAGGGAATTTTAGGTCTTGTGGCATATTTTGGTTAAACTATCTCCAATTCAATGGAATTGCAACCCTCTGCATGCACAGAGCACTCTTCCATCACATGTACAGCTGATTCTCAAGATCTTGCACACTAATGAGATGCTATTGAGCCCACACTACTGCACTGTCTGAGCCAAGGACTACATGCTTTCTGGTAAGTTTTGATTAAATACTGGGTATTTTATGTGACATACATGATTTTTTGTTAAATAATAAATAGCCTACAGCAAAGTGTGTTTAAATCATTTCTAACTTGTTAACAATTTCTGCTAGTTCATTTTTGCTACCATGTGGGTTTTAGCTTGCGTGAGCTTCTTAACTGAGGAGTGTTAATTCACCTGTTTCCATACATGTTTCATTTTAAAACAGGTATCTTGCAAAGGAGTTGTTTAACCTCTATGGGCTAGGTGGGACACTATCCGAAAGGGTAAATAAGGGTGACGAGCATGGCGCAATTCGTGACCAAAAAATTCTAAATATTCCATTACCGTACTTCGAAGCATGTCAACCGCTGTTTAAAATACATTTTTATGCCATTTTTCTCATAAAAAAGCGATAATATTCCGACCGGGAATCTGCGTTTAGGTAAACAGATGAAAGAAAATAAAGCATGGGGTCGACTCGGGCACGCGCCTAAGCCCATAGTACTCTGATCGGCCACTTGCCAAACGCGATAATGTGTTTCAGCCAGAGGCTGCCTCGATATCGTTCAGCTTTTTCCCGGGCTCTGAGAGCCTATGGGAGCCGTAGGAAGTGTCACGTTATAGCAAAGATCCTCAGTCTTCAATAAAAAGAGCCAAGATGAAACACAACTTGTCAGACAGGCCACTTCCTGCATGGAATCTTCTCAGGTTTTGGCCTGCCATATGAGTTCTGTTATACTCACAGACACCATTCAAACAGTTTTAGAAACTTTAGGGTGTTTTCTATCCAAAGCCAATAATTATATGCATATTATAGTTACTGGGCAGGAGTAGTAACCAGATTAAATCGGGTACGTTTTTTATCCGGCCGTGTCAATACTGCCCCCTAGCCCTAACAGGTTAATCTATCTGCTTAACTATTTATCTGTACATGGAATTGCATTTGTTTCTTTTTTACTCATTTTTTTCTAATCTTTACAGGAAAATGCCACGGGCACTATCTGATGTGTGGAGACATTTCACTGCAGCTAATGTAGAAGGAAAAGCTGTGTACATACGCAAATACTGTGTCAAATCATGTGAAGAATGCAACAAAGATGCAGAATCATCTGGCCAAGTGCATAAAGTTCCCTCAGCGCTCACAACAAGCAACCTCTGACAAAAGTCCCTCTACTTCTATTCGAGGTGAAAATGATGAATCAGACACCTTATCAATAGCAACAGCTCATGGTCCTCCTGGAATCAGAAGTTTTTTTTTTACTCAATGGAGGAACGTAGTCAGAGAAATGCTGATGAATGTCTTGCTCGAGCTGTGTATGCAACTTGTTCACCTCTAATGCTCACAGGCAATGTGTATTGGAAGAGATTTCTGAATGTACACCTCTCCAACCAGACATGTTTTATCTACTAATTTGCTGGATGCAGATGTCACGGATCCCTCCAGAACTTTCATTACACACACCTGGCCCCTATTCCCACTGATTGTGTTTGTATATATGTGCCCTTTGGTTTCCATTGGGCTGTCGATTATTGTTACTATGTCCGTTGGTGCGTGTGAGTACCTGTGCTGTGTGTTTTGGGCTTGCATGCCCTTGTGGATTGTGCAGATGATTACGGGTCTCGTCCCATGTGTTAATCATATTTACTCGAGGTACTCGAGGTACTACGCTCTTTTGTTTGGGTTTCAACCCTGTGTTTTTGTTACGTGTTTGTTCCGTCTTCGTCCCCGTGCCTTTACACGGCACGCCGTAATTTGGGCATAATAAAAAACCAGATTACGTATTCCTGAGCCTGTCTAACGAATCATTCATGCCAACGTGACAGCAGAGTTCAACATAGTTCAAGTGAAGGTCAAGCAAATCATAGAGAAAGCAGACTGTATTGCAGTCATCTCTGATGGGTGGTCGAATGTTTGTGGGCACGGAATAATTAACTACATCATCTCCACCCCTCAACCAGTATTCTACAAGAGCACAGACAAGGGACAACAGACACACCGATCTCTACATTGCAGACGAGCTGAAGGCAGTCATCAATGACCTTGGACCACAGAAGTTATTTGCACTGGTGACAGACAATGTTGTGATAATGAAGGCTGCTTGGTCTAAAGTGGAGGAGTCCTACCCTCACATCACACCCATTAGCTGTGCTGCTCATACATTGAATCTGCTCCTCAAGGACATCATGGCACTGAAAACAATGGATACACTCTACAAGAGAGCCAAGGAAATGGTTAGGTATGTGAAGGGTCATCAAGTTATAGCATAAATCTACCTCACCAAGCAAAGTGAGAAGAATAAGAGCACCACATTGAAGCTGCCCAGCAACACCCGTTGGGGTGGTGTTGTCATCATGTTTGACAGTCTCCTGGAGGGGAAGGAGTCTCTCCAAGAAATGGCCATATCACATTCTGCTGATTTGGACAGCCACATCAAGAGGATCCTCCTGGATGATGTATTTTGGGAGAGAGTGGTAAGCAGCCTGAAACTCCTGAAACCTATAGCAGTAACCATTGCACGGATTGAGGGAGACAATGCCATCCTGTATGATGTTCAGACTCTGCTTGCAGATGTAAGAGAAGAAATCTGCACTGCCCTGCCCACTTCACTGTTGCTCCAAGCAGAGGAAACTGCAGTTCTGACATACATCAAAAAGCGTGAAGACTTCTGCCTGAATACCATACACGCCGCAGCGTTCATGTTGGACCCCAAGTATGCTGGCAAGAGCCTCCTGTCTGGTGCAGAGATCAACAAGGCCTATGGTGTCATCACTACTGTGTCTCACCACGTTGGCCTGGATGAGGGCAAGGTTCTTGGCAGTCTGGTGAAGTACACTTCCAAGCAAGGGCTTTGGGATGGAGATGCAATATGGAAGTCGTGCCAACATATCTCATCAGCCACCTGGTGGAAGGGACTTTGTGGATCTGAGGCTCTTTCCCCTGTTGCCTCCATCATCCTCCAAATCCCACCAACATCAGCCGCCTCAGAGCGCAACTGGTTCTTGTTTGGGAACACACACACCAAAGCACGCAACAGGCTGACCAATACAAGGTTTGAAAAATTGTGGCCATCCGGGCAAATTTGAGGCTTTTTGAGCCTGACAACGAGCCATCCTCAACAAGATTGGAAAGTGACAGTGAAGGTGAGGCCTCAGAGTCTGATGTTCAAGAGGTGGACATTGAGGAGGTTCAGGTAGAAGACATGGAAGCCTGAGAGGAAGACAACCAAAGCTTTAGTTTCTAGACTATAATTTTACAGATGTATGTTGAAAACGTTTTTGAGAGAGGCGATGGATCATTGGGGATCATTCAATATTCCCTTTCTTTTGTTGTTCAGTGAAATCATCCCATGTGAAGAGTCAACTCATTTAATTAAAGTTCAATTTGTAACTAACATTATTTTTTCTATTGGAAAGATTTAATCATTTGCAATTATGTCTACTTATGATATGGTAAAAGGATTATGTTTCTGTCTCCATATGATATGGTAAATATATCCAATGCAAAAAGCATCTACATTTAAATTGTATTAATATTAATTTGCATATATTCCCGTTAATTCCCATATATTCCCGTTAATTCCCACGGAAAGTTTCTACCTCTGAATATTCCCCATTATGTGCAACCCTAGGTGTGATTACTACGTCCGAGGGTTTAGAGCTTGAGGTTGCCATCTAATGCACATTCAAATGTCATAAATCAACACTGCAGGGCTCTCCCTGTCCTCTGCCATGCATTGACTGTTTTACTGTTGATGATATTTGGAAATGTGCATGTACACCCTACCACATACAAGTACTTGGGAGTATGGCTAGATGGTACACTGTCATTCTCTCAGCACATATCAAAGCTGCAGGCTAAAGTTAAATATGGACTTGGTTTCCTCTATCATAATCGTTCTTCTTTCACCCCAACTGCCAAACTTGCCCTGATTCAGATGACCATCCTACCTATGCTAGATTACGGAGACATAATTTATAGATCGGCAGGTAAGGGTGCTCTCAAGCGGCCAGATGTTCTTTACCATTCGGCCATCAGATTTGCCAGCAATGCTCCTTATAAGACACATCACTGCACTCTATTCTACTCTGTAAACTGGCCATCTCTGTATACCCGTCTCAAGGCCCACTGGTTGATGCTTATTTATAAAACGCTCTTAGGCCTCAGTCCCCCCTATCTGAGATATCTACTGCAGCCCTCATCCTCCACATACAACACCCGTTCTGGCAGTCACATTCTGTTAAAGTTCCCCAAAGCACATCCCTGGGTCGCTCCTCTTTTCAGTTCGCTGCCGATAGCGACTGGAACGAGCTGCAACAAACACTCAAACTGGACAGTTTTACCTCAATCTCTTCATTCAAAGACTCAATCATGGACACTCTTACTGACAATTGTGGCTGCTTCGCTTGATATATTGTTGTCTCTACCTTCTTGCCCTTTGTGCTGTTGTCTGTGCCCAATGATGTTTGTACCATATTTTGTGCTGCTACCATGTTTTGTGTTGCTACCGTGTTGTGTTGCTGCCATGCTATGTTGCTGTTTAGATCTCTCTTTATGTAGTATTGTGTTGTCTCTCTAGTCGTGATGTGCGTTTTGTCCTATATTTATATTGTATTATTATCCGCGCAGGAGGCCTTTTTCCTTTTGGTAGGCTGTCATTGTAAATAAGAATTTGTTCTTAACTGACTTGCCTAGTTAAATAAAGGTTAAATAAAAAAATACAAAATAAAAGATATAGGCCAGCCAGTAGAGTAGAGATAGCACCTACAGCCAGAGATATAGGCCAGCCAGTAGAGATAGCAGTCAGTTATGACACCTACAGCCAAATATATAGGCCAGCCAGCAGAGATAGCAGTCAGTTATAACACCTACAGCCAGAGATATAGGCCAGCCAGCAGCCAGTCGAGTAGAGATAGCAGTCAGTTATAACACCTACAGCCAGAGATATAGGCCAGCCAGCAGCCAGTAGAGTAGAGATAGCAGTCAGTTATAACACCTACAGCCAGAGATATAGGCCAGCCAGCAGAGATCGCAGTCAGTTATAACACCTACAGCATGAGATATAGGCCAGCCAGCAGCCAGTAGAGTAGAGATAGCAGTCAGTTATAACACCTACAGCCAGAGATATAGGCCAGCCAGCAGCCAGTAGAGTAGAGATAGCAGTTCTAACCTCTACAGCCAGAGATATAGGCCAGCCAGTAGAGATAGCAGTCAGTTATAACACATACAGCCAGAGATATAGGCCAGCCAGCAGCCAGTAGAGTAGAGATAGCAGTCAGTTATAACACCTACAGCCAGAGATATAGGCCAGCCAGCAGCCAGTCGAGTAGAGATAGCAGTCAGTTATAACACCTACAGCCAGAGATATAGGCCAGCCAGTAGAGATAGCAGTCAGTTATAACACCTACAGCCAGAGATATAGGCCAGCCAGCAGCCAGTAGAGTAGAGATAGCAGTCAGTTATAACACCTACAGCCAGAGATCTAGGCCAGCCAGTAGAGATAGCAGTCAGTTATAACACCTACAGCCAGAGATATAGGCCAGCCAGTAGAGTAGAGATAGCAGTCAGTTATAACACCTACAGCCAGAGATATAGGATAACCAGCAGCCAGTGATGAAAACAGTAGCCCTAAGTACAGTGTAGATAAGTAGGGAGGTAGTGTACCTGTGGGGCCTTTGCTGTAGATTACCTCCCGTCACTGAGAGGGAAGCAATGGAAATCACTTTAACTCCCTGTGTGTGTGTGTGTGTGTGTGTGTGTGTGTGTGTGTGTGTGTGTGTGTGTGTGTGTGTGTGTGTGTGTGTGTGTGTGTGTGTGTGTGTGTGTGTGTGTGTGTGTGTGTGTGTGTGTGTGTGAGTGTGCGTGTGAGTGGGGCCAGTCAATGCTGCTGTGTTTTCTGTAGACTACAGTGTTTAGGCATTGAGGTTGAAACACAGCTACTCTGTCTGTCTGTCTGTCTGTCTGTCTGTCTGTCTGTCTGTCTGTCTGTCTGTCTGTCTGTCTGTCTGTCTGTCTGTCTGTCTGTCTGTCTGTCTGTCTGTCTGTCTGTCTGTCTGTCTGTCTGTCTGTCTGTCTGTCTGTCTGTCTGTCTGTCTGTCTGTCTGTCTGTCTGTCTGTCTAGGACCGGGATTGGCGTTTATCTTGTATCTGAGCTACTGCTGCCAGATACGTGGGGAACAGTGAGGGTTCCCCATGGCAACCAGGGGCCTCTTCTCTCTAACACCCCCTAAGAGGCTGGAGACCAGGGAATCTAATCAACGAGAACATTTAGCCCTACCCATACCTACCATAACTCACACTGTCTGAAAGCAGGTAGTCTAAATTGAGCTGTGGGTTTAATTGAAATAAAATAAATAAATAAATGCAATTTAAAACAACTGCAAAACTAAAAGCTTGTTGACTTTACCAGAGTATAGAATTGGGCACCCACACACATTCACCTCATCAGTCCAATGACAATTCACAATTCATTGCGTAATCCATCTTAATCAAATAGCCCATCAGAGACAATATATCCTCCCCTCAATCTCTTTCTCTCTCTCCACTGAGGCCGGATGGAGTGATTGAGGGGTGTAAAGAAAAGGATGTTTTACCCTCCAACCCACCCTCCTCCCCATCACTAAGACAGCTCTTAAGTGCTTGTGGGTTTTTATGTTTGCAGTGTTTTATAGGAGAATGCAGGAGCCAGCAGCAGTAAAAGGGTGAAGGGGTGGGAGTGGGTGGGGTGGGGGAGTTACTGTAAATCCAATCTTTATTGAGAACGACACAAACTACATAAACAGTCCTCCCCTATCCTCTCGCCCTCTCTACTGATCGATCAGCAGCACAGTGAATGAAGTGATGCTAGTGTGTGGTGCTGTGTGCTCCCCCCCCCCCCCCCACCAAACTCTGGTTACCAAAGTGACAGAGATACTCAGGAAAGGTCTCCTTGATCCCTCTCTCTGTTACTTCTTTCTCACTGTAGCTTTGTCCAAAATCCTACCCTATTCATTACATAGTGCACTACTTTTTCTGTGCACAATACTAGTGTCCACATTTGTCTGGCCAAAAGTACAGCACTATATAGGGAATAGGGTGCCATTTGGTTTGGGACACACCCTCAGTCAGCCCGTCTCATTCCCTCACCTTGCTCTGCCTGTCCCCTCTCCTCCAGGGGTTGTTTACAGCTCTGTTTCACTTGTTATTCAGTGGCACTTTGCATAGTGAGAGTGGGACTCTATAAAAAGCCTTGTAAAAAATACAGGCTGCTGGCTCTGATGTTGGAGCCAACATGATGTTAATGAGAGATTAGTTATTCACACAGCACAACATCGGCGGCCATGATGTTTTATGACAGTTGACACTAAATGACCAATGAAGACACATCATTTTCTATGCTAAACCTGATCATCAAGTAGCTCTTTTGATGTTGGACTGGACACACCACACACTGTGATGCTAAATGAATGGCAAACACAGTACTGATGATTAAAGTCTAGCTATGATCACAAAGCAACTTCAGGCTGATATAGCATGATACACTTGACTTTACTGTCATCTAGAGGTGGAAAGTTACACAACACACAAATGGCACTGAGAAACCAGTTTATTGTATCATATTAACTTATTTCTAAATGACACATAATACATAGGATTCTAATCAGAATACTATAGTTAAAAAAGGCCCTAGGAGAGGCCCTGCAGACAGCCAGTAGGGCGATCTCTTGCTGGAAACTGAGAAGACCACAGGGTCAGGGTGGTTAGTTCAACAACAGAAGTAGAGCATAAGCATTAGCTCTTTATAAGCTCTCTGGGTGTCACTCTGAGTACAGTACAGTAGAGTCTCACACACACACACACACACACAAAGAAGATACGGTTTTCAACAAACTCCTAGAGCTTTATTTCCCAAAATGGAGGGATTCTAAATGTGGGTGTGTAATCAGGTTAACTGTGACCTGACTATGATGGGATCACGATAATGTATCAACCCTCAGGCCATAGCCTGTCTTGGTTAGAGTGAAAACTCTATCAGTACAATAATACTTCTCATTTCACAGTGATTTGTCCCATATAGAGACCTGAGGCCTCAGGACATACACAATATGTTTTACTATAACAAATGTCACTTATTATTACTATAATGTTACCTAACATGTTATTCCTTTAAGTAGTGCTGTCTTACTTATTACTAGTAATGTTGTTATTACTAAGTAATGATATTACTAAGTAATGCTATGTTATTAATAATTAATGCTGTCATGATTAAGTTATTACTAGTAATGTTATGTTATTACTAAGTAACATAATAATGTCCACTTCGCACCAGCGAATGCACCTGACGATTTGCAACACCGAAAATATTCTAAATTTGGTGCACAACGATATCACTAGTATTAAAGTCACCACTACGGGAAAGTGGACCAATGGCTATAATACGTGAAGAAAGAGTTGATATTTAAAATGCCATGATGTGAGTGTGATACCGAAGTCAAACCGCCACAGAACTACAACGTCAGTTTCAGGTGTGTATTCAGCTCGGTAGTTAATGTCGTTTTCGTTATATAAAGCACTTTTATTCAGTTTGAATACAGAGGAAGAAAAACTTGGCATGTGTCATTTTGTTGTAAACAATGACTCATGGAATGTACCAAATGGGAGGGCAGCTTTATGACCTATATACGGCATGACCATAAAATGAATTTCTGTCTGTCTTGTTGTGTTATACGACACCATGCAGAGTATAAACAAACAAATTATTCATATCGAGCTTACTGTTTCTCTGTCTCTCTCACCACCCTCTACTGGCCAACAGCTAAAAATACATCTTACTGTATAACGTAATTTGTAGCCTAATGACAGAGACTGGTGGAAAAGAAAAACAATACAAATGTTACATAGAATTCATCTCCCTTTTCCTCATCTCCTCTTTCCTCATCTCCTCATCTCCTCTTTCCTCATCTGTTCTTGTACACTATTTATTTTCAGGTCAGTGACCACAGAGGAAACATGAGAAGGAGAGAAGAGGAAATGTATAACTGCCTTGCTTTAGCTTTTGAAGGATGTCTCAACCAAGTTTCAAAGCAGTATACCACCCTGCATCCCACTGCTGGCTTGCTTCTGAAACTAAGCAGGGTTGGTCCTGATCAGTCTCTGGATGGGAGACCAGATGCTGCTGGAAGTGGTGTTGGAGGGCCAGTAGGAGACAACCTTTCCTCTGGTTGAAAAAAAAATATCCCAATGCCATAGGGCAGTGATTGGGGACATTGCCCTGTGTAGTGGGCCGTCTTTCAGATGGAACGTTAAATGGGTGTCCTGACTCTCTGTGGTCACTAAAGATACCATGGCACTTATTGTAAGAGTAAGGGTGTGGCTAAATTCCCAATCTGGCCTTAATACCACCATGGCCATATAATCATACCCAGTTTACAATTGGCTCGTTCCTCTCCCCTGTAACTATTCCCAAGGTTGTTGCTGTAAATGAGAATGTGTTCTCAGTCAACTTATCGGGGGTAATATAATAATGCCCCTTACTTGTGAGTGTATGTCCTTCAATTGTCGGGTACTGCAGGGTTCCCCAACTGGCAGGGTGCTTTTATTTGAACTTAAATGGTGATTGGCATCTACACTTTCATAGTATTACCACGACAACCAGCAAAACAGTTTGTCTTTCAATCACCCACATGGGTATAACCAATGAGGAGATGGCACGTGGGTACCTGCTTCTATAAACCAATGAGGAGATGGGAGAGGCAGGACTTGCAGTGCGATCCACGCCAGAAATAGGAATGACTTCTATTTTAGCCCTTGGCAACGCAGACGCTCATTGGCGCGCGGAAGCAGTGTGGGTGCAATAATTGAAAAACATAGATTCCTACATTTATTTTGCAACACACGCGATGTGAGCGGTTTAGTCAGGGTATTATGCAAATGTGATATTTCAGTTTTTTTATTTTTTATAAATAAGCAAACATTTTTTAAAACCTGTTTTTGCTTTGTCATTGTGGGGTATTGTGTGTAGAGGGAAAAAATTGTTTAATCAATTTTAGAATTAGACTGTAACATAACAAAATGTGGAAAAAGTCAAGGAGTCTGAGTACTTTCCGAAGGCACTGTATGTGATCGTATACAAATGTAAGCGAATTTTGAAATTATTTTGTTTTAGTTGAATATAACATCTGTTTGGGCTTCTTGCTGTCGATTTTCAGTCTACAAATTATTTGTAATTATTTTCCGGCCCACTGACCAGATGCTCAAGAACAAATTGGCCCGCGGATGAATCTAGTTTACTGTTTGTATCCCATGATGACCCCTCTCATCCCCAGACTTATACACAACCAATGAGACTGACATACGGTCGATATAACTGACAAACACACACACGCGCGCACACACACACACACACACACACACACACACACACACACACACACACACACACACACACACACACACACACACACACACACACACACACACACACACACACACACACACACACACACACACAGCTAAACTCTCTGTCACTCACACTTCCGGTGGCCGGAAACTGACAAAAGAGGAACACCCTTTTTTTGTCAGCACTGACACATGTACTACACATCATACGTAGACCACAGCTCGAGACGCAAGCCAACAGAGAGACATAGAGGGGAAGTGTAACAGTGTAACAGGCAGGGTAGTTTGCAGAACAAGCAGAAGAAGGAGAAGAGGGTATTCTTTTTATAAAGCTGCCAGAATCCCCTGCATTTTGGACGGTGGAGAGGGTAAGATGCACAAGAGTGTGTAGCCTATGTCAGATGAACTGTCTTGTGTGTGAGTGTTTTGACCCAGGGTCTCAGTGAGAGATAGAGAGAGGTGATGTTGGAGGATGGGACAGAGACATGGATGTGAACAGTATAGAACGGCAGTAGGCTATTGTATTGATGTGCCAAAACTCTCACTCTCCTGTACTGTGAGTAGAACAAGAGAACTAGTTAAGTTACAGAATGCTTAACCTATACCATGTTGTTATTACTATACTTGACATGACACACGCACACACACACACACACACACACACACACACACACACACACACACACACACACACACACACACACACACACACACACACACACACACACACACACACACACACACACACACACACACACACACACACACACACAATTGGATATTTGGGTGGACATTTGATGGTGGTAGGTAGGGTTGAGTAGTGTTGGGTAGGGTATGGTTTGGTAGTCTTGGGTAGGGTAGGGTAGGGTTGGGTAGGGTTGGGTTGGGTAGGGTAGGGTTGGGTTGTGTAGGGTTGGGTAAGGTAGGGTTGGGTAGGGTTGGGTTGGGTAGGGTTGGGTAGGGTAGGGTTGGGTAGGGTAGGGTTGGGTTGGGTTGGGTAGGGTTGGGTAGGGTATGGTAGGGTAGGGTAGGGTAGGGTTGGGTAGGGTAGGGTTGGGTTTGGTAGGGTTGGGTAGGGTTGGGTAGGGTAATGTAGGGTTGGGTAGGGTAGGGTAGGGTTGGGTTGGATAGGGTTGGGTAGGGTTGTGTAGGGTAGGGTAGGGTTGGGTTGGGTTGGGTAAGGTTGGGTTGGGTTGGGTTGGGTAGGGTAAGGTAGGGTTGGGTAGGGTAGGGCAGGGTTGGGTTGGGTAGGGTTGGGTAGGGTAGGGTAAGGTAGGGTAGGGTTGGGTAGGGTAGGGTTGGGTTGGGTAGGGTTGGGTAGGGTAAGGTAGGGTAGGGTAGGGTAGGGTAAGGGTTGGGTTGGGTAGGGTTGGGTAAGGTAGGGTAGGGTAGGGTAGGGTAAGGGTTGGGTTGGGTAGGGTAGGGTTGGGAAGGGTTGGGTTGGGTAGAGTAAGATCTGAAAGTGGAAGTATGGGTCCAGAATGAAGTTAGAAATAGGATGTCAGCTGTCATAGTGAACTTGTCAGAATAACCCAGTCAGCCAGGGTGTGTGTCTGTGTGGGACGTGTGGTTGGGATTGGGAAGTGTGTTTCAGTGTCAGTCTTCTTATCATGTGACATACACACACACATTTTCTGTCCTCTCCCTTCACAAGTTCTTTCTCTCATTCTTTTTCCCAATCCAACACTTCCACCCTTACTATTCTCACTGCCTCTCTCTCTCTCTCTCTCTCTCTCTCTCTCTCTCTCTCTCTCTCTCTCTCTCTCTCAGTATGGCAGCGTGGGACCTGTCAGTTACGGTGGAGGACCTGGGAGCTGATGCTCCGCCCATCACTGTCAGTGTGACATCTGACCTACACATAGGCGGAGTCATCCTCAAACTGGTGGAGAAGTCACGTGAGTCACACACATATTCAGATGTATGGTCAGTATGGTGGAGACCAGCAGTCCCCCTACCCTACGCAGCTTATATCCAAAGACAGAGCACTATATAAAGGTGATATTCACTCATACTATCCACCACAAGTAGATTCCAAAGTACTGACTGTGCGGGGATTGCATGGCGGACATGTTGTGTCAGAGGGCTCACCAGTTTCCTCCCCTGTGCAGAGGTAAAGCGCGACTGGTCGGACCATGCCCTGTGGTGGGAGCAGAAGCAGCAGTGGCTCCTGCGTACGGCCTGGACCCTGGAGAAGTGTGGCATCCAGGCAGACGCCGGGCTCATTTTCATGGCCCAGCACAAGTCCCTGAGGCTGGGCCTGCCCAACGGCCTGACCCTCAGGCTCCGGGCCTGCTTCTCTGGGCCTGTGTTCCGCACTGTGCTGGGCATCTGCAAGATGCTGAGTGAGTTCAGAAATCAATTCCTTTATTTTCTATTTTCCAGAAGATGGTTTTAACATCAACATAACAAATTAATCCACAAACTACTTACTACCTGACCTGAGAATTGATTTAAGTGAAAGAATGTTTGACGCTCCACAAAATGCTTTTTCACCCATCCCTCCACTCCATTCTCTATCATCCTTCTCTGGTTCCAGACATCCGTCGGCCAGAGGAGCTGTCCCTGCTGCGTCCTGTAGAGGAGAAGAAAAAGAAGAAAGATAAAGACTTGTCAGAGGAACTGTATGACCTCACAGAGGTGCCTCTCACCTCAGGTACACACTATGACATCATCATGGCCCCATCGACCCTCTGACCAATCACAAAATGAAGAGCAGAACCCGCATAGTTATGTTTTCTGTAGTAGTAGTAGTAGTAGTAGTAGTAGTAGTAGTGGTAGTAATAGTAGCCATAGTTGTAGTAGTAGCAGCAGTAGTAGTAGTAGCAGTAGTAGCAGCAGTAGTAGTAGCAGCAGTAGTAGTAGCAATAGTAGTAACAGCAGTAGTAGCAGTAGAAGCAGCAGTAGTAGCAGTAGTGTAATAGCAGCAGTAGCAGTAGTAGTGGTAGTAGTAGTAGTAGTAGCAGCAGCAGTAGTAATAGTAGTAGCATAACTAGCAGTAGCAGTAGTTGTCATAGTAGTAGTAGTAGTACTAGTGTTGGTAGCAGTAGTATTGGTAGTAGCAGTAGTTGTCATAGTAGTAGTAGTAGTTGTGTTGGTAGCAGTGGTATTGGTAGTAGCAGTAGTAGCAGAAGTAGTAGTAGTAGTTGTAGCAGTAGTAGTAGTAGCTGTAGTAGTAGCCGTAGTAGTAGTAGTAGTAGCAGTAGCAGTAGTTGTCACAGTAGTAGTAGTAGTAGTAGTAGTATTGGTAGTAGCAGTAGTAGCAGAAGTAGTAGTAGTTGTAGCAGTAGTAGTAGCTGTAGTAGTAGCCGTAGTAGTAGTAGTAGTAGTAGTAGTAGTAGCAGCAGTAGTAGTAGTAGTAGTAGCAGTAGTAGTAGTAGTAGTAGCAGCAGTAGTAGCAGTAGTAGTAGTGTAGTACTAGTAGCAATAGTAGCCGTACTTGTACGAGTAGCAGTAGTAGTAGTAGCAGCAGTAGTAGCAGTAGTAGTACTAGTAGCAGTAGTAGTACTAGTAGTACTACTACTAGTAGTAGCAGTAGTAGTAGTAGCAGTAGTAGTTTTAGCAGTAGTAGCAGTAGTAGTAGTAGTAGTAGCAGCTGCAGTAGTAATAGTAGTAGCATAACTAGTAGTAGCAGTGGTAGTCATAAAAGTAGTAGTAGTACTGTTGGTAGCAGTAGTATTGGTAGTAGCAGTAGTAGCAGAAGTAGTAGTAATAGTAGTAGTAGTAGTAGTAGTAGTAGTTGTAGCAGCAGTAGTAGCTGTAGTAGTAGCCATAGTAGTAGTAGTAGAAGTAGCAGCAGTAGTAGTAGTAGTAGTAGTAGCAGTAGTAGTAGCATCAATAGTAGTAGTAGTAGTAGTAGTAGTAGTAGTAGCAGCAGCAATAGAAATAGTAGTAGCATAATTAGTAGTAGCAGTAGTAGTCATAGTAGTAGTAGTAGTAGTAGTAGTAGTAGTAGTAGTGTTGGTAGCAGTAGTATTGGTAGTAGCAGTAGTAGTAGTAGCAGCAGTAGTAATAGTAGTAGCATAACTAGTAGTAGCAGTAGAAGTAGTAGTAGTAGTAGTAGTAGTAGTAGTAGTGTTGGTAGCAGTAGTTTTGGTAGTAGCAGTAGTAGCAGAAGTAGTAGTAGTAGTAGTAGTAGTAGTAGTAGTAGTAATAGTTCTAGCAGTAGTAGTAGCTGTAGTTGTAGCCGTAGTAGTAGTAGCAGTAGCAGTAGTAATAGTAGTAGTAGCAGTAGTAGTATTAGCATCAATAGTAGTAGTAGTAGTAGTACTAGTAGCAATAGTAGTATTACTAGTACGAGTAGCAGTAGTAGTAGTAGTAGCACTAGTAGCAGTAGTAGTTTTAGCAGTAGTAGCAGTAGTAGTAGTAGTAGCAGTAGTAGCAGCAGTAGCAGCAGTAGTAGTAGCAGCAGTAGTAGCAGCAGCAGTAGTAGTAGTAGCAGTAGTAGCAGCAGTAGTAGTAGCAGCAGTAGTAGTAGTAGTAGTAGTAGTAGCAGTAGTAGCAGTAGTAGTAGTAGTAGTAAGAGTAGTAGTAGTAATAGTAGCAGCAGTAGTAGTTGTAGTAGTAGTAGCAGCAGTAGTAGTTGTAGTAGTAGTATTAGTAGTAGCAGTAGTAGTAGCAGTAGTAGTAGTAGTAGTAGTAGTAAGAGTAATAGTAGTAATAGTAGCAGCAGTTGTAGTAGTAGCAGCAGCAGTAGTAGTAGCAGTCGTAATCGTAGTAGGATCTAGATATATTTATTATTTGAGCCAATATTGACCCTGGCTGTTTCCCTTCCTACCCAGTGTCCCGCCCCTGCTTGTATAATGGAATGCCTGCCCATTTCGCTGACTCCCTTAAGACTGAGAAGGTGTACAAGATGCTGTCAGTCTCCCAGCCTGCTCCTGCCCCAGAGGCCATCGCTAAGCTGTACCGCCCCGCCAGTGTGGTAGACAAGGCCCACATCCACAGCAGGTAGACATACAGACACAGACATACACAGACATACACACACATACACATTTTCTCTGTCTCTATCTTCACTTCTCTCTGTAGTTGTCTTTCGTTCTAACTCATTTCTCCTATCTCTCTCAGGTGGCTGGACTCTTCTCGTTCACTGATGCAGCAGGGAGTTCAGGAGAATGACAGACTCTGGCTGCGCTTCAAATACTACTGCTTCCATGACCTGGAGCCCAAGGTGTGTGTGTGTCTATGTGTGTGAGTGAGTGATATAGAGAATGAAAAGTGATAGTTGGATTGGAAATAGCCTCCAAAATAGAAGTGTGAACTCTACTCTCGAATCTGACCACCTGGGTTTCACTGCCTCGCTTCTGTCTTCTCGTCTGACCTCTCACTTCTTTTTCTCTCTTTCTCCTCTCTCCCCTTTCGCTCCCTCTCTCTCTGCCTCCTCACCTTTCTCTCTGCCCCTCACCTCTCCCCCCCTCCCTCCCTCCCTCCCTCCCTCTCAGTATGATGTGGTGCGTCTGACCCAGATGTATGAGCAGGCTCGCTGGGCCATCCTACTGGAGGACATAGACTGTACTGAGGAGGAGATGCTGCTGTTTGGAGCTATACAGGTACACAGGATGGATACTTCCTAGACATGTGCCTTTATGCTAATACCTGAACCCCAACAATCCTGAACCCTCAAAAGAGAACATCAACTGTCAAAATGAGATACTGTCATTGTACAGTAAATCAGATAAACAGTGTCTTTGGAAAGTATTCAGACCCCTTGACTTTTTCCACATTTTGTTACGTTACAGTCTTATTCTAAAATTGTTTAAATAAATAAAAATCCTCATCATTCAACACACAATACCCCAAAATGACAAAGTAAAAACAGGTTTTTAGAAATTTGTGCGAATATATTAAAAATAAAAAACAGAAATGTCTTATTTCCATAAGTATTCAGACACTTCTCTATGAGACTCGAAATTGATCTCAGGTGCATCCAGTTTCCGTTGATCATCCTTGAGATGTTTCTACAACTTCATTGGAGTCCACCTGTGGTAAACTCAACTGATTGCAAAAACCATGCCAAGAGGTTGAAGGAATTGTCCGTAGAGCTCTGAGACAGGATTGTGTCGAGGCACAGATCTGGGCTCTGATACCAAAAAATGGCTGCAGCATTGAAGGTCCCCAAGAACACAATGGCCTCCATCATTCTTAAATGGAATAAGTTTGGACCCACCAAGACTCTACCTAGAGCTGGTCGCCCAGCCAAACAGAGCAATCGGAGGTGAAGGGCCTTCGTCAGGGAGGTGACCAGGAACCAGATGGTCACTCTGACAGAGCTCTAGAGTTCTTCTGTGGAGACGGGAGAACCTTCCAGAAGGACAACCATCTCTGCAGCACTCCACCAATTAGGCCTTTACGGTAGAGTGGCCAGACTGAAGCCACTCCTCAGTAAAAGGCACATGACAGCCTGCTTGAAGTTTGCCAAAAGGCACCTAAAGACTCTCAGACCATGAGAAACAAGATTCTCTGGTCTGATGAAACCAAGATGGAACTCTTTGTCCTGAATGCCAAGCGTCACGTCTGGAGGAAACCTGGCACCATCCCTACGGTGAAGCATGGTGGTGGCAGCATCATGCTGTGGGGATGTTTTTCAGCAGCAGGGACTGGGAGACAAGTCAGGATCGAGGCAAAAATTAACAGAGCAAAATACAGAGAGATCCTTGATGAAAACCTGCTCCAGAGCGCTCAGGACCTCAGACTGGGGCGAAGGTTAACCTTCCAACAGGACAACAACCCTAAGCACACAGCCAAGACAACACAGGAGTTGCTTCTGAATGCCCTTGAGTGGCCCAGCCAGAGCCCAGACTTGAACCCGATCGAACATCTCTGAAGAGACCTGAAAATAGCTGTACAGCAACGCTCCCCATCCATCTTGATAGAGCTTGAGAGGATATGCAGAGAGGAATGGGAGAAACTCCCCAAATACAGGTGTGCCTGTATTTTATGTGCAAATTTGCAAAAATTTCTAAAAACATGTTTTTGCTTTGTCATTATGGGGTATTTTGTGTAGCTTGATGAGGAAAAAAAACAATTTAATACATTTTAGAATAAGGCTGTAATGTAACAAAATTTGGAAAAAGTCAAGGGGTCGGAATACTTTCCGAATGCACTGTAACATCACCACAATCATGTACTGACATGTAACTGGCCTGTGTTGTCCCATTTCTAATGCGCTGTAAGTATAACTATGACTACCTCTCTCTTGTCATCTTCAATCCCCCCCCCCCAGTACCACATCAACAAGCTGTCCCTCTCGGAGCCCCAGACAATGACCTCCAGTCCAGCCATGGATGACCTGGACTCAGCCCTACAGGGTCTGGAGGTCAAGCTGGATGGGGCAGACAGCAGCCCCCAAGACATGTTGGTCAGAACATTATGACTCTTTATTCCACCTGACAGAAACATGTCCCACAATATATTGCATTGTGAAGTCAGAATATATGTGTTTGTGAATATGTATTTCAGTTATGTATTTGACTTTAGATAAATAAAGTAGCCTCAGTAGAATGACATAAGATTTTATCGACACAGGGTAACAAGATGCCAGAATGATTTCCCATGCCTATTTGAAAAGTCAGACATGGAATCATTAGCATGTTACTTTGTCTTCAACACAGGAGAACCTGACTGCCCCAGAGCTGAATGATTATTTGAAGATATTCCGGTAAGATCCGACATTTATGTGAAAACAATTCTGATTCCTCAATTACCTACTCTATATTTACAATGGAACACACCAAATCACACACACAAACACGCACAATCAGCACACCCACACCCACACAGCATCTGAAGCATAATAACAGTAATAAGTGTACTTCTGTTTCAGGCCCAAGAGGTTGACTCTGAAGGGATACAAGCAGTACTGGTTCAAGTTTAAGGATGCCTCCATCTCCTACTATAAGAGCAAAGAGGAGAGCCTGGGAGAACCCATTCAACAGATCAACCTCAAAGGTATGAAGCAGACACTAAGTGAGAATCTCAATTGCATTTCCTTGATTTCTTACATCCTCTCTCCTGGCCTCGTTCTCAAAACCCATTGGATGAGAAAGTCGGAGAAGGAATCAAGGAAATGCAATTGAGATTCTCCCTTAAATCCTATGTATTTTGTCTCTTTCACCTGCTTATACAAACAGTAAAATTACCTTTCACCCTTTTCAGGCTGTGAGGCTGCTCCCGATGTGAACGTCGCAGGACAAAAGTTCTGCATCAAACTTCTGATTCCAGCTCCAGAGGGCATGAACGAGGTCTACCTGCGCTGTGAAAATGTGGGTTACATACACACAAACGTACACTGCCATATAAATAGCCTCCCCTGTGGCTCAGTTGGTAGAGCATGGTGTTTGCAATGCCAGCATGGTGTGTGCAACGCCAGGGTTGTGGGTTCGATTCCCATGGGGGAGTACAAAAAAAATAAAAATTGTAAAAAAATGTTAAAGAAAAATAATTGTATGAAATGTATGCATTCACTACTGTAAGTCACTCTGGATAAGAGCATCTGCTAAATGACTAAAATGTTAATAAATGAGTAGTACATTGCTTACAATCTAAGATCCACGATAAGATCTAAGATCTTGCCCATGATTGAAGTATACGTTGCTCTGTTTATCTTTCGCTCGCTTGCTCTCTCTTTCCAGGAGGAGCAGTATTCCAGGTGGATGGCAGCCTGTCGTCTGGCCTCTAAAGAGAAGAGTCTGGCAGACAGGTTGTTCCAGAGCGAGGTCCAGAGCATCCGCTCCTTCCTGGCCATGCAGCAGACCAACCCCAATACACACACCGACGACAGCATGAGCATCAACACACACAGCCTGGTCTCCCCACGCTACAGCAAGAAGTACAAGGTCAAACAGGTACCAAGTAGCGATGAACATCTTCATCATGTGTGTACCAATGATAAACCCTGATGAACTACATCATGATATACAGGTAACTGCCAAAATAAAGGAAACACTAACATAAAGTGTCTTATTAATAGGGAATTTGGCAAGAACAGCTTCAATACACATTGGCATAGATTATACAAGTGTCTGGAGCTCTATTGGAGGGATGTGACACCATTCTTCCATAAGAAATCCCATCAGTATGTGTTTTGTTGATGGTGGAAAATTCTGTCTCAGGCGCCGCTCCAGATTCTCCCATAAGTGTTTAATTGGATCTTGTGACTGAATGCCATGGCATATGGCTTACATCGTTTTATTGGTGTTTACCTTGTCCGGAAAATACACCCCACACCATGAGAGCCGCCAGAACCTTAATTTAAAGTGTTTCCTTTATTTTGGCAGGTACCTGTATATCAAACACAGTACAACTCAGTTGAGTCACTTGAGAGACCATTATACCTCCCTCTAACCCCACATAATATAACCTTGACACTCTCTCTATCTGGCCATGCCCAGTTGACCCCTCGTATCCTGGAGGCATATCAGAACGTGGCTCAGCTCTCCCTGACCGACGCCCTCCTCCGCTTCCTCCAGATCTGGCAGGCCCTGCCAGACTTTGGAATTTCCTTCGTGGTGGTGAGGTAAGGCGGATCTGGCAACCCAGTGTATTACGTTTCACAGCGAGGCTGGTCTCGGTACCTAGAACCAAATATTGTGTGCACTAGCTAGGCAGATATCTCAATTTACATTTATGTTAAGTCTATCACCCAAGATTAGTGAGAGGCTTAGGGCTGGTCTAATGATAAATTGTTGTGGTGAAGTTGCGTCTAGCGGCTGGTCTCTGACCCGTTTAGGTTCAAGGGCAGCAGGAAGGACGAGGTGCTTGGCATCGCTCCCAACCGTCTGATCCGTATCGACCTGGGGGTGGGAGACGTGGTCAAGACATGGCGCTACAACAACATGAGGCAGTGGAACGTCAACTGGGACATACGACAGGTGACCTGACCCGTCAATCAATCAAACAATCAATCAAAATGTTCAAATTTTTCTGCACATAATCTTCTTTAGTAATCTACATCGCCAAATACACACAACACTGTCTCTGTATCCCTTTTTTATGGTCATTTTGCATTTTCTCATCTTTTCTGGGTGTGTGTGTGTGGGTGTTACGAACTCTCAGGTGGCGATAGAGTTTGATGGGAACGTGAACATGGCGTTCAGTTGTGTGACGGCTGACTGTAAGATCGTCCATGAGTTCATTGGAGGCTACATCTTCATGTCAACACGCAGCCGCGAGCAGAGTGACACGCTCAACGAAGAGCTCTTCCACAAGCTGACAGGGGGCCACGAAGCTCTGTGACACTCTCAACCCTCAACCAGTAATATACAGCAGCTATAGCCCAAGGAGCAATCTATACATCAGATACACCAGTGGACAGTTTGAGTGTTTAAGGGTGTGGCTGCAGCAGCCTTGAAGAGAAATGACAACCAGTCCACCCTGGGATCCTAAAAGACATGCAGTTGCTTGTTCAATAAATCAAGGAAGAGGTGACCCATGAATATAGTCTAATAGAAAATGATTAACAATGTAAAGAATTGTCAATTCTGAAATCCAGAATTAAATATGTTTATTGACATATATAAAACAGTTGACAGTTGTTTTAATTTCCAGATGAGGCATTTGGCTTGATGGTTGTGTCCTTAAGAGTATGGTGGCAGAGTTTCCTGAAATGTGACTGACGGCACAGGAAGCTGCAGGCAGTGTGTGTGTATCTCTGTGGAGCAGTTGAGACTGTCCGTTGGCAAACCCACAGCTTGTGCCTGCTGGTTCCCATCTGATAGCATCCTCTGTGTCTTTGTCATGTGACAATGTTGTCAGAAACACCAGTCAGTCTCTGTACTGTGTCCTGTATGGTATTAGAGCTGTTGTTGAGTTGTTGTTGAGGGTGTTTTCAGTCTCAGTCTTATTCACCCAGAGTCTTCAGGGTTCTGGTCCCGAACAGTATTGGTTACCATGGAAACAGTTTAGACAGAACTGGACATCAACAGCCGTCTGGTGACAAATTCAGCCAAGTCTTTACCTCCAAAGCACAGATAACCCTCTTCACCTACTCCAGTGGCAGAATACTCTCTGAAACAGAAGATTTCTATAATTTGTCAATATTCACTTCCCTCTCTATCATCCCTCCCATCTAACATCATTCTCTTCATGAGTGTGTGTCGTGTGTGAGGTACTCACGTGTGGGTCTTAGTTGTAGGGCACGGCTGAAGTATCGGGGAAGTAGCTTCCCCTCAGTGTCCCCAGGTGTCAGCAATACACCGTTCTCTGACCAGAAGAACTGGATACCCTCTGCAGAAGAAACAAAAACACAAAGGAAAATACTCATGCATTTAGACATGAGAGCACTACAATGGCAGCACTCTGCTACTGTAAATTGCCTCGGTTGAGCTTACCAGACAATGCTTTGGGGACGTCAATGAATATGGCCAGGTCACAGTCTCTCCTCATGCCTGGAGCAAAGGGAGCAAAAAGATACAGACATCAAAACGAAGCCCATCTATGACAGGCTCTATGAGAAGTTACCCAGATCCAGATCCAGACCCAGATTAAGCCAATTCCGGGACTTAAAGCACTTTAGGAAATCCTTCAATGAGCATGCTTTTAAATCCAGGAGTAGGCTATGATCTAGGAGTATTTCAGCCAAAATACTGTCACAGTGCTCTCTACCCCATCTCCCTTACCGCTGATGACCCTGTCCTCCCCCGGTAGGCCCAGGGCCAGGTGTATGTGTGTTCTGTTCATGCGGCTGAGGCCCTCGGAGCGGATGGAGGGCCAGAGGCGGAGATAGGAGCCATGGATTCCCTCCCTGGGACAATCAGGAGAACCAGGCTGTACAGCCTTCAGGTCCAGATCACACACCTGCCCAGACAGACAGACACACAGCAGACCCTTACTACTAGACCTGGCACTGTTTAGCCATTGTTTATGACCCCGTCATGCTCCACCTAGGGATGCGTCAGAAATGGCACCCTATTCTCTATAGTGCACTAGTCTTGACCCTAAGTGGGCTGAGCTCTGGCCAAAATAAGTGCACTATATTGGAAATAGGGTGTCCTAGATATTTTTCCTACCTGCACAGAGTGTCCCTGATTGGCTCGGATCTGCAGCCGTCCGTCCTCAGGGTGAGGGCGGAGCTTGAATCGCTGCTTGTCATTGGTGGCCACAACTCTCTCCACGTCCTCCAATGAGAAGGCGTGGAACTGTGCATGAGCCAGTAGGTCCTCCACAAATAGGAAGCCATCTAGGGACAATGAGGGACAGCATTATTATTCAGACCTAAATGAGGAGTACAGATTGTAGATTGCATGTCATGTTTATTGTGCAGCAATATGAAATGCTGGTACAGTGGTAACTATTATAAGATAGACAAAATGCAGCCAAATAAACTGCTTTTATACCAGGATTCATGTGAAGTCCCATTTGATTGGCTCCATGGCGCAGGGCAAAGGACAAAGACTTGGAGAGGCGAACATCCTTGTCCTGAAAATCAACACATGCACACAGGTTGTGACCCACGTAAAAAAAAAAATACTACAGTATAGTATGGTAAATACTATAGTATTCACTGTAGTGTTTTTGTAGACTTTAGTCCAACAATACTGTAGTGTATACTGTAGCAATTACAGTATAAATACTGCAGTAAAATAAAACTTTAGTATATACTATAGTAATGAATGTAGTGTTTTTGCGGATTGTAGTATACTGTAGTATTTACGCGTACATTACTGTAGTAAAGGGGTGTCGAACTCATTCAAATCAAATACACTGCTCAAAAAATTAAAGGGAACACTTAAACAACACAATGTAACTCCAAGTCAATCACACTTCTGTGAAATCAAACTGTCCACTTAGGAAGCAACACTGATTGACAATACATTTCACATGCTGTTGTGCAAATGGAATAGACAACAGGTGGAAATTACAGGCAATTTGCAAGACACCCCCAATAAAGGAGTGGTTCTGCAGGTGGGGACCACAGACCACTTCTCAGTTCCTATGCTTCCTGGCTGATGTTTTGGTCACTTTTGAATGCTGGCGGTGCTTTTACTCTAGTGGTAGCATGAGACGGAGTGTACAACCCACACAAGTGGCTCAGGTAGTGCAGCTCATCCAGGATGGCACATCAATGCGAGCTGTGACATGAAGGTTTGCTGTGTCTGTCAGCGTAGTGTCCAGAGCATGGAGACGCTACCAGGAGACAGGCCAGTACATCAGGAGACGTGGAGGAGGCCGTAGGAGGGCAACAACCCAGCAGCAGGACCGCTACCTCCGCCTTTGTGCAAGGAGGAGCACTGCCAGAGCCCTGCAAAATGACCTCCAGCAGGCCACAAATGTGCATGTGTCTGCTCAAACGGTCAGAAACAGACTCCATGAGGGTGGTATGAGGGCCCGACGTCCACAGGTGGGGGTTGTGCTTACAGCTCAACACCGTGCAGGACGTTTGGCATTTGCCAGAGAACACCAAGATTGGCAAATTTGCCAGTGGCGCCCTGTGCTCTTCACAGATGAAAGCAGGTTCACACTGAGCACGTGACAGACGTGACAGAGTCTGGAGACGCCGTGGAGAATGTTCTGCTGCCTGCAACATCCTCCAGCATGACCGGTTTGGCGGTGGGTCAGTCATGGTGTGTGGTGGCATTTCTTTGGGGAGCCGCACAGCCCTCCATGTGCTCGCCAGAGGTAGCCTGACTGCCATTACGTACCGAGATGAGATCCTCAGACCCCTTGTGAGACCATATGCTGGTGCGGTTGGCCCTGGGTTCCTCCTAATGCAAGACAATGCTAGACCTCGTGTGGCTGGAGTGTGTCAGCAGTTCCTGCAAGAGGAAGGCATTGATGCTATGGACTGGCCCGCCCGTTCCCCAGACCTGAATCCAATTGAGCACATCTGGGACATCATGTCTCGCTCCATCCACCAACGCCACGTTGCACCAGACTGTCCAGGAGTTGGCGGATGCTTTAGTCCAGGTCTGCGAGGAGATCCATCAGGAGACCATCCGCCACCTCATCAGGAGCATGCCCAGGCATTGTAGAGAGGTCATACAGGCACGTGGAGGCCACACACACTACTGAGCCTCATTTTGACTTGTTTTAAGGACATTACATCAAAGTTGGATCAGCCCGTAGTGTGGTTTTCCACTTTAATTTTGAGTGTGACTCCAAATCTAGACCTCCATGGGTTGATAAATTGGATTTCCATTGATTATTTTTGTGTGATTTTGTTGTCAGCACATTCAACTATGTAAAGAAAAAAGTATTTAATAAGATTATTTCTTTCATTCAGATCTAGGATGTGTTGTTTAAGTGTTCCCTTTATTTTTTTGAGCAGTATATATCCATCGTTTTTGAAATTTTCGATGCGCCTTAACTGTCTTGTGATTATTAGCAAGCTGGACAGTCAAGAAACTGTATCAATATATGTCCATTGACTGTGCACAGTGATTATTAGCGAGCTGGACAGTCAAGAAACTATATAAGTTCATTGTCATTTCTATACAGTTTTGGCCCGTATGTTTGACACCCCTGCTATAGTAGGCCTATTTAATATAGTGTTGTTGTTTTATTATCTTTGACATAGAAGTGGAAGTTTTCTCCTTCAGGGAACCTACTGGAGAAAAACTAAAACAGCTCATTTTCCATAACCTGTAGTTAGGACAGGGGTCTGACTCAGAGCTTCTGCTCTTTCTATAACCTGTAGTTAGGACAGGGGTCTGACTCAGAGCTTCTGCTCTTTCTATAACCTGTAGTTAGGACAGGGGTCTGACTCAGAGCTTCTGCTCTTTCTATAACCTGTAGTTAGGACAGGGGTCTGACTCAGAGCTTCTGCTCTTTCTATAACCTGTAGTTAGAACAGGGGTCTGACTCAGAGCTTCTGCTCTTTCTATAACCTGTAGTTAGAACAGGGGTCTGACTCAGAGCTTCTGCTCTTTCTATAACCTGTAGTTAGGACAGGGGTCTGACTCAGAGCTTCTGCTCTTTCTATAACCTGTAGTTAGGACAGGGGTCTGACTCAGAGCTTCTGCTCTTTCTATAACCTGTAGTTAGAACAGGGGTCTGACTCAGAGCTTCTGCTCTTTCTATAACCTGTAGTTAGGACAGGGGTCTGACTCAGAGCTTCTGCTCTTTCTATAACCTGTAGTTAGGACAGGGGGCTGACTCAGAGCTTCTGCTCTTTCTATAACCTGTAGTTAGGACAGGGGTCTGACTCAGAGCTTCTGCTCTTTCTATAACCTGTAGTTAGGACAGGGGTCTGACTCAGAGCTTCTGCTCTTTCTATAACCTGTAGTTAGAACAGGGGTCTGACTCAGAGCTTCTGCTCTTTCTATAACCTGTAGTTAGGACAGGGGTCTGACTCAGAGCTTCTGCTCTTTCTATAACCTGTAGGCAAAACAATATCTCCAGATGCTTTCCAGTACCCTGCTACTAGCTATAATAGAATTGGAGAAGGAATAATGCAATATATAGAAATAGGGTACAGCCCAAAAGGGACTAATATCTGTCTCTCTTCTCTTACCTCTACACGATTACCTCGCCTCCCCCTTCCTCCACGTCCTCTTCCTCCACGGTCCATTTACAGTTATTTCTGTCGGTTCAACGTGGAATGGATCTCTCTCAACTCTCATTACAGTAGGCTAAACAGCAAGGCAAGCTACCGCAATGATTCAAATGGTATGGTGCCCGACATGCCTACTAAACATGCCAAATGCCATGCGTACTAAAGATAAGTTCGCACATTCAAAGCGCAATGTTGAATGTTCGCACGTAAGCACACTCAACAACTGTGGTCGTACAACTCACTGGCAAAATATACATTTACATATATGGTAAAAACAGAACGAAATGTAAACAAGCAGGCACATTCCACTTCCACTTTGTTCAGACTCCAACCAGTAGGTGGCAGTAAGTGACTTTATCTCTTTGTTCTGTGTCAATAAAGACAGGATAGAGGCTACGTCTTTAGCAGGTAAGAATATATTGTAGCAGCTGGCCAATGATTGAGTGAAATATAACAATCATGTTTCTAACTACATTTTGGTACATGTCCCTATAAAGCCTTTATGAAGTGATCTGAAACATGTTTATTTAGAGATGTACGGGCTAATATTTTCATAATTCAGTGTCAGCAAGCTAACAGTTAGCTGGCTAACATTGGGCCAGCTAGCATCAAAACAGCTGTAAACACTCAAATACATGAATCACTCATGTTTGTCGTGCCCTTACTCGCTACTAAGAACCTGTAATGTTTTCTAGTTATGAACAACAGTGCTTGATGTGTAGCTATCGAAAATGACTGATCGTTATGTCTTGCCTGCAGCGCTTGTTGGGAAGAGAAGCATGAGGGGTTTCTTGCCTTCACCATAACGTTAGGCTTAGCGTTCTGTGTATGGTTGGTATTTCCGGTTTTTATTTTTAAAACTGATTATGGCTGAGCCTAACCGAACCACACAGCTGATTGCAAGGACATATGCTTTGGTCGACTATGTTCGGTTACATTCTGCTATTGTTGACATATTGTGCATCACCTGCCATACATGAAGATATTGAAAATACAATTGACAACCTACCGGCGTCGCAAAAAATCGTGTTAACAACCCTTTCCTGTGGATACCCTGCCTCCAGCTCTTACTGACAAAAGGACCAACAGCATGTACAACCTGTAGAGTAAGTGTAAATATCATTGTATTGGCCTGCAGAGACTATTGCATCTCTTCAGTCAGACTGATAATCCATGGAGTAACCATGGCAAGTCTGATGTTTAGACAAGGGTGGCGAGTCCAATCAGACTTCTCTGAAGTATATTGATTGCCAGTGTGAGGGAGCACACTGCAACACTTCAGTAGGTGTTTCACTGGTTCTTTGTTTCTTACATGTCATCCTATCCACCAGACTCTCTTGTAACTCATTCTCCTCTCTCTCTCTCTCTTCCTTCTCTCCTACCTATGTGCCCCTCTCCCTCCCCCTTTCTCTCTCTCCATCTCCCTCCTTTCTCTCTCTCCATCCTCTCTCTACAGTCATGGAGTTCCCCCAACACTCCCTGCAGCTCCTATCAGGTCTGCGTTCTCAGCGTCAGCGTAGGTTCCTGTGCGACTGCACCGTCCTCGTGGGTTCCTCCCGTTTCCTCGCCCACCGGGCTGTCCTGGCCTCCTGCTCTCCATTCTTCCACATGTTCTACTCTGATCCCCCAGGGTCTGCTGGTGCTGGCGGGGCCAGCTCGGTCACGCTGGACGGGGATATTGTGACAGCAGCGGCATTCGGTCTGTTGTTAGACTTCATGTACGAAGGCGTGCTGAGGTTGGAGACCCCTCCCCCAGCAGAGGACGTGCTGGCGGCGGCAAGCTTCCTCCACATGAACGAGGTGGTCCGGGTGTGTAAGAGACGGCTACAGCACCGACCGCCACCGGCTGAGGCAGACAGCACGCGCCCGGAGGAGAGTGGAGTGGCAGCAGTGGGTGGTAGTGGACCCGGGGTTTGCATGGAAACAGGAGCTGCCAAAGCGGTGGCCGTGGCAATGTCAGTGTCTCAGTCTGCGTCAATGGCGATGCAGAGAAGCCAGTTGGGCTCTTCTACGAGGTCAGAGAGGAGGGTGGAGGTTCTGGCGCACGCTCCTCTGAGTCCGGACATGGCCGACACCACCCAGCCCGGCATGGACCACGCTCTCACTCATGTGGGTGAGCTGGTTACCCTCTCCTCCGTTCCCTCTCTCCGGCTGGGGGGTCAGGGAGATGGTCAGGGAGGCTCGGCCCTCTGCAGCCCCTGCAGCTCCACAGAGTCATACAGTCACAGTAGCCACCAGCGCCAGCCCTCTTCATCAGCGGCATCACCAGTGGTACCTGTGACCCAGACTGATGGCTCCAGCTCCATGGTGGGGATACTGACCCAGTCCGACCACAGCAGCTCCTCCAGCCCAGAACAGGACAGCCATGACCCTGTCTCTGACAACAAGAGCACAGTCATCACACCAGGCATGCAATGCCAGCAGCATGGTCTCAGTATCAACACACACCCTCAGATTAGAATACAGCCTCCACACTCACTCCTCACCTCACCTCCTAACCTGAACCTTGTACCCCATCAGGGCCAAACCTCGACCCTGTCCAGGCCTGAAGGGCTGCAGCATGGGGGGTCAGAGAGGGAGAGCAGGGAGGTTAGTGAACACTCTAACATGGGGACTGTGGTAGTGGAGGAGCCCCTGGCAGGAGGAGAAGTGGAGCAGGAGGATGTGGTGAAGGTAAAGGTGGAGGCCATAGTGATCTCAGACGAGGAGTTTGAGGAGATGGAAGGAGTGGTGATGAGGAGAGGAATAGAGGGGAGAGAACGAGGGATTATGATGGAGGTAGAGGACAGGAATGACTTTGATGATGATAACCACGGAGACGAACTGAACAACCCCCACTTCCTCCCTTTTCACCCCCACCACGCCTTACTCCAGATGACCCATTCCCACCCCTCTGAGCCTCTCTCATTCCCCCTCTCCCCCTCCGGACCAGGCATCACCTCCTCTGACGTTCCCCCTTTCCCCTCCTCCCTCTTCCCTTCTGTGGGCCAACATTCTGACCAGCCCGTCTACTTCCAGGATTCCATGGGGAACTACGTTGAGGATGTCCCCACGTGCAGCGTCTGCGGGAAGACGTTCTCGTGCGCGTACACCCTGAGGCGACACGCCATTGTGCACACGCGCGAGCGCCCCTACGAGTGCCGCTACTGTTACCGTAGCTACACGCAGTCAGGTGACCTGTACCGCCACATTAGGAAGGCTCATGACTCCAGCCTGCCAGCCAAACGCAGTAAGGGAGACACTGAGGAGGGCCAGCCTCCACACAGCTAGCTGTATACTTCTCCATACTAAAGAGAATGACACATTATTTATGCCTTCCCCCTTCCAACACCAGACATCCTGGTCTTGCATGTCCGATCTGGGATACATTCAAAATGATCTGAAAAACGCCAGAGGCCCAGACCTAGTGCGCAGGTTGAGGGAGGATTTAGAGCGTGTCGCCCAGATGTTTCCCTCCACCAGGATGGTCTTTTCAGACCTAGTGGTGAGACAGGTGGTGCAAGCCAGACATGCCCGGGAATGAGCAGACCTGGCACTTGGTCAACTAGCTGGGTCTGCATTCCTGAGGGACAGGGGCCAGTGGTGTTTTAGCTATTTTAAATGGGACTTTCAGGACATATGTCTTTTACATATGTATCTGTACCAGATGTCTTACTATGACCTCAGTGCCAAAATAATTTGTGTACTGTACTACAGGTAACTGCCAAAATAAAGGAAACACAAGTAAATGAGAGACGCAAAGTATATTGAAAGCAGGTGCTTCCCCGCAGGTGTGGTTCCTGAGTTAATTAAGCAATAACATCCCATCATGCTTATGGTCATGTATAAAAATGCTGGGCAGGCCATTATTTTGTCTACCATGGCCATGCCCCCATCCACAGGTGCGAGTGGTCACTGAATGGTTTGATCAGATGTAAAACATATGCCATGGCCGTCTCAGTCACCAGATCTCAACCCAACTGAACACTTATGGGAGATGTTGGAGCGGCGCCTGAGACAGCGTTTTCCACCACCATCAAAATACCAGATGGAATTTCTAGTGGAAGAATGGTGTCGCATCCCTCCAATAGAGTTCCAGAAACTTGTAGAATCTATGCCAAGGTGCATTGAAGCTGTTCTGGCTCATGGTGGCCCAACACCCTATTAAGACATATGGTGGTGTTTCCTTTATTTTGGCAGTTATCTGTATGTTATGATATATCCTAGATAGAAATCGGCAGTTGTCAAGGGTACAGTTTTTATCAAAGCTAATAGCATAATTGTCTGATACTTCTATATAGAAATCTCCATTGTTGCCAACTTTCACGATTGGATGAGTATCATTACTACTTCATTGCTGTGAATAGAACATGGACAGTTCTTCAGTCCAACATATTTAGATATTTCCTTCCATTGGAGTACTGTTCAATAAATGACTTCAACACAATCTGTATTACAATGGCCTATAATATGAGTAGAACTGTTGACAGAAATATACAACAAAAAGAACATGGTACAATAGCTACAGAAGTCACAAGAAGCAGCAAGCACAATTCACCCCATGGATCTGTAAAAGATAGACACTGTCCATTACAACACTAGGGACTGTGAGGAGTGTTCTACCCATTGTCTGTCCATTATTCCTATTTTCACAAGCTAAGCAATGGCTACTGAGCACAACCAATGTGTTGAGGCAGTCTTTGGGCTGCAGCAGGAAAATGAGGGTAGAGAAGGGATTGATCTTTGCTTTGGCCTCTTCCATGTCAGTCATCCACTGGCACGTGTATCTGTCAAAGATGAATCATGTGTTATTATGCATGGGCCACATATGGTAACGCATGCTAATGGTCCTCTTAAAACAAATTCTTGTTTTGCACACTCGCCACTTCTGCCAGATCCGGCCAGGCCATTGCCATAACGATGCCGTCATCAGAGTTGGGCGGAGTCTCAAGGTTCCAGTAGGTGACGTTATGGAACACTGAGGACACCTTCACTGCACTGTGCTGGACACACACATTACCTCACATATAACATTACTGTAAGTGAGTGAAGAGTTTAAATATGCAGCATGGTGTTGTACAGTATGTGTCCAAGCTGCAGACAATGGAAAAGGAAGTGCATCATATTTCCTGGTTGGTGTGTGGGGATCACAGCACAAACATTGATTATAGCTATCTTTGGGAGTTGTTGCCCAAATGTTGCAAATGTTTTGTAGATTTTGGTCAGTGTTTACAGACAGATTTAAGCAGATGCTGACAGTATTCCTTGTGAGTTGTTGACCTGCTATGGTAGATTATGTGAATGTTGGCCAGACAGTGATGATTCTGGCAGTGTTTATTGTTTACCTCCTGGTCAGAGCCTGGTTTGTTGACCTCTCTTCGCACCAGGCCTGTGTAGCCCTGTGGACAGCTCCTGACCTTTTAACCCACGACCCCTGAACGACACAGTTTTCTCTATGGGAAATGTGGAACAGAATCTGTATTAAAGTCATCCGTATTGACAGTAGGCTACACACAACACTCAGTACTCTTTGTGACATCAGGGGCCTGTTGCACAAAACTAGGATAAGGGATTAAGCCAGGATATCTTGGTGATCCTGGCTCAATTGATCCGTAATCCGGTTGCACTAAAGATGGATAGGGGGCAGGAGGATATGTTATGGTATAAATTACCATGGAGATTTATTCTGTGGAGCTAGCCTGCTCCAGACCAGGCTAAATTCCAGGATCTATTTAATCTCATCCCTAATGTCAGTCAGCAGTCACCACAAATGGAAACCAATAGTTATTTCACTGCTCACTATACATTGTTATCACATAACTAGACCCACTGTCATTATTTAAACGTTTGTGATCATTAATTTCAATGATTTTGGATAAAAAATACTTTTTAGATTATGTTGCTATCATTAGATAATTTACAGTTTCCCATAGACTATAAGGCTATATATAAAATGATAGAATATTAGGGCCACAGAGGGGAAAAAAACACAAGTAATAATATTGTAACCGGTTGTTTTAAAGGAGGACAGTTGTTAAAATGACAGATGTGGGGCATTTCGTGAAATTGTACTTCAGTATGGTTTCATAAACAAAGACATGCTGATGTGCCAGAATATTAAGTATCACATTGTCATAAGTATCAAAACTGTAAAAACAATATGTAGCTTTTCTGCAGAAAGAACCAGCCTCATAAATTTATGACTTTATCCTTTTTCTTCAGTGTGGCCCTAGTACTCTGTCATATAAACAAATACACATTCCATATGAATATAAAAACACAATGTGTAACATTATGTTCCTTTATTGAATAAGGACAAAACAAAGCAGGTAAACCATCAGCTCCTTTCGAAACTGAAGTCAGTGACTACAAGATGGAAAGCACAGAATCCAAGCATATTATACAAAATGATACATACACATTCAAAGGTCTGTATATAACACACCCTGCAATGTCTGCACACTAAAATAAATGCAGGACAAATCCATACACATCAACTGAACAGACAAATGAATGGATGCAGTAGCCTCCCTGCAGCCTTGTATTACACACAGTATACTGCACAAACATCATAAGAGGCCAAATTCGTAAAAAAACGAACCCAAAAAAACCCCAATTCCTCTGCCACCGCAGGACATATTTAACCAAAATTGAAAGCACACATACTAACTAAAATAATTCAACACATATTGGTCCCTCAGCAGCCGACCACTGTCGTCATCAGGGAAGATTGCCGGATTGTCCCAGTCCATGGCTGGTGGCACTCTGGGGGCCCTCTCCTTCCTCAGGCAGGCCACATTGTGGAGGACAGCACAAGCCACAGTAATATCACATGCCCTAACAGGGCTGACCCTTAATTTGTGAAGGCAGTGAAAGCGTGCCTTCAGGAGGCCAAAGGTCATTTCAACTCTGGCCCTGGTCCTGGCATGGGCATGGTTGTAGGCCTGCTGTGCTTCCTGGGGGTCTTGTGAAAGGTGTCAGGAGAAAAGGCTGGCAGCCATACCCCCTGTCTCCCAGCAGCACACCAGAGAATTCACCTGTCAACACAAAATCTCATCATTACTACCTCATAAACACAGTGATATTCTTGACACAGCCATGATGGTTATAAATAGGGGTTGTGTGGCTTACCTTGTGATAGGCACTGATAGATTTCAGAGGCCCGAAAGATTCTGGAGTCATGGACTGAGCCAGGCCATTTTGCCACAACATTGCTGATCACACAGTCAGCATTGCAGACCATCTGAAATCATAAGATGAGGAATATTACACCAATCAATGCACATCACTGGCAATGCAGAGTGTTCGTCAATGGACAATATCAAAAAGTTATGTTCACCTGAACATTAATGCTGTGAAAGGATTTCCTATTCACAAAATCGGCCTCATGGGCACCTGAGGGGGCTTTTATCCTTATGTGTGTGCAGTCCACTGCACCAATGACATTGGGGAAACCTGTCACACAAAGTAATGAGTATCCTTACTATGTGTTAACAGTTGTCCTGTAATTTGTAGATCCTCTTACCTGCAATCCTATAGAACTCCTCTTTGATGTCACAGAGTCTTCTGTGGCCAGGGAAGGAGATGAAGACATCTGCTAATGCTTTGATAGCCAGACACACACTCCTTATTGTGCGGCAAATTGTGGCCTTGTTCAGCTGTTCTGCATCCCCCACTGAGTACAGGAAGGCTCCACTAGAAAAAAAGCGCAAGGCCACACAAACCATTTGCTCCACACTCAGTGCATGGCTCCGTGCAGTGCGGTGCTTAATCCTGGGACCCAGTAGTCTGCATAGATACCTGATGCCATCTGCAGAAAACCTGTATCTTTCATATAGATGGTCATCAGGGAAGGCCAGTGGGTCCAACCGGTCCCTGAAGACCCTTTCTCGCCTGAAGGCTCTCCTCAGCACAAGTGCTTCTTCATCCACCACATCTCGCACGAATGGGCATGCCATTGTCAGAGCAGAAAGGAACACACAATTTTGGGCCTTCAATATAGGCTAGTGGCCACACCTGGTGCTGGGGGGGTGGGCAAAAGAGGGCGATGCCTTATAACGATGACTTGGTTGTACTGATTGCTGGGAAAATAAAAAAAACCTTAGAAAGATGCCACCGTCCTGTGTGCTCACAATAAGAGCTCATATGTCATGGCTCACTTGACTTTACGAGAATATACCTAATTTTTATTTTGAGCTGTGTCATCTTCTTGGAGCTGGGGGAGGAAAGAAAAATAATGATTAATACATTTGTGTTACAGTTAGCATACAGTGTACATTGAAGGCATATCTCACCTCCCTCTCAAGTTTTTTTATTTCAAGGTCCAGTTTCCTAATTGTCCTCTTTTTTATTTCGGACTCCAGTGCAAGATTTTCCATCTTTTTCTTCTTGTACTGAATGTCTATGTCTGCCAGTTCTATTTGGCGCCGGAGGTGGTTGCCATACAACTTTCTGATAGCTTGTGAGCTCTGTGAACACAATACAATTAGCGCAGCTGGAATTTGGCAGGATTGTGGTGTCCTTTTATTAATACGCACTATGTTGCCAGGCTGGTTTTCCCACTGTATAGCATCTGGGTCCTGTAAAAGAAATTAGATTTTTTGATTTTGATGAGGACTCCTCACCATTGTAGAGTAAATAGTACTTTCACAGTCTTAACATGATACCTCATGCCTTCTGGAATCCAGAGAGATGGTCTCCTCCTCATCATCGTCTCCATCATGTGCTGTTGCTGCTGCACTGGGGCCTTCACCCTATCACATTTAATCGGATTCATATTGAAGCTAGTAGACAAGACATGCCAGGCCTACAGTATGCCTTTGATGGAGTACTCACTGGATCAGCATCGTCTGGTGCTTGTGCTGGTGGCTCTAACAGGAACACAGTGCTGCCAGACACTGCAAGGCAATAGGTAAACCAAAGTCAGACAGTCCAAATTGATTCAATATGAATGTGGTTGTATCCCATGTAGAGATGGAAGGACATACCTTGAATGAAGCGGGTGGCATCTTGGGAGGAACCTATGCCTCGTCTCTTTCCCCCCAGGGATCCCCTCTAAGACGGGCCTGCCTTTATTTAGCTCCAAGGCCATGTCCTCTGCTGGGGTAAGGTCAGCCTTTGGTGACCCACCACCCGTGCCTTGTCTGTGGGTATTCTTTTTCACTGCTAAAACAGTACAGACAATGTGTGAGCAGGCACCTTCTGGGTACAATATATGCTTGTGCTTTGTTAAATATTAGTCAGGGACCATACCATTCTGCAGAATGTTCTTGTATTTGATTTTGACCTGCTGCCATGTCCGTTTTGGCCCGTTCATGTTTAATCTACACACACACACACACACACACACACACACACACACACACACACACACACACACACACACACACACACACACATTTAATGGAGTCACACTGCAAAAAATTACTTGGTATTTTTGTCTTGTTTTCAGTAAAAATATCAAAAAATCTATCATAGCTTTATACAGTGTGATGGAGTTACTTTACACAATTTCACTCATATCTGCAGTGCATTTCAATTAAAAAATTTAACCGTTTCATAATTACAGTACAACTGCATTTTTGGAGATGTGAATTAAATATTTGAATTGTAATTGTGATGTTTCAGCGGAGCGGTGACTGTGTAATTGTGCACTACTTACGCATTCAGGCGGTCTGCAATACTTTGCCACGCTTTTTCTCTTTGCTTTATCACTGTGGCGGTGTTGCCTTTCTTCTTAATTATATATATTACCTCCTCGTATGCCTCCATGAGGATTTGTGCTTCCGACGGGGAAAAGTACGCGGCTCTAGTTGCCATGGTAAATCAGTTAATCTGTGATCTGTGGCGGGGTCTATTTGAGTGAGCCGTGAGCGCGCACCTATCCAGGATTGGTTTCACCTGGTTTAATGAATCCGTGTCTGCTCATCCTGGCTTGGTCTTTGTGCAACCAATTAAGCCTGGACGCACATGTTTTGGCTTCATTGAGCTCAGCTGAGTCATTTATCCCGGATGTCTTAATTCTACTTTTGTGCAACAGGCCCCTGATGTTGGTTTTCCACAACGGATTATGTACAGAAGTCATGCATGCAGCTACTTCTGCCTCAACGTACCATGTTTTCAGTCTTTGATGGTGGCTGTAAAGAACTGGGACACCTCTGCAGGGTAGCAGGTGAACAGGGTGGCATTCTGCCTGTCTCACAGAGTCCAGCTGTAACGTGGTCACACTGCAATTGGATGACTTCCTGAAAGCGAGGGGCAAAATGTCAGAAACATGTATATGGCTCATATGCACTATTATAGATTACAATACATTCCATTTATGGGCATTTGGGCCATCACACGTTGTTCCTATGTTTATCTTTAGCGGTTGTTACTTCCCACTTCCTCTCTCTTGCAACGTCATTTGAGTAGGCAGGATTTAGCGCAAAGACACACCTTTCCCAGAACAGAAGGCAAGTTAGCTGGCTAAGGCATTGATCTTCCTTTGTAATATACCCTCTGCGGATTTCAGTTTTAAGGAAAATGTATGCACTGCAGTGAATAAATATAAAATAAAATAGATCATTGGCAAACCTATGATAACAGTACAATTGGCAAACGTTAGCTAGCTAGCGTGTCTATTCAACAATGCAATGGACTGATTCCCTTGCTCAGCCTGCAAGATTTTCTAGGGCACTTTCGCAAACAAAAATATTTCAAACATTTGGTTGACAATATTGATACAGTGTGTGGACTGAAAAACACAGTTACTCTATGTAGAAAAAAATACGTGCTTCTTCTTCACCACAGGAAGAGATGTTTTTGGCGCGTGCAGTCAACTAATTTGGGGTATGTTGTCCCTTTTTTAAATGTATTTTATTTCACCTTTATTTAACCAGGTAGGCCAGCTGAGAACAAGTTATCAATTACAACTGCAACCTGGCCAAGATAAAGCAAAGCAGTGCGAAACAAACAACACAGAGTTACACATGGGATAAACAAATGTACAGTCAATAACACAATAGAAAATCTATATACAGTGTGTGCAAATGTAGTAAGATTAGGGAGGTAAGGCAATAAATAGCCCATAGTGGTGAAATAATTACAATTTAGCACTAACACCAGAGGATTATACGTGCAGAAGATGAACGTGCAAGTAGAGATACTGGGGTGCAAAGGAGCAAAAGAATAAATAACAATATGGGGATGAGGTAGTTGGGTAGGCTATTTACAGATGGGCTGTGTACAGGTGCAATGATCGGTAAGCTGCTCTGACAGCTGATGGTTGCTGGAGCGCATGCTACGGGTGGGTGCTGATATGGTGACCAGTGAGCTGAGAAAAGGTGGGGCTTTACCTTTAAGACTTATAGATGACCTGGAGCCAGTAGGTTTGGCGACGAATATGAAGCGAGGGCCAGCCAACGAGAGCATACAGGTCGCAGTGGTGGGTAGTATCTGGGGCTTTGGTGACAAAACAGATGACACTGTGATAGACTACATCCAGTTTGCTGAGTAGAGTGTTGGAGGCTATTTTGTAAATGACATCGCCGAAGTCAAGGATCGGTAGGATAGTCAGTTTTACGAGGGTATGTTTGGCAGCATGAGTGAAGGATGCTTTGTTGCGAAATAGGATGCCGATTCTAGATTTAATTTTGGATTGGAGATGTTTAATATGAGTCTGGAAGGAGAGTTTACAGTCTAGCCAGACACCTAGGTATTTGTAGTTGTCCACATAGTCAGAACCGTCCAGAGTAGTGATGCTAGTCGGGTGGGAGGGTGCGGGCAGCGATCGGTTGAAGAGCATGCATTTAGTGTTACTTGCATTTAAGAGCAGTTGGAGGACACAGGAGAGTTGTATGACATTGAAGCTCGTCTGGAGGTTTGTTAACACAGTGTCCAAAGAAGGGCCAGAAGTATACAGAATGGTGTCGTCTGCGTAGAGGTGGATCAGAGAATCACCAGCAGCAAGAGCGACATCATTGATATATACAGAGAAAAGAGTCGGCCTGAGAATTGAACCCTGTGACACCCCCATAGAGACTGCCAGTCTCATTCCCTTTATTCTCATTTTGTCATATTCTCCTTGCGTTCTCCCATTTCCTTTTCTTCCTCTGCCCTCCCCCCTATCATGTTCAATTTCCTCCTCCTCTCCTGTTGCTCCCTCCTCCACAATGAGACAGACCAGACTCTCCTCTTCTCCTGTTGCTCCCTCCTCCACACTGAGTCAGAACAGACTCTCCTCTTCTCCTGTTGCTCCCTCCTCCACACTGAGTCAGACCAGACTCTCCTCTTCTCCTGTTGCTCCCTCCTCCACACTGAGTCAGACCAGACTCTCCTCTTCTCCTGTTGCTCCCTCCTCCACACTGAGTCAGACCAGACTCTCCTCTTCTACTGTTGCTCCCTCCTCCACACTGAGTCAGACCAGACTCTCCTCTTCTACTGTTGCTCCCTCCTCCACACTGAGTCAGAACAGACTCTCCTCTTCTCCTGTTGCTCCCTCCACCACACTGAGTCAGACCAGACTCTCCTCTTCTACTGTTGCTCCCTCCTCCACACTGAGTCAGACCAGACTCTCCTCTTCTCCTGTTGCTCCCTCCACCACACTGAGTCAGACCAGACTCTCCTCTTCTCCTGTTGCTCCCTCCTCCACACTGAGTCAGACCAGACTCTCCTCTTCTCCTGTTGCTCCCTCCTCCACACTGAGTCAGACCAGACTCTCCTCTTCTCCTGTTGCTCCCTCCTCCACACTGAGTCAGACCAGACTCTCCTCTTCTCCTGTTGCTCCCTCCTCCACACTGAGTCAGACCAGACTCTCCTCTTCTCCTGTTGCTCCCTCCTCCACACTGAGTCAGAACAGACTCTCCTCTTCTCCTGTTGCTCCCTCCTCCACACTGAGTCAGACCAGACTCTCCTCTTCTCCTGTTGCTCCCTCCTCCACACTGAGTCAGACCAGACTCTCCTCTTCTCCTGTTGCTCCCTCCTCCACACTGAGTCAGACCAGACTCTCCTCTTCTCCTTCTGTGACCTCCATGTCATTCTCTCTTACTTCTTTCTCTCTGGCTACTTCCTCCCTATGACTCCCTGACTCAATTTGACTTCTTGACTCCCCCTTTTGACTCACTGTCTATGCCCTATGACTCCCTGATTCCTGATTTGACTTGATTCCTCCATTTGACTCACCGACTCCTCCCTATGACTCCGGGACTCCTACTTCTCCTGTTCGTCTTGCTCTTAGCCTCCGATGTCCCATCATTCTCTTAGCTTTGTATCACAGAGGCAGAACATACTGAAGCCTCAGCAATAACCACCTCCCCGGATCCTGCAGAGGACCTGTCTGCTGCGCTACGCCCTGCTCTTCCTCCCTTCTTCCTCTTCCTCCTCTCCCTGCTGCTGAAGCTGTCTTTACTTTGCTTGTGGAGCAAGAAGACTTTCAATATCATCATCCTCATATGTAACGGGATCTACAGACCATGAATACGCCTTCAGGGTTCTGCTCTCTCCATGTCCACTTGACAGACGCACTGCACACACACGCACACACACAGATTTGAGTTCAACAATTACATTTAACAGTCAGCTAGGGCCAGTGTGGCCAATGTTGACAGTTAGCTTGTGTTTAGTTGCTGGTTCATTGTTAGTTAGTGTACAATTAAGCAAGTTTAGATTGTATGAAGCAATGGTTCTTACCTGGTTTGATGTCCAGCTCATGTGCCAGATCGCTGCTCTTCTCTCTCCACAAGGTCACTCTGCAGCTTCATCCTCACTGTGGGGAGGAGGACACGACAGAACAGAGCTATTGAACATGCTCTTATTTTATTTCCAGTGCTTCCTGACATGGATTATTCCATGTCAATACAGGGGACACTGACCCCTAGTGGTGGACAAGCACTGTCCTTTTTCTGGTAGCCTGCCCTACAGTACAGTAAACAAAAATGGATTGTCTCATAATCAAAACAACAATGTTGAAAAAGCAAATTGACCAACAACAAAAAAACGTTCATGTCATACTAGTACAAGTCACATCAAGTCACAGCAATCATTCAAACCCTGTATCATCTCAAATTAAATGAACGTTTTATATGAAATGATGATTGACAGTTCTCACACCTCTGAGGCAGAAGTTCTGGTCCCTGTTTTGTATAACCACCTCGGTTCTCCCCGACACCGTCCATATACCAGGTAGACATCATTTCTCTTTCACTATGGGCATGACAGGGACCACAAAACCTTTGAAATTGAAGGCTCACGAGCACAGCCTGGGATTAACATGCATTAAGGGTTGGGTGGATTGCTCTCTTTTAAGGGGAGGAACAGGGGGCATATGGACCTCACTGTCATCACAGATGTATCGAGGAAACCTATCTTTGCTGTCATCACCATCTATGAGTAAGAAAATACATGGAACAAATAACGTTACACTAATGAATAACCTCCATAAAATTAAAGTCATGTAATTTGAATATCTAATAGTCAATAATTAACTTTCATATTTAGGAGAGTTTATCTTAATGCAAATGCACAGGACTAATTATAATCAGAGAGGAATACAACATCTAGAAGTATGCTTGGTAATGCTTGTTAATACTTGTAACTGAAGTTTTATGCCTTGTGTGTGAATCCATGCAATTTCTTATTAAGCAAAAATGTTGCTAAGAATGTCTGGGAGTGGTCAGAGTGGCAAGGGGAACATGAAAAATTAGCTGTTATTAGCAGAGATGTTTGGAACTCTCTTTATTATTGGTCTATTAACTCATTTAGGCCAAAACCACCACCAAATCCAGGTGAAATCTATGATCCCTTATTGATGTCACTTGTTAAATCCACTCCAATCAGTTTAGGTGAAGGGGAGGAGACCGGTTAAAGAAGGATTTTTAAGCCTTGAGACAATTAAGACATGGATTGTGTATGTGTGTCATCGAATGGGCAAGACAAAATATTGAAGTGCCTTTGAACAGGGTATGGTAGTAGGTGCTAGGCGCACTGGTTTGGGTCAAGAACTGCAACGCTGCTGTTTTGTTTTTTACAACTTGTAGAGGTGAGGGGGGTGCAACTCAATATTAGGAAGGTGTTCCAAATGTTTGGTATACTCAGTGTAGGTGATGTGTTTGAGTTTCACTATCCCTGAATACATGTCAAACTATTGATTATGCTTTGACCTAGTTCTCTATCAATATTGTCTTAAGGGTATATCTACTAAGTAATGTAGCACTCAGCATTTGACATTTAAAATATATATCTTAAATTGTTATTTTGTTAACACACTCATACTTATTGGTCAGTGCCACTCCTGCTACAATTATTTTGTGCTCGTATTTGTGGATGCACTTTGATAAAAATGAAATAAAAATGTATTTATTGGAATTGTGTCTGTATGTGTGTCTTGGTACTATAGTATATTATTAGTGACATAATGGCGTATGCATAACATATCTACCTCTCTCGTGTTTATTATGATAAGTACATATCTGGACCCTGAAACTGGAGCTCGCTCCTTGGTGCGCCCCACCCAATTGGCGCGCTCACTGATGGTGGCACCAAGAACTCACGGTAAACACCCCTCGTGACGGAACTTTGAAAACACTGGAACAGACTGGGCGCGAAGGAGAGATGATGGGAATGGGAGATTCTGGAAGCAGTACAGACTTGCGACGACGTTACGCTTAAAACGATAGGCTATTGTGTGCAAGACTGGAATGCTTTAGCAAAAAGCCCCTCTTGCCTCTCGGTTCCGTGGAGGAAGTGTCAGAGATGCCCGCCGAAGATGCTGAGCTTCTGGCAAAAGAGAGTGGGAAATAATGAGTGCAGGGATTATGAGGTTGACAATACAAATATATGGCTGCACGTAAAGAACTAGCTTTCCCTGAGAGTGCATGAACAACATTCAATCTGAGGTTGTTCATGCAACATCTGATATCAACCGGAGAACCGATGCTATGGTGATCGAGATATGAGCAGAGGGAACAGCGGCGAGATGATGGCGGCGGTGAGACCCAAGTGCATGCGGCTTTTCTGGCGGCTCTGTGTCTGTGGTGTCGGGATCGTCACTGCCACCTGACTCGTACACTTCCTAGACGTAACAGGTGCGTTTCCCCCAGGGTTTATTCATACCAATGGGGGTCCCGTTATTCATTTCATTCATACATAAAATACTAGTGGTTTAGTCAATCATCACACCGGTTTAATTAATAAATCTTGCAATAATATTATGAAAACAATGTGATTTCTTGTTATAAGCTGATAATATTTAATAATATTTCCTTTTCGGAAATAATTTCTGCTGCTCTATGCTGACAGCCTCTCCCAGCCCCAGGGATGTTGTTGGTGACTTTTCCTGGTCTAAGAGAGAACTAATGCCTGAGAGAGAAGAGGAGAACCACACCTACACTCCTACAATGCCCAGAGCTGGTGCGCTAGTGTTTTTGTTCCTGTGTCCCTGTGCTCTTGGATCTTTGGTGTCTTGTCTTTTTACCTGTGCATTACTCCTCCCCTCCCTGCTCCGTGTGCAATCTCTCTCCCCTCACTCTCAGCAATCCACAAGTTTCCAGCAGATGTCTTCTCTCCAGAGCAGAGGAGAAAAGGAGCAGTTCTTCTCCATGTAGTCTGTGTGAGTGGCCTACCATGTCATTAGGAATTAGAATAGATATATAGTCATTTAACAGGATCTCTACGTAGCCTACTGCCTTGTTCAACGCTGCTGTCGTAGTACACCGCTCTACTGTAACAGTACCCCAACAATCTCTACGTCATCCAACTCAGTCTACAGACCAACTGTTTATTTTCCTGTGTTTCCTAGGCGGTCTACATGTTCTATGCCCTGGCTATAGTCTGTGATGTCTATTTTGTTCCATCACTGGAGAAGATATCAGAGGTGACAATAAAGAATCCTTCTGTTGGTTTCTTTGCAGGTTGACGTTTATTGTCATGAGTCTTGCCTTGGAGGCAGAACTGATTGGTTTCTGCTAGATGGGCCAGCTGCAAAGTCAGTATTGGCTATATGGTAAAAAGTCATGATTTAATAATTATTTAATTTTTTCTTAATTTAAGGTGAGGGTGAGACATTAGGGTTAGCAGTGTGGTTAGGTTAGGTTTAAAATTAGATTGTATGAATTTGTGGTTGTGCCAGCTACTGACCACTCTGCATTGCTGTGCCCAGTACATGAGTCATCTCAATAAATGCCAACCTGTGGTTTGTTTCCCTCATTATTTTTTGATTGCCGCTTCACTGATTACAGTTTTCTTTAAATTACAAAGCCTCTTTGTTTATCCATTGACCTCCTTAACCTCTCTTCTAGAATCTTCAACTTAGTGAGGATGTTGCCGGGGCAAAGTTCATGGCGGCTGGAAGCTCCGCCCCTGAGCGCTTCACCTCCTTGATTGGTCAGTATTCTACATCCTTGATCCAGGGCAGGACAAATCTTTGGCCAATGTTCAGATAGAAATGTATGATGTAGAACAAACATACATCTCTGGTGTATAGAATAACAATCACGTCAGCTCTAGTCATGGCATTTCTATTTGCAAAGTTCCAGAACGTTTTCATACTGAACATGGCCCAGGTCACCAAAAGTGGCCTGCAAATGAGTACCGATTGAACTGATTGGATCAATATGCATTGGTGTTATCCTCCTCTTGTCCTCCCAGGTGTCTTCATCACTAAAGGTGACCTGGGGGTAGGCACCATCGTGGGATCGGCTGTCTTCAACATCCTCGTCATCACCGGCATCTGTGGGATCTTCGCCGGACAGGTAACTCACCTTATTTGAAACAGGTGAAAGCAATATGGCAGGATTTAGATAGGTGTTGTTAATCAGTATGTTGTGTTCTCTCGCAGCCCATCTCTCTGAGCTGGTGGCCGCTGCTCCATGATTCTCTCTACTACATCCTCTCTATACTGATGCTGATTGTGGTGATCTATGACGACAGAGTGATTTGGTAAGGACACTGGACCATTAACAAGACTGGGTTCTCTACACGTTTATAACTCAGTGATACATACAGGTTGTGCTTTTAAACAGTGTTTCTGTGTTGTAGGTGGGAGACCATCATACTGATCTCCATGTATCTAGTCTACATTATCATCATGAAGTGAGTAACTGACTACTTTGCCTGTGCATCTTATAGTTTGCGGTTTGTTCAGTGCCCCCTCTTATTTTTTAAATATATTTTTATTTAACCTTTGTTTAAATAGGCAAGTCAGTTAGGAACAAATTCTTATTTACAATGACGGCCTACCCCGGCCAAACCTGGACGACGCTGAGCTAATTGTGTGCCGCCCTATGGGACTCCCAATCACTTCCGGATGTGATACAGCCTGGATTCGAACCAGGGACTGTAGTAACACCTCTTGCACTGAGATGCAGTGCCTTAGACCGCTGCAACACTCGGGAGCCCCAACATTTTTCTTCCTATAAGCACAAGCAAGGTACAGTATCTATCCATGACAGATGTTGGTTGTGATACTGTGTGTTGTGTCTGTGTGTAGGTTCAACAGATCCCTGTCAGGCTGGGTGGAAAGGCACTGTGGTCGAGGGGGTCAGCCCTGTTTCAGTACCCTGAGACGGACCACCGCAGTTGGGCCTGGAGGAGTCGACTGTGACACTGACATGGTGCTGCTGAAGAGCGGTGGGTTTGTGTCTACCACTGGTTGTGTGTGTGTGTGTTTGTGTGTGTGTGTCTGTGTGTGTGTGTGTGTGTGTGTGTGTGTGTGTGTGTGTGTGTGTGTGTGTGTGTGTGTGTGTGTGTGTGTGTGTGTGTGTGTGTGTGTGTGTGTGTGTGTGTGTGTGTGTGTGTGTGTGTGCACACACTTGTATCCACATTGCTTCAGATTTTTTTCAATCGATTGGAACATATTCCTATTGGATCAGACATACAGTAGCTATTTCAACTGAAAATGTTTGCTCTCCATCCGCCTTCTCCTCCTCCTCTTCCTCCTCCTCCCTCTCTTTTCCTACTCCATCTCTCCTCCTCCTCCCTGTCTCCTTTCCCTCCCTCTCTCCTTCTCCCTCCCTCTTTCCTCCATCTCTCCTCCTCCCTCCTGCTCCCAGACTCGTGTGCAGGGCAGGACTCTGTAGTAGTGATGGTGGATGAGTTGATGAGTCTGCAGCCTCACCAGCTGAGCTTCTCTGAGGCAAGCCTCCGTCTCCTGATCATCCCACATTCCCCCCCCCCCCTACACACAACTCCGCATGGCAGGACGCATGGTCATCACTGAGGTACACACCACACACACAGCGGTATGTGTCCACAACTTAGCATGCAAAGATGCATGGTTATAATAGAAGAGAAAACACTCACACATACATTGCATATTCCCTTACACCCCCATGCCTTAGCCTTTGCTGGATGCATGATTACAAAACACAGACACACACACACTATGCTTGTGTCATCCCTGTTGCTCTGTTCTGGCTGAATGCTGAATGCCAACATTGTGCTGTTGGATGTCCTCCTGCACCATGCTCGAGTTGTGACATACTCCTACTCTAACAGATAAAAACTGTAAAACGTATAAAATGTGTCTCTTACCTTCTCACTCACACAGAGGCAAAGGTTGATCGGTGGGGTGAGGGAGGAGGGGGAGATGGGGCCACATAGGGAATAGAGAGCGGTTGGCTGGGGAACAGTGAGAGGCAGCCACTGGAGGGGGACGGAGACAGGGATGGGGGCCCAGAGGGGAACACAGGGGGGTTACAGCCCAAAGAGGAGGAAGAGGAGGAGCTGGAGGAAGAAGAGGTGGTCCCTTTCAGTCCCTTGATAGTGCCAGGTGAGTGTTACCTTACTTATTCTGATGATAAAGTCTGGTTCCTTGCTGCTGCTTCTTGCTCTTTGTAGGTTGAGGTCAGGTTACTGTAAAGCTCTTTGTAGGTTGAGGTCAGGTTACTGTAAAGCTCTTTGTAGGTTGAGGTCAGGTTACTGTAAAGCTCTTTGTAGGTTGAGGTCAGGTTACTGTAAATCTCTTTGGGACTACTGTTGCACTTGATTGATTGATGATTGGAAAACCAAGGTGCTGCTCCCTCCATCCTCAGGAGGGCACTGTGAGCGTATGCACTGGCTGGGGTCATGGCCTTTGTGCCTGCTGCACCGTACCCAACTGTGTCCTGCCTCGCCGGAGCCGCTGGTACCTCCTGACCTTTCTGGCCTCCATACTCTGGATCGCACTCTTCTCCTACCTCATGGTCTGGATGGTATGACTACAGAGCACACATACACAAGCTCACACATAAAAACACACACATGTTCCTACACATAACACACATCACATAATCTCCTATGTCACCTAATGCCCTTCCAGGTGACCATTATCAGTTTCACGCTGGGCATCCCTGAGGTGGTGATGGGCATCACCTTCCTGGCAGCTGGCACCAGCGTACCAGACTGTTTGGCCAGCCTCATCGTCGCACAACGAGGTACCGGAATTCTAATCAGTCTGTGTGTGTTGTGATGTTAGCCTTTTTGTTTTGTACGGTATGAAGGACATGCCTGTCTCCAACTGTGTGTGTGTGTGTGTGTGTGTGTGTGTGTGTGGTGTGTGTGTGTGTGTGTGTGTGTGTGTGTGTGTGTGTGTATATATATATATATGACATGGCTGTCTCTAACTCCATTGGTAGTAATATCTTTGATGTGCTTCTGGGACTTGGGTTTCCTTGGTTCCTGTGCACTCTGGATGTTGACTACGGATCAGAGGTAGGGACATATTTTTTGGTGTTGATTCGTTTCTGTGTGGTTCTGGTTGACAAACCAAAAAGCTGCTAGACGTTGTACCCTTGAGGTTCCCAGATGCAAAGATTGAGTGTTTTTATGGTTGGCAGGTGTTCATCAACAGTAAAGGCCTGGTGTATTCAGTCATTCTGCTGTTGTGTTGTGTTTCTCACTGTGAGTATCACTGTAATATCTCTTAAAGTCTATATTTTTAGGACAAAGTCAAACAGTATACAGTACTTTCTCCTCTCACATCTCTGCAGGTCCTGAGTGTTCATCTGAACCGTTGGTGGTTGGACCGCAGACTGGGCCTCTGTTTAATGATGCTTTATGCCATCTTCCTACTCTGCTCAGTCGGCTTCCAGTGACTGTAGGCCAGGTTCCCACACATTTTAGTATGATTACGATGATACTATTTGATGTGGAATTTTCACTTGTTGACATTGTTGATCAGTTGTATGTGTACGGGTATTTAGGGTTAATTTGCATTTCTGAGACAAAGTTATGAACAGTTATATTGATGGGAAACCTCACATTTGATATTTGATACACATTGCAAACTGGATCTTTTACATAGTTTTATACAGAAAAATGTGATATTCCAAGATTACTATTTGAGAACATGCACTTCACACAATGAATTTATAATGTATTGAATCTATCTAGTTTAGTTACTTAATGACAATGAGGAATCATATTCTTTAGTGTGAAAGTGTTAAAGGCCCAGTGAAGTCAAAAACCTGATATTCCTGTTTTATATACATTTCCACACTATGATGGAATAACACTGTGAAATTGTGAAAACAATGATAATGTCCATTTAGTGTAAGAGCGGTTTGAAAAGACCGCCTGAAATTTCAGCCTGTTTCGTTGGGCTGGAGTTTAGGCCTTCCATGGCGACATCACCAGGCAGTAAATTAGTTAATAGACCAATAAGAGAGTTACAAACCTCTTTTTGACCATTTTAATTTAAAACAATCACAGTAAGGTATTTGATTGAGGTAAAAACATCTGCATTGGACCTTTAAGACCCACTATTGTATTGCTTTTAGGAGTGCCACAGCAGTAACCATACATCATTGTATGTTTGTAGTATCACTCTTCATGTATGTAGTGTTTAGCATGTTCTATTCACTCACGGTTGGACTGATTGCACTGTTTTCATTGCTGTAAATACTTCGGAGCATCCAGTTTTTAGAGAATGAGTGAAATACCAGTCTGTGCAATAATCCCTTTTGCAGTCTCCCTCCTTTTATAGCTTACATAATTTAGCCAAAATGTACCCCTCCCAGAGTTTATTTTATGTTTTGGAGGTGCCGATTGCTGAAGTATGAACAGCAGCTTGGGGATTGCCTATATGGCCATGTCACTTCCCTAAGACACATTTTCCAAGACATTTTTGTTAGCAGATACATTGACATTTTAATAGGGCAAAAGCAGTTTCAATACAAAAAAAAAGTAAATAAAAATACATTATTTACCATAAATACTCATTATGGAGATCATTAACATGATATCACAAAAGAAAAGCAATCTAAATGATACTTAAAACAAATACAAAAGGTCATACAGTACTGACATTGTGTTATGATTGTTTTCCATTGACGTCGTTAGTATATACCGGTACTTTACAAAATTCTACTAGAAAAAAATCCCCAACCCCATGGAATATCAAGTGATATATAAAATGTAAAAATATAATAAATCAAAGTCTAAAGAATTGAGTGTGTGTGCATTCGAACTCAAGTACAGGTGCAAGTCTGCATGCAATGTGCCTATCTCATTGTGGCACAGATATGAACAGCTACAAAAACCTTAAAGATGATAGCTGACAAATGTTCAATAATGTTAGATTTAAAATCAGACCAGCAGTAGGATGTGATTCAGTCACAATAGAATGACTATGGTTGCCTCCCAAAAGGCACCCTATTGGACCCTGGCAAAAGAAGTGCACAATGTAGCGAATAGAGTGTCATTTGGGACAGAGCATATGGACCTTGGCGCCAGAGGTTCCTTATTTTTTTTTTGTTGTTGCAGGAAAACCTTTGAGATAAATGTTTTTAAAAACATCCAAAAGAAGTACACAGACAAAACTTCACTATTAATATCCCTCAACCACATGATCATATTTTGAAATCCATAAATCAATACACTTGGTTATTTTTTTAACAAGTAAAAATAGATAATTTGGCAACAAATTAAGCACACTGCCTGTCTTAGCAGTCCACACCATATAAAGGAGGGGGGGGGGGGAGGGGGGAGTTGGGGAACAGTTAGCGTGAGATGCTAATCCTTCCTTTCTAACATGAACTCTGTAGAGACAGTGGTAACGGTAGTCTCTGCAGAGTGTGTAACAGTCCAGGGGAGATAACAGCCATGATAGGAGGAGAGACGGGAAGGGGTGGGGCTTGCCAACAGGGTTGTGGTGAGAGGACTCCCTCCTTTCCAGTCCCCAATCAGACCCAGACCCTAGCTCCTGGTCATTGAAGGGGTGTGGACCAGGGTGTGAGGGCTTACTGTCGTTGTGTGGGGTGGTAAGGTGGGGTCCCCTATTCATCCTCTGTGGTGGGGCTCTGCTGCTTGTATATGGATGCCTTGTCCTTAAGCAGCACAAGGCAAAGGTGACAACTCCAACTACCTGGAAACACACACAGAGAGAAAGAGAGTTTAAACTCACCAGTACCACATCAACATAATACATGTGGGCTTCATTGACGTCAAGCAGGAGTTGTGGTTAGACTGTGACATACCTTCTGGGGGCTCAGTCATAGGAGGGTTGAGGCAGTACATGTGGTATCCTCGATCACAGTCATCACAGAACAGCAGCTGGTCCTGACAGACAGAGAAACAGAAGCAGTGTGTGTGAGAAAACACAGAAAATGAGAAGTATGAAAAGGTAGATGTGGAGCAGCACTCACGTCGTTCTCTGAGGTACCACAGACGTTGCAGCACTTGCACTCGATACACTGCCAGCGGTACGTCTTCACAGCTGCCATCATCACATCTGTGAACTGCAGGCAGGACGGGTGACCTGAAGGGAGACAGACAGGTTAAATAAAGGTTTAAATACATCAACAGAACACAAACAGAGCCAGACTACTAAATTATAGTCTAACATTGCTAACAGTGCAGCAGCATTGCTAACATCAGTTTGGCTGTTTACATTTATGAATTTTGACAATGCTAACTCCTGGCTGTGGCAAAAATAAATAATGGATTATTGTGGACTCTGTCACTATGGGCCTTCAGACACAAGTCAGGTTAAATAGATTTTGCCTGAACTATTCCTTTAATGGAAATGCGGGACATGGGTGGGAGGTTCGTACCAGAGCGTCCGCAGTCTGAGCAGGACACCAGCTCCTCTGACTGGCCGGTCTTCTGGTTGTGGGCGGAGTCTCCCAGACAGAAGTCGCAGTAGTCGTTGGGCAGGGCCAGACCATTAGGGCCTTTCTTAGGGGCTGGAATAAGAGGAGACAGAGAGATAGACAATACACTGACACTGCCCTAGAATACTGATATCCCTCTGAAACCAGAGTAGAGTGACTCTTTAACTTTGCAATAGTTTGACTCACTCTTGAGGTGCACTTCATTTAGCTTTGGGTGTGCACTTTTGGGACTATTCCATTGCTGTAAATGAAGCCCACCTCAACTACTAAGACATGCATTTGACCCAGGTCTGGTATCATGAGATAAGCAGGAGTCATTGTCCATCTATAATAGAAACGACCAGCTCTATAGTAGATGTTGATTCCAGTGGCTATCATTCTAAACAGTGACTCACTCTTGTGCGCCTCAGGCTGGCGCCGGGGGGGGGGGGACTCTATCTCCTCTCTGTCCTCCCCCTCTTCCTCCGCCAGATGGGAGTGTGTGTAGTGGTAGCTCAGGCCCGGACGGTTCTTGTAGCGCTTCCCACAGACTGCAAACACACACAGCATCATGGTGTAAGTCTTCACACACATCAACAACTGGATTTGCATCACGCATACACGCACCAGAATTTACATCAAATAAATGTATACTCACTGTCACAGGCGTATGGTTTGTCCTGCTCCTCCAAGGCTGCAGCGGCTGCCTCCATTTTCTTCTTTCCATTTCCCACTCCACGACCCTTGGACTTGCCCTTCCCTCGTCTCTTGGGGGTCTCATCCTCAAAGTCCTCATCATCCAGATCATCCAGGTAGTCATCGTGGTCCAGCACCCTCTGAAAGGAGAGTAGAGTTTGAGATAATACTGGTGCACTGACAGACTATTGGGAGAAACTCAAACCTTTTTGTACAGAGTATTAGGAGTCTGGAGCCTGGTTTGTAAAATGTGCATTGATCTCTGAGGTCAGAGGTCCCATCTAACCTTGCGGATGCGTCCAGAGGAGGTGTGGCTGGAGACCATGGCAGCCACAGGTTCAGGTGTGGCTGGGTTGTCCTCCGGGGCCCGGGGATCCGGCGGGCCCCTCCTCTCCAGGGTCTCCCCCTTCAGCAAGGCCTCCAGGCTGCTGCCGTCCACCGCTCCCACGGCATCCCGTTTCAGACCCAGCTCCAGCTCCGCTACACAGAGAGATAGAGGCTTATTCAATGCTGAGGAGGCAGAAGACCAACGGGCCACACTATTCCCTCTGACACATAAAGAAGAAACAATAAAAAGCCATATGAGGAGGAATTGTACCTGATTTGACAGGGGGGAAGACCAAACGGGGGTCCTCGGGAGGGTGGGACCGTCGTTTCTTCCTCCAGCGTCGAGACGGATAGCTATACAGCTGCCCTGGAGCCATGCCTGATAAAAAAAAAATGTGATCATTAAAGTGTGCTTTCGGGAGAGTGAATGTGTGTGTGCGAGCACGTGTGTCTTCACTACAGACCTGCACTCCTGTGTCTCTTCTCCATCCAGATGTAGCAGTTGCTTTGAGCAACACCTGTCTGAGAGTCGATAAATGGCATAAGGATGCTCCTCTCAGCACACAGACGAGCGTTATAGCTGTGACACTGTTCCATAGCATCCTTATAGTACTGCTCACCGAGCCTGAAACAAGAAAGCACAATCACACTCATGTTAGACTAGAAATGACCATGGTGGTTAATCTAACCACTTCAAAATGAATAATCCTGTATTGTTGTACAGGACCACTCCGTTCCCTGTAATATTACAGGATAATACCTAGTTACAGTTTTACAACAAACAAACCACTCTGTGTATTCCCCAGAGTCTGATTAACGATGTTGGAAAAGTTCTGAGCAAATGTACGAAAACACTTGGCTGCTGTAGCGAACAATACAGAGACGGTAGGTAGACAATGCAGTACCGCAGAAAGGGTGGACTTGAATTGTTGGCAAGGTAGCTACGCTGGTCTCAGTGAACGATGGGCCTATTTATAAAGCTAGCTACGTAGCTATTAGTTAACGTTAGGTGCAATTTAAACACCATAATCTATCGACCGTTTATACATTTCAATCTTGTATTGAAACAGTTTACAGTACGTTAACAAAGGACAATCGTTTAACTGAAGCACTGTTGTCTAATATAAGCTAGCTAACTTGCTAGCAAGTTAGCAAAGAGAAACAATAGCCATAGCTAGTTGGCTATCTACGTGTAGACAACGCTTTGTTGTAAAGTCAACTAGAGGGCAAATAGTAATTTTCTCCATCATTTCCAATACATTGTCAACTCCTACGTCGGGGCCAACATCTCTGAAAGTGTCACATGCTCCTACTCGCCCAAAAAATTAAGGACAACTTACACAACACTATCTACGGCCGCCGCCATGTTTGCTCAGTGCAGTAGTCAAAATGTCCACTGCGCCTGCGCGTGTTGCTGGGTTCAAGATCCATTTCCAGTTTATCAAAACAAAGGTCCTTTTGAGTATTCTCATTTAAACTTGAGCAAATTGCAGTAGAAAAATCACTGGTTGAACAATGCCAGCTGAAAATAAATACAACACAATAAGCAGATTGAGAAATAATGATTTATTAACAAGAAGAGTGTGAGAATCAGAATATATGACTGATAATCATTGAAGTGCCCAACATGTCTCAGGAAAACTACACTGTAAAATCACTAGTGATTCAGTAGGATAACAAGCACATACAGGACTGAGCAAATTATCCAATGAAATTATCGTAAGCAGCTAGCTACATTAATAGTTGTTGTACAATAGATCATTTTGTAATATTAGAGGATATTAGAGGTAGGAGAGGAATCAATCTTCAGTCAGTCTTTAATTCAGGTTAGATCTTGACCACTTGACTGGCATCACAGGGACGGACTCTCTTTCCATCTATCGATGTGGAGCTCCTCTGGATGAGCAGCCTGCCGTAACTCCCTCCCACCTGGCCCTTGGTCAGGCATCCAGGATTGACACATACGCAGCCAATCACATCCTGTGAAAAAGACATACACGTTTAAGCTTCATTGTAAATGTGTGTGTCAGAGAGAGAGGGAGGAAGAGAGAGATAGAAAGAGGGAGAGAGAAAGATGGAGAGAGGGAAAGAGAGAGAGAGGCCGAGTAAGTTTCCACTGTGTGAACCAGCCATGTGGCGGATGAATCAGAATTAGTTGGGTAACATAGATAATTAAGATGTCTTATCTGCATAATATGCTTATGTGATATACTTGTTATTAGAATGTATCCCTTTGGACTCTGGTGTTGGCAGTTGCACTTCTTCCCTCAGCTGGGGCTCAGTTACCTGGGGCCCAGAGAGGGGAGAGGTCAGGCTTGTCTTTTACATGTCTCTGGTGCTATGCAGAATATCAGAAAGGGAGAGGACAGGGGGGAACATTGTCTTCATATGTGAATGTATCTGTTAAACCATTTGAAGGGATGGTGTGATTAATGGGGAACCAATTACTGGTTTCCACAATGTCTGTGCGCAAGTCACTCCCTCCTTTGGCATTGGGGGGAGGTGTATGGCAGTGTCTGGAACCATTGTATGTCCTCTCTGATGTTGCACTTATCCTGGGATAGTGTATGACTTAGAGACTCACTCCCCTCATTGAGCTTGTCCAGGAGTTGGGTCAAGAAGGGGTTTTTACTTGAGATGGGAGTATCTAGAGTTGACAATTGATTTATGCCATTGGATGAGTTGGTGTTTTTGTGCTAGGAGTAACAGGAACAAGATAGCAACCTCGTCTTATGGACCAAACTGAACGATAATTTCTCATATCTGTGGTTTGTTATGTCGACTAGGGGGTGGATCTTTGCTATAAAAGATCTCAGTAGCCATTGTGTTGTCACTCTCAACGGATCATTAGAAAATGGTGAATCGTTGAAAGTCATTGCTATTGCAAAGCTCTTATTATTAAAGATGTAGTTTAAGTATAACTCTGACTTATGTGAAAGGTTTGTCTCTCCTAATTTGATAGTACAGAAATTAACCACCACACGTTGTTCACCTTGATGAATAAGCGCAGCTCGGAGGAGACGATGAGCACATCATGACTGAGGGGCATCTGGCCGTGGTTCTGGAACGTCTCATAGTCCATGTTCACCTCCTCCACAGGCGGTTACAAGGGGTAGTAGCTATATAATTACACACAGAACAGGGAAGAAATGAATTATTCTTTCCCTCAACAAGTCCAAGAACAATAGTCAGGAAGTGAAATAATTGCTGTGTGGACACAGGATAGTAGTGGGTTGAATCTATGCCCTTCAAGCTAAACACTCTCCCCCCCATTATTTTGGCCAAGTGACGTTTACTACAATTCAGCTTTCAGCTGCTAATGTGTAACATGTTTGATGTTTTTGAACACAATGGAAATATGTTTAACTTTGTCTTTTCCTAGACATTGTTTTATGCATTGTATCCACATTTGTGGTTTTATTGTGTTTTTAAATTGTCAAATAAAATCAATCACTTAGACCCCTCTGTCCATGTGCTCACTCACTTTCTCCAGGTCAGCATATGTTTCAAGATGCGTGAGAATCTGTCCGAACCAGCGACACAGAACAGTATCACCTTATAATTACTTTGATTAAAAGAGCACTCATGGTAAGCAATGTGAATCTAGAAACACCAAAGAGAAAGAGTGTAGAGGTTTGGAGCAGAACACACATGTACTCACCAGCTGACCTCCTCTGCTCCCATGTAGGACAGGATGTCTGTAGAGGTCAGGCTAAAGGTCACGCCCTCAATGAGCAGGGTGCAGGGGTCAGGCACCAGGGTCACATGCTGAAGAGCCAATGAAAAAACAATGTAACACATTATTGAGCGAGGGCATGCCCGTTTTTCTACAAATGAAGATGTCTCTTTTCCTGTATGATAATACATTCCATTTTCTGAGTGACAGCAGGTGTCTCAGTTCTGAATGACATCATGTGGGCCACTTTACCTTTGCATCGTCCTTGCGGAGGTCCGGCAGGGTGAAAGGGGGTTGTGGGTAAATGAAGTGATGGTGGACATCTCTCTCGGGGGGGAACAAATACAAACCGACATCCAACTCTGAGGAGGAAGTACAACTATGTTTACAACAGCAAGGGAAGCATTTGAGCTAATGTGGTCGGTATGTAGGGTGTAAAATGAGGCAGTGTGTGTAGTGGATAGGTTAATATAAAGTCATATTTACCCTTCGGTGCCTTTCACGATGCTCCCCACACATCTGGAGAAGATGGCATCAAACGTCTCGGTCAACAGAGATTTCTGTCACATGCAAAGAAAGAAAGAAATCAACTTCTGATATAAAATGCAAGTCAACATCCTAGATATGTAAAACTAACTCTAGAGTCAGTAACCAAGAGAGAAGGAAAAGGTACCTCTATCTGCTCATGTTAGGAGTCCACAAAGGGTCCCAGCTGTGGGTTAGAGAGGAGATGTGAGGGACAAACATACAAACTACAGTCAGACAGCAAACGTGTGTGTTACCTCATAAAGAGAGGTAAATTCTACTGACCAGTATGCAGACATCGGGGAGGTCCCCGATAATGACGTTGATGAGGTCCACCAGGGGGTCAAAGGTCAGGCCATCAGAGGGGATGTAGGGAGAGGGTTTCTTGAGCATCTCCATGAAGTCATACCGGTCAGCTTGAGAATCTCCATGAAGTCATACCGGTCAGCTTGAGAATCTCAGTCGAACATGCTTTTAGTCTTGGAATAGGCTTGATCAGGATCCAGGAAATCGAACAAAGATGTTTTAGAGGAATCCCTCTGACCTCAGAGTTTAGATGCTACCAACTTCCTCCCTGAGGTATTCATGCCCTCCATGGTGACCACCTGTCCAGGGAAGAGCGAGTACTCTGAGTACACTGCTGTCTACTGTTTCCTTTGATAGTGGTGCTTAATGGTTTAATCCATAAAATAAATAAATCACTGGCAAAAACAATGTCTCGCTGTGTCTTCCAGTTTTAATTTGCATTCATATCATATAAAAATACATTTATTTTGTAATTCATAAATATCACAATACTAAACAAATACAAAAAATTGTCTGTTTGTTATGCGCCTGTGTGTAGCTGGTGAGATGAGTCAGGCGCAGGACAGCAGATATGAGTATTGAAAGCAATTTAGTCAAATAATTCACAATACACGTCGTATAAATACAAGGCCACACATACGGACCGCAATACAATAAACAATTACTAACAAACAAACATGGGGGAACAGAGGGTTAAATAATGAGCAAGTAATTGGGGAATTGAAACCAGGTGTGTAAGACAAAGAGAAAACAAATGGAAAATGAAAAGTGGATCGGCGATGGCTAGAAAGCCGGTGACGTCGACCACCGAACGCCGCCCAAACGAGAGGGACTGACTTCGGCGGAAGTCGTGACACTGTTATTATACAAGAAAACGGAAATGTCAACATGTTCAGATTTCCTTCCCACTTGCATAGTTCTTGGAAGGTCTGCTGCCGGTGAGTGTGTCCGCCTAAGGAACACAGTGGTAAACATATAATTTACTAGTCCTATGCTCACATACCATTTCCACGGCTACAAGGGTATTTATAATACTGAACTCAACTCATCTCCTGCACAATCTGGAATATATCACAGAAGTAACACAGCCGTAGTGTTAGGCTTGGCCACTTATCATGATAACACAACATATCATATTATAAATGGCTCACATCAACACCATTATCCCAGAAACCCTAGACCCACTCCAATTTACATACCGCCCCAACAGATCCACAGATGATGCAATCTCAATCACACCCCACACTGCCATTTCCCACCTGGACAAAAGGAATACCTGTGTGAAAATGCTATTCATTGACTACAGCTCAGTGTTCAACACCATAGCGCCCACAAAGCTCATCACTAAAGTAAGGACCCTGGGACTAATCACCTCCCTCTGCAACTGGATCCTGGACTTCCTGATGGGCGGCCCCCAGGTGGTAAGGGTAGGCAACAACACATCTGCCACGCTGATCCTCAACATGGGGGCCCTTCAGGGTTGTGTGCCTAGTCCGGTCCTGTACTCCCTGTTCACCCACGACTGCGTGACCAAGCACGACTCCAACACCATCATTAAGTTTGCTGACAACACAAGTGGTAGGCCTGATCACCGACAACGATGAGACAGCCTATAGGGAGGAGGTCAGGGACCTGGCAGTGTGGTGCCAGGACAACAACCTCTCCCTCAATGTGAGCAAGAAAAATGAGCTGATCATGGACTACAGGAAATTGAGGGCCGAACAGGCCCTCATTAACATTGACGGGGCTGAAGTGGAGCGGGTTGAGAGTTTCAAGTTCCTTGGTGTCCACATCTCCAACGAACTATCATGGTCCAAACACACCAAGACAGTCGTGAAGAGGGCACAACACCTTTTCCCCCTCAGGAGACTGAAAAGATTTGGCATGGGTCCCCAGATCCTCAAAAAGTTATTCAGCTGCAACATCGAGAGCATCCTGACCGGTTGCATCGCCGCCTTGTATGGCAACTGCTTGACATTCGACCATAAGGTGCTACAGAGGGTACGGCCCAGTACATCACTGGGGCCAAGCTTCCTGCCATCCAGGACCTGTATACTAGGCGGTGTCAGAGGAAGGCCTAAAAATTGTCAAAGACTCCAGTCACCCAAGTCATAGACTTCTCTCTGCTACCGCACGGCAAGCGGAACACCAAGTATAGGTCAAAAAGGCTCCTTAACAGCTTCTACCCCAAGACATAAGACTGCTGAACAATTAATCAAATGGCCACCTGGACTATTTACATTGAAATCCCCCCTTTGTTTTTACACTGCTGCTACTCGCTGGTTATTATCTATGCAAAGTGACTTTACCCCTACTTACATGTACAAAATGACCGACTAACCTGTACCCCACATACTGACTCGACACCGGTACCCCCTGTACTGCATATAGCCTCGTTATTGTGTTACTTTTTATTACATTTTTTTACTGTCTTGAACTGCATTGTTGGTTTGTGGGCCTGTGAGTAAGCATTTGTGAGCATTGTGAGTAAGCATTTCACAGTAAGGTCTACACCTGTTGTATTCGGCGCATGTGATTAATACAATTTGATCTTCATAACTGTGTTCTTTGAGTAAACAGAAATATAGCCACCTCTAACTCCAGTGGGTGTTACTCATGAAGTCTCAATGAATCACAGTTTGATCAACAGGAGTTTGACTGTGGTCTGCTTCCTATCTCTTGAGCACAGTGAGCTGTAACTGCATGTTAAATCATATTGTGTTGAGACTTTGAGTCAAGCCTGTGGTAAGACAGACTCATTTTTATTGTTTAGTGAACCACAGCTTCTTCAGTCAGGGTAACTAAAGCAGAGCTTTTGATGAGTTTATTTCCTCACCCATGAAGTCAGAGAGCTGGGAGAGGAATTGGTCACTGTGCTGGAGGAACAGGAACAGAGAGAGGGCCTGATCCACAGCGGGGATCCATTCTGGCTCAGGTTCCTGACACTGTGCTCTGTCTATACAGTACACAGTGTCACTGCAGAGGGGATCTGTTGAGAGGTGGTAGCAAGGTCATGTTAATGGTAAGAGTGTTGAAAGAATGACTGTTTGAAATTAGCAGATGGATTGTTAGCGTCACACTCTAAATTAGTTTGTCTGTCACGGGTGTCGTAGGTTAGAGACCAAGACGCAGCGGGAAAATGTATACTCATCTTTTTTTATTGGTGAAGGAAAACACATAAACGTATACAAAACAAAACTAACTTGACAGTCTCGTCGGGCAAACAGCTAAACAAGAACAATCTCCCACAAAATCCCATGAAAAACAAACTCCTAATTATAGGACCCTCAATCAGAGGCAACAATAACCAGCTGCCTCCAATTGAAGGTCCAACCCCAATTAACTAAACATAGAACTACAAAAGACTAGATAGAACATAGAAATATACTAACATAGAACAATGACTAACAAACCCCGGACTAATAAATCAAATACCCCCTCTACCTAAACACATACACAAAGCACACCCTGAACCACAAAACAAACACCCCCTGCCACATCCTGACCAAACTACAATAACAAATAACCACTATACTGGTCAGGACGTGACAGTAACCCCCCCCCCCAAAAGGTGCAGACCCCGGATGCACCTCACACAAAAAAACTAAAATAACCCCCAAAACAAAAATACATCCCAAAACTAAAGGGAGGGAAGGGAGGGTGGCTGCCGTCACCGACGGGTCCTGTGGTACACCCCCACCTCCCCAAACCTCCTACAGTGGAGGTGGCTTAGGCTCAGGCCTTAATCCCCTACCTGACCAAACCACCCCCACTGCATACCTTTGCCAGAGGCCAGTCACTGAGGACCCTGGACTCTGCTCTGGGAGCTCTGGACTGTAGGCCGACTCTAGGAGCTCTGGACTGTAGGCCGACTCTAGGAGCTCTGGACTGTAGGCCGACTCACTCGGTTCCGGACTAGACACTGTTGCCGGACACTCTGGACGAGGTACTGTTGCCGGACACTCTGGACGAGGTACTGTTGCCGGACACTCTGGACGAGGTACTGTTGCCGGACACTCTGGACGAGGTACTGTTGCCGGACACTCTGGACGAGGTACTGGGCTGACGCACTGGAAGCCTAATGCGTGGGGCTGGTAGTGGAGGTACCAGACTGGGGACACGCACCTCAGGGCTACTGCAAGGAGCAGGAACAGGACGAGTTGGACTGGGCTGAACCACTGGAAGCCTGGTGCGTGGTGCTGGTTTAGGAGACGCCAGACTATGGATACGCACCTCAGGGTCAGCACGAGAAACAGGAACTGGATATACCAGGCCATGGGTAAGTACTGGAGGTCTGGAGCGCACCTCTTGCACAACCCGTCCTGGCTGGATGGAAATAGCAGCCCTGCACAAGCGGACCCGCTGGTACAGGGCGAACTGGGCTGTGCAGAGGCCTGATGGTTGCCATGCGTAGAGCAGGCGTAGGGTAGCCTGGGCCTAGGAGGCGTACTGGTGGCCAGATGCGCTGTGCAGGCATCCTCCTTCCAGGCTGGATGCCTACTCTAGCACGGCACTTGCGAGGGGCTGGGATCGCTCGCACCGGACTATGCGTACCCGTCACCCGTGCGCACTTCCGCATACTCCGGCGCTCTCCCCTCCAGTTGCTTCCCATAATAAGCACGGGAAGTTGGCTTGCGGCTCAATCCTGGCCCCGCCAAACTACCCGTGTGCCCCCCCCAAGTTTTTTTATTGGGGGTGCCTCTCGTGCTTCTCCATTGGCGCGCATAAAGCCTCATACCAGCGCCGCTCCACCTTGGCTGCCTCTATCTCCTCCGGTGGGCAACGATATTCCCCAGCCTGGTGCCATGGTCCAGCCCCATCCAGAATTTCCTCCCATGTCCATGATTCCCGACAGTGCTTCTGTTGCTGCTTCCTCCGCTGATGGTGGGAGATTCTGTTACGGGTGTCGTAGGGTAGAGACCAAGACGCAGCGGGAAAATGTATACTCATCTTTTTTTTATTGGTGAAGAAGGAAAACAAACGTATACAAAACAAAACGAACTTGACAGTCTCATCAGGCAAACAGCTAAACAAGAACAATCTCCCACAAAATCCCATGAAAAACAAACTCCTAATTATAGGACCCTCAATCAGAGGCAACAATAACCAGCTGCCTCCAATTGAAGGTCCAACCCCAATTAACTAAACATAGAACTACAAAAGACTAAGAACATAGAAATATACTAACATAGAACAATGACTAACAAACCCAGGACTAATAAATCAAATACCCCCTCTACCTAAACACATACACAAAACACACCCTGAACCACATAAAACAAACACCCCCTGCCACGTCCTGACCAAACTACAATAACAAATAACCCCTATACTGGTCAGGACGTGACATTGTCAGCAAGGCTCTAGTCTGAAAATAATAATTAGTTTGTCAGCAAGGCTCTAGTCTGAAAATAATAATTAGTTTGTCAGCAAGGCTCTGGTCTGAAAATAATAATAATTTTGTCAGCAAGGCTCTGGTCTGAAAATTATAATTAGTTTGTCAGCAAGGCTCTGGTCTGAACATTATAATACATAACAAGCCGTGTTCAGTGGATGGCATTTCAGAATGTAAACATTTCTAAATATTGATGATAATGATAGGCTACATGCACCTCTTTGCATAGTCACGCCTACTCAATGCTAAATTATGGAAATGTGGTTAATGTCCCATATGACTCAATCCCTCACTGCAAGGAGGAGGAGGAAGGGAAGCGCTACTAAGGTACACAATAGTAAATGTTGGTAGACAGAAGGTGCTCTTTGGTAAAAGGGGTGAGTTGGTCATCAAAAAGAAAGGAGGACCAAGGCACTCTTCATATAATTGATTAAAATGCCTTTATTAGTATGGCATGTTCAATAGAAACAATGTTTTTAAAATCCGACGCGTTTCGACTGCATGGCCTTCGTCAGGGAGTACAAAGAAATAATACAATGTTCTCTTTTTAACAGCTTTTCCAATTAACCCTAATTTGAATAGGTAGTGGTTAAAATTGATTGGACACACCTAGTAAGCAATACTATACACACTTTAAAGTGAAATACTGTAGCTATGTTATCATAAAAATGTAACTCCAAGCTAGAAGTATCAGAACACTTAGAAAGGTAGTTCTAACCTTAAATATGGCTGGGAGAAGTGTCAAGAATAAGAAAGCAATATATTCCATAGTACACTAGAACACAGCAAAACATGAACAACAAGAGTCTAAACATAGCTGAGGGCAATTGAGCAAAATGTCCACTAGATGACCCCTTTTACCAAAGAGCACCTTCTGTCTACCAACATTTACTATTGTGTACCTTAGTAGCGCTTCCCTTCCTCCTCTTTTTACTAGTTAAAACCTCTTGGGGCTAGGGGGCAGTATTGACAATTTTGAAAAAAATATGTGCCCATTTTTAACTGCCTCCTACACCAACTCAGAAGCTAGAATATGCATATTATTGTTCAGGTTTGGATAGAAAACACTCTGAATTTTCTAAAACTGTTTGAATGGTGTCTGTAAGTATAACAGAACTCATATGGCAGTCAAAACCCTGAGACAAATTCTGACAGGAAGTGGATACCTGATGTGTTGAATTACCTTTAAGCCTATGCCATTGAAACACACAGGGGCTTATTAATTGTTGAGCACTTCCTATGGCTTCCACTAGATGTCACCAGTCTTTAGAAAGTGTTTTGAGTCTTATACTGTGAGAACTGAACGAACAAGAGCCTTGGAACGGTGGTGGCCGATTAGACTCTGGCACGGGAGTTCATGTTGGGTACTCTCGTTCCAAAACGTTTTAAAAGAGAATGCAAACGTCCGCCTTGAATATTATTCATGTTCTGGTTAAAAAAGGCACTAATGATTTATGCTATACAACGTTTGACATGTTTGAATGAACGTAAATATTTTTTTCCCCCCTCGTTCATGACGAGAAGTCCGGCTGGCATAGATCATGTGCTAACAACACGGAGCTTTTTGGACATAAATTATGAGCTTTTTCGAACAAAACTACATTTGTTATGGACCTGGGATTCCTGGAAGTGACATCTGAGGAAGAGAATCAAAGGTAATGGATTATTTACATAGTATTTTCGATTTTAGATCTCTCCAACATGGCGGTTAGTCTGTATCGCAAAGCGTATTTTTCTGGGCGCAGTGCTCAGATTATTGCAAAGTGTGCTTTCCCAGTAAGGTTATTTTTAAATCTGGCAATCCGGTTGCGTTCAAGAGATGTAAATCTATAATTCTTTGAATGACAATATAATATTTTACCAATGTTTTCGAATAGTAATTATTTAATTTGTTGTGCTGGTTGACTGGCGGTTATTGGAGGGAAACGATTTCCTCAACATCAACACCATAGTAAAACGCTGTTTTTGGATATAAATATGAACTTGATAGAACAAGAAATGCATGCATTGTCTAACATAATGTCCTAGGAGTGTCATCTGATGGAGATTGTCAAAGATTAGTGCATAATTTTAGCTGGTTTTCTGCTTTTGGTGACGCCTGTCTTTGAATTGACAAAACATTACACACAGCTATTGTCAATGTACTCTCCTGACAAAACATTACACACAGCTATTGTCAATGTACTCTCCTAACATAATCTAACTTTATGCTTTTGCCGTAAAGCCTTTTTGAAATCGGACAACGTGGTTAGATTAAGGAGATGTTTATCTTTCAAAGGGTGTAAGATAGTTGTATGTTTGAGAAATTTGAATTGACATTTAATTGTTTTCAAATTTGGCGCTCTTGATATTTCACCTGTTGTTGATTGGGTGTACCAGGGGTGGGACGCTTGCGTCCCACATAGCCCATAGAGGTTAAGCATAGCACTTGGGTGGTGCTTAGAGGAAGCAGCTCCACAGTAATTCTTTCTGTGTTTTTGGGGACATTTTTCAACTCAAACTATGGATTTTACCCAAGAGGCTACAAGATTTTCCTATTCCCATGAAGAGGGCCAAAGGATTATTACCACTACCTCATTGCTAGATGAGATGACAGCCACAGAGAATACTGGAATGGACTTAAACAAGGCTTACAGAGACTTGCAACACCTTATGGAGAAAGATACAAAACTTGACCTCAATTCTATCACCTTGTCTTACTATTGGAGGAAAGGCCTAATCCCCAGACGACTCCGTATTATGAAGTTTCCAGCTACTGGAGCACAAGGTAAAACTGAATTTAGAGATAAATGGGAGGCTATTCTCAACATGTCACGTTCTGACCTGTAAAGGTGTTATTTGTTAGTGTTTAGTTTGGTCAGGACGTGGCAGGGGGTATTTGTTTTATGTGGTTCAGGGTGGTTGTGTGTATGTGTCCATGTAGAGAGGGGTATTTGATTTATTAGTCCAGGGTTTTGGTTATTGTTCTATGTTAGTTTATTTCTATGTTCTGTCTAGTCATTTGTATTTCTATGTTTAGTTAATTGGTGTTGGGGCCTTCAGTTGGAGGCAGCGGTCTATTGTTGCCTCTGATTGAAGGTCCTATAATTAGGGGTGTGTTTGTATTGTGGATTGTGGGTAGGTGTATTCTGTTTTGTGCTTGTCACCTAACAGAACGGTTAGTGTCGTTTCTGTTAATTGTATACGTGTTTCTTTTGTTTATATATTAAAAAGTGAAGATGGGTATACACTTCCCTGTTGCGTCTTGGTCCTCCACACACGACAATCGTTACAGAACTACCCACCACAACCGGACCAAGCAACAGAAGAGGGAGCAGCCAAGGAAGCAGGAGGACTACAGGGAATCGTGGTCATGGGAGGAAATCCTGGCGGGAGAAGGTCCGTGGCGAAGGAACGGTGAGGACCAGGAGAAGTACATTGGGACGAGGCTAGCAAGGAAGCCTGAGAGGCAGTCCCAATAAATGTTTTGGGGGGGGGGGGGCACACGGGGTGGGTGGCTGGGCCAAGGATGCCCCTGAAGCCAACACCTCGTGCTTATTATGGGGAGCACATGGAGTGGAGAGCGCCGAAGTACGAAGAGGTATGCAAGATCTCGCCCATGCGCACGCACAATCCGGTGCGTGTGATCTCAGCCCCAAGCAAAGGCCGTGCTAGAGTGGGCATCCAGCCTGGAAGGAGGACGCCAGCCCAATACGTCTAGCCACCGGTACGCCTCCGAAGTCAAGGCTACAGGACACCTCCTCTACGCAAGGCGACCATCAGGCCCCTGCATAGCCCAGTCCGCCCTGTACCAGCACCTCGAACGTACAGGGCTACTACTGCCATCCAGCCAGGACAGGTTGTGCAGGAGATGAGCTCGAGACTTCCAGTACTTACCCAAGGCCCGGTGTATCCTACTCCTGCTCCTTGTAGAAGCCCACAGGTGCGTGTCTCTAGTGTGGCTCCTCCGAAGCCAGCACCGCGCACCAGGCTTCCCGAGCGGCAGCCTAGTCCAGCTCGACCTATCCCTGCTCTCCGCACAAGCCTACAGGTGTGTGTGTGTGTGTCCCTAGTCTGACTCCCCCGAAGCCAGCACCAGGCTCCCAGTGCGGCAGCCCAGCCCAACTCGTCCTACTCTTGCCCCTAGCACTAGCCCTGAGGTACGTGGGCCTAGTCCGGCGTCCCCTACGCCAGCCCCACGTACCAGGCCTTCAGTGCATGCGCCTCGCCCAGATGGCATAGCGACAGCGCCTAACCCAGAGTGCCCGACGACAGTGCCTCAGCCCGAGTGTCCGGCACCTATGCCCAAGAGAGCCCTCCGGTCCGACGCAGCCAGAGTCGCCCTCCGGTCCGACGCAGCCAGAGTCGCCCTCCGGTCCGACGCAGCCAGTAAAATTGACGTCTTCAGCAGCATCGTAGAATTCCTCTGTGTCACTATCTATTTAGTTAGCTTGCTAACGTACCTAGCTAGTTTAGATGCATACAATTGCCAGTGCCTCTCCGATAAGGGAAATCGCTGCAATATTTTGTTGAGGGAAGGGGGGAGCGTTGCAGAGGCTCCCCCCTGCCTGCCTCTATTAGAAAAGGGGACTGTCTTAAACAGTTAAACCAAAGGGAACGTTTTTGGATTTACAAACTACAGGCCACTAAATACCCAGGTTTAAATGAAGATATGGATTTCTCACCCTTCCTGTAGGGTTGTGATGGGTCCATTTGCTGTCATCTAGTGGACATTTTGCTCAATTGCCCTCAGCTATGTTTAGACTCTTGTTGTTCATGTTTTGCTGTGTTCTAGTGTACTATGGAATATATTGCTTTCTTATTCTTGACACTTCTCCCAGCCATATTTAAGGTTAGAACTGCCTTTCTAAGTGTTCTGATACTTCTAGCTTGGAGTTACATTTTTATGATAACATAGCTACAGTATTTCACTTTAAAGTGTGTATAGTATTGCTTACTAGGTGTGTCCAATCAATTTTAACCACTACCTATTCAAATTAGGGTTAATTGGAAAAGCTGTTAAAAAGAGAACATTGTATTATTTCTTTGTACTCTCTGACGAAGGCCATGCAGTCGAAACGCGTCGGATTTTTAAAAACATTGTTTCTATTGAACATGCCATACTAATAAAGGCATTTTAATCAATTATATGAAGAGTGCCTTGGTCCTCCTTTCTTTTTGATGACCCTCACTGCAAGGATTGGGTGTTTAACCTGTGTATCAGGATACGTTTTACGCTGTAGGAAGGCTGAGGGCCCCAGCAGGGGAAGGTTACTGGGCTGTAAAGCAGCACGTACCACTGGGGTTAAAGACTGATGGTTCAGTAGGAATAAGGGTCTACTGTCACTACTCAGACATCTTTCAAATGGTTTTCTCTAAACGACTAGCCCCCAAAGCAAGGGTATATGATGTGTGTGATGTGATTGATAAAGGATATCTGTATGCGTGTGACTCTGGTTGCCAGGTTGGAGTACTGCAATACACAGGGGGTGAGAACTGTGACTGGTAGGAGGTTCAGCTCCCCATACAGGCCTCTCTCCATGGCCTCAGGCAGGATAAGTAGAGGCAACCCACCTCCTAACACAGGATGGCCTCGCTGGCACCACGGGCCTGCTCCCAATGACATGGGAGGCCTGCAGGACCAACACATACAGACACACACACACACATAATTACAATATGATGTAGTGTGAATGATAGAGGTAAACTCTCTCTCCAACCTACACGATGACAAGAGGCATTGGAGTAATACTGACCGCATGATAGAAGGAGGAACGTCCATGGTCACAGTCTGGTCCTTCAGGGCGAGTCTCTCTGCCTTCCCACTAAGAAAAACCAGAGTAAAACACACAAATAACATATTATTCCACAACACACACACGAAATATATTCAGTGGCAGTAATAATAGAATGAGAATATACCTAAAGATTCTCTGGTATGTTTCTCCTTCCAATTTCAATTTGAGGTGAATTTTCACCCCTGCGTTAGTCAGACTCAGTATGTGCAAGAAGCCTTCTGTGTGTGACTGCACCGTACACCTGTCCAGTTTGACTGCACTGATCTGGAGAATAAAGGACACAAAGTCACATACCCCACTCAGTGTAACTTGTTATTTGAGTTTGTCCACTGTGCTGTGTGGTGGCTGAAATTAAAATAGTGCAGTACACTAGTTTGTGGAGATAAATCTCTTGTCTATTGTCAACTGACTTATTAACCAACAGGGTGTATGCGTGGCTGAGCCTGGTGGGTACTGTAGTTTACCCACCTGGAGGGAGAGAAGGAAGTGGAAAGGGCTGTACATTTTGGTGAAAGCACACAGTTCCTCTGGGTCAGGGGCAGTGTCACGTCCTGACCCTAGTAAGATGTCATTTTCTATAGTAGAGTAGGTCAGGGCGTGACAGGGGGTGTTTTGTGTTTTTCTATTTCTATGTGTTCTAGGATTTCTATTTTTATGTTTTTTTTGTGGGGTTGATCTCCAATTGGAGGCAGCTGGTCCTCGTTTTCTCTAATTGGAGATCATATTTAAGTAGGGGTTTTTCTTCCTGGGTTTTGTGGGTAGTTGCATTCTGTTTAGTCTCTGTACCTGACAGAACTGTAAGTTGATAGTTTCCTTTTGTTATTTTGTTATTAGTGTTTTGAGTTAATAAATATCATCATGAGCACTCAACACGCTGCGTTTTGGTCCCCTCTATATGACGCCCGTTACAGCCAGGGGGAGGAAGAGGAGTCCAATCTCTGCCAGAACTGTGATAAAAATCCATTAGAGAGGAAGATGAACACAGGATCTCAGTTTGCAAACTGACAGAAAGCCAAGACACATTAAAGGGCATGCGGTCCAAGAGGCTTCTAAACAGCTTCTACCCCCAAGCCATAAGGCTCCTGAACATCTAGTCAAATGGCTACCCAGATTATTTGCCTTGCCCCCCCCTGCCCTCTCCACACCACTGCCACTCTCTGTTGTCATCTATGCATAGTCACTTTAATTAACTCTACCTACATGTACATACTACCTCAACTAACCGGTGCCCCCGCACATTGACTCTGTACCGGCACCCCTCTGTATATATTTTCATTTTTTTACTACTGCTCTTTAATTACTTAGAAGTACTATCTTTATTATCCATATTTTTTTGAAACTGCACTGTTGGTTAGAGGCTCGTCAGTATTTCACTGTAAGGCTACACCTGTTGTATTCGGCGCATGTGACTAATATGATTTGATTTGACTTGGAACATATACAAAGCCTATGCACAAAGCTGCGGGCATAGTTGTGAGTTGATTGTACGTGTGTGTGATCCCAAATTAGACAAAACAGGACCAACTTATCTCAACCTTCTGTGTAATATAAGTACTACCATGTGTCTAAGGTATTCATACTCTTTGTAGTTCAGAACCCACCTGGTTGGACTTCTTCCACTGGAACTCCTGAGCACCAGGGTCCTGCAACTGTACAAAAAGTCATTAGCTAGACCCACGGCTAGTCTAACCTCATGTTTTTAAATTATTTATAAAAGCTTCTAGGTAATTCAGACTTGTCCATACCTGTGCAGTTGACCACCTGGCTGCTGGGTGGCTGGCCGGCCACGGCCCACAACAGGACCAGTAGTCCCCCTCCATCGACTAAGGACCTTTTTAGCTGTTCCCTCCCTTGACGAGCCAGCAACATCATTGACCATAAAACCTAACACAAAACAAACCATTTTTGGGGATTACTAAACTTAAAGACAAAGACACATTGTGGCAGTTGTAAAAAAAATTAAAATAATATTCCCCTGTACTAGAAGTTGGTTGTGTGGTGCTAGCTAGCTAGCCGCATAAAAGTGAAAACTGGCTAGTTAGCTAACTAGACCAGAGACAGTGGCCAATGTTGGTTTGTCTTTATATTTCAACAAATTCACCTGTTGTATATTTTTCATAATCTTCCCCGAGACTTCCCTTCCTTAGTAGAGAGGACACGGGTGTGGTCTAATATGTAAAAGAGGTGCCGAGTTTCGCGAATGACTGGCAGAGAGGCATGACTTCAAAACCTTCAATCCCTTCCGATTGAAATCTCACGCCACAAATGGATGTGCTTTAGTTTGCCACAGATGCAAGGCAAACATGCGATCTTGGGTTCCCCAATCCCCATATCTCATCCTGCAATATTTTCAAATGACAAATCCAGAGTTTATTTAAAACAAGAATAGTTTAATTCAGTATATGACAAATTGTGTTCAGGGGTGGTTTCATCCATTTTAAAAATCCGCCCTATCATTTGTATGGATCATCAAGGGGTCAAGGGACAATAACATGCTTTAAATGGGTCTATGAAAAGGCCCTAAGCTTACTCCTTGATGACCATGGACACCTACAAAATATTCCCCTGTACTAGAAGTTGACATTTGGGTAAAACCAGACATTTGGGTAAAACTCGATTTACTACTGACCGGTGATTTGCTTTCATTATAGGCCATCTCTTGCAACCCTACAAACTTATTCATTGGATGCTGGTGAGGGGGGTGCTGATCTTATAAAAGCATTACATTTTTGTGTGTGTGTGTTTGTATTCATTATGGATCCTCATTAGTTCCTGCCAAGGCAGCAGCTACTCTTCCTGGGGTTTATTATGGACCCCCATTAGTTCTGCCAAGGCAGCAGATACTCTTCCTGGGTTTTATTATTTTAAGGATCCCCATTAGTTCCTGGTAAGGCAGCAGCTACTCTTTCTGGGGTTTATTAAGGATCCCCATTAGTTCCTGCCAAGGCAGCAGCTACTATTCTTGGGGTTTATTATGGATCACCATTAGTTCCTGCCAAGGCAGCAGCTACTATTCTTGGGGTTTATTATGGATCACCATTAGTTCCTGCCAAGGCAGCAGCTACTATTCTTGGGGTTTATTATGGATCCCCACTAGTTCCTGCCAAGGCAGCAGATACTCTTCCTGGGGTTTATTATGGATCCCCATTAGTTCCTGCCAAGGCAGCAGATACTCTTCCTGGGGTTTATTATGGATCCCCATTAGTTCCTGCCAAGGCAGCAGATACTCTTCCTGGGGTTTATTATGGATCCCCATTAGTTCCTGCCAAGGCAGCAGATACTCTTCCTGGGGTTTATTATGGATCCTCATTAGTTCTGCTAAGACAGCAGCTACTCTTCTTGGGGTTTATTATGGATCCCCATTAGTTCTGCCAAGGCAGCAGCTACTCTTCCTGGGGTTTATTATGGATCCCCACTAGTTCCTGCCAAAGCAGCAGCTACACTTCCTGAGGTCCAGCAAAATTAAGGCAGTTATGCAATTTTAAAAACATTACAATACATTCATTACAGATTTCACAACACATTAAGTGTGTGCCCTCAGGCCACTACTCTACTACCACATATTTACAACACAAAATCCATGTGTATGTGTGTGTATTGTGTGCATGTGTCTGTGCCTGTGTTTCTTCACAGTCCCCGCTGTTCCATAAGGTGTATTTTTATCTGTTTTTGAAATCTAATTTTACTGCTTGCATGAGTTACTTGATGTGGAATAGAGTTCCATGTAGTCATGGCTCTATGTAGCACTGTGTGCCTCCCATAGTCTGTTCTGGACTTGGGGACTGTGTAGAGACCTCCGGTGGCATGTGTTGTGGGGTATGCATGGGTTTCCGAGATGTGTGCTAGTAGTTTAAACAGACAGCTCGGTGCCTTCAACATGTCAATACCTCTCACAAATACAAGCAGTGATGAAGTCAATCTCTCCTCTAATTTGAGCCAGGAGAGATTGACATGCATATTATTAACGTTAGCTCTCTGTGCACATTTAAGGGCCAGCCGTGCTGCACTGTTCTGGCATCTGACCACACAACTGGACAGTAGTCCGGGTGCGGAAAAACTAGGGCCTGTAGGACCTGCCTTGTTCATAGCATTGTTAAGAATTCAGAGTTGCTCTTTATTATGGACAGACCTCCTGTCATACGTTTCGTCTTCTGATGAAAAGTAAGAAATATCGGACCAATACGCAGCGTGGTAAGTGTCCATACTTATATTTTTATTCATACGTGAACACTGAAACAAAACAAGAGAACTCACGACAGTTCTGTAAGGTATCCTTGACTATACATGGAACAATCACCCACCAACACAAGAGAAAGTAAACCCATATAAATATGGCCTCCAATTAGAAGCAACGACAACCAGCTGCTTCTAATTGGAGGTCGTTCCCAAAACTAACATAGAAATGCAAATACTAGAAATATGAACATAGAAATACAAAACAGAACAATACCCCAAAAACCCCAACAACACAAAACAAACACCCCTGCCACGTCCTCACTAAACTACAATAACAAATAACCCCTTTTACTGGTCAGAACGTGACACCTCCCCCATCTTAGCTACTATTGCATCAATGTGTTTAGTCCATGACAGTTTACAATCCAGGGTTACTCCAAGCAGTTTAGTCTCCTGAACTTGCACAATTTCCATATTATTCATTACAAGATTTAATTGAGGTTTAGTGAATGATTTGTCCCAAATACATTGCTTTTAGTTTCTGAAATATATAAGTGTTGCAGTGATTTCACTTGACGTGGTAGCTGACGTGTATAGTGTCGAGTAATCAGCATAAATAGACACACAGGCTTTACTCAGAGTACTCATTAGTAAAGATTGAAAAAAGCAAGGGGCCTAGACAGCTACCCTGGGGAATGCCTGACTCTACCTGGATTATGTTAGTCTTCCATTAAAGAACACTCTCTGTGTTCTGTTAGACAGGTAACTCTCAATCCACAATATTTTTTTATTTTTAACCTTTATTTAACTAGGCAAGTCAGTTAAGAACAAATTCTTATTTACAATGACAACCTAGGAACAGTGGGTTAACTGCCTTGTTCAGGGGCAGAATGCAGATTTTTTACCTTCTTAGCTCGGGGATTTGATCTAGCAACCTTTCGGTTACTGGCCCAACTCTCTAACCACTAGGCTACCTGCCACCCCTATAGCAGGGGATGTAAAGCCATATCACATACGTTTTCCAGCAGCAAATTATGATCAATAATGTCATAGGCTGCACAGAAGTCTAACAGAAGTCTAAGCAGAAGTCTGCACAGAAGTCTAAGCAGCTCCCACAATCTTTTTATTATACATTTCTCTTAACCAATCATCAGTCATTTGTGTACGTGCCATACATTTACATTTACATTTAAGTCATTTAGCAGACGCTCTTATCCAGAGCGACTTACAAATTGGTGCATTCACCTTATGATATCCAGTGGAACAACCACTTTACAATAGTGCATCTAAATCTTTTAAGGGGGGAGGGGGGGGGGTTAGAAGGATTACTTTATCCTATCCTAGGTATTCCTTAAAGAGGTGGGGTTTCAGGTGTCTCCGGAAGGTGGTGATTGACTCCGCTGTCCTGGCGTCGTGAGGGAGCTTGTTCCACCATTGGGGTGCCAGAGCAGCGAACAGTTTTGACTGGGCTGAGCAGGAACTGTGCTTCCTCAGAGGTAGGGGGGCCAGCAGGCCAGAGGTGGATGAACGCAGTGCCCTTGTTTGGGTGTAGGGCCTGATCAGAGCCTGAAGGTATGGAGGTGCCGTTCCCTTCACAGCTCCGTAGGCAATCACCATGGTCTTGTAGCGGATGCGAGCATCAACTGGAAGCCAGTGGAGAGAGCGGAGGAGCGGGGTGACGTGAGAGAACTTGGGAAGGTTGAACACCAGACGGGCTGCGGCGTTCTGGATGAGTTGTAGGGGTTTAATGGCACAGGCAGGGAGCCCAGCCAACAGCGAGTTGCAGTAATCCAGACGGGAGATGACAAGTGCCTGGATTAGGACCTGCGCCGCTTCCTGTGTGAGGCAGGGTCGTACTCTGCGAATGTTGTAGAGCATGAACCTACAGGATCGGGTCACCGCCTTTTTGTTAGTGGAGAACGACAGGGTGTTGTCCAGGATCACGCCAAGGTTCTTAGCACTCTGGGAGGAGGACACAAGGGAGTTGTCAACCATGATGGCGAGATCATGGAACGGGCAGTCCTTCCCCGGGAGGAAGAGCAGCTCCGTCTTGCCGAGGTTCAGCTTGAGGTGGTGATCCGTCATCCACACTGATATAATAACATGATACGTGTTGAATGCCCTTCCCCATAAACTTGCTGAAAATCTGTTGTTCATTTGTTTACTGTGAAATAACATTGTATCTGGTCAAACACAATTTTTTTTCCTAAAGTTTACTAAGGGTCGGTAACAGGCTGATTGGTCGGCTGTTTGAGCCAGTAAAGGGTGCTATGCTATTTTTGGGAACGGAATTACTTTTTCTTCCCTCCAGGCCTGAGAGCACACACTTTCCTGTAGGCTTAGATTGAAGAGATGGCAAATAGGAGTGGCAGTATCGTCCGCTATCATCCTCAGTAATTTTCCATCCTAGTTGTCAGACCCAGGTGGCTCGTCATTATTGATAGACAACAATACTTTTTTCACCTCTTCCATACTCACTTAACGAAATTCCAAAATACAATGCTTGTCTTTCATAATTGTGTCAGTTATGTAGGTTCAGAATTTGTTGTTGGCTTGTCATGCTTAAGTTTGCTCCCCTTGTCAATGAAAAAATTATTAAAGTAGTTGGCAATATCAGTGGGTTTTGTGATGAATGAGCCATCTGATCCAATGAATGATGGAGCCAGGTTTTCCTTTTTGCCCTTTTTGCTTTTACTATCAATCTTTATATAATTTATCTTGTTTCATAATACAGTTTCTTCTTCTTTTTGTTCAGTTTAGTCACATGATTTCTACATTTACAGTATGTTAGCCAATCAGCTGTGCAGCCAGACTTACATGTATCTCAGCTTGGATGTTGGCCCACCACCTCAAGCTCAACCTTGACAAGACGGAAGCTGCTCTTCAAGTCTAGGACAAAAAGGCTTCTCAACAGTTTTTACCCCCAAGCCATAAGACTCCTGAACAGGTAATCAAATGGCTACCCGGACTATATGCATTGTGTGCCCCCCCCCCCAACCTCTCTTTTACGCTGCTGCTACTCTTTGTTTATCATATATGCATAGTCACTTTAACTATACATTCATGTACATACTACCTCAATTGGGCCGACCAAACAGTGCTCCCGCACATTGGCTTTACTTAGCCATCTTACATATAAAACTTTATTTGTTCATAAAAATGGTCAATAACTCACCACAGGTTAATGAGAAGGGTATGCTTTGAAGGATGCAATAACTCTGCAATGTTGGGTTGTATTGGAGAGTCTCAGTCTTTTTCCTCAGTCTATGCCTGTATTTAGATATCATGCTAGTGGGGATCGAGAATCCACTCACATAGGTATGTGGTGTCATGACGTTGGCCTGATGGGGGAGGTTTATGACCCCCATAAATACCTTTCCCCTTTTTCCTCTCTCTACAAATAGAACTCTAGTAAAGCCTTTGTTAACATTGAGAGAGAGTCTGGTGACATCAAAAGATGGTAAACGGAACCATATTTGGGTAATCCAACCAGTTGAAAATATGCGTTGGGACTTAATGAAAATGATGTCAGTTCAGTTGGCGTCTGAGACATTATTACTGATGACAGGACGACATAAACTGTATCTTGGAAAATCTACACATTCTAGTTATCAGATTCACATGGAATTGTTGTACAATTTAAATGTTTAAATATGAAACTATTTGTGAAAAGATTAAATGTAATTTTTAGCTTCTTAATGAGAGAACGGTTTGTCAGAAGAACACCACTCTGCTCACTGAGGCCCCGCCCAAGTGAACAGACATGGGTTGTAAACTATGAAACACGCCCTTCTTTCACCACTATATAAACCCGTTGACGAAAATGTAACTTCCTGTTCTGAGGACGTTAGGGCGACGGTCCTACGTTAAAAGGGCTCAGATAATAACCTAATGAAATTGCATCGAATTTCAACGTGAAGATGACGGTCAACACGCCGAAAGGATGAATTCCGACTATACCAGCCAGAATATAGCATGAGCTAAAAGTATGGCAACTTGGTATGAAGTTTGAACTCTTATTCACTCCAGAAGTGATACCTCCTAGCCGTTGAGTTAGCAGCAGTTGCTGTGAACGTGGGCTAGGAAAGGATGGACGCCGTAACCAGTCTAACACACACAACGATACTACAACGTATCCAGTTTACGACCAGAGATATTCTTCAAAGGACCAGAGATCCATGTTGGACCAACCCGCCTTCTATCGATGACCAATCTATTGAAGCGCAGCTCAGAGCAAATATTCATTGCATTTTCTTTTTCCAAATGGGCGGTTATTTAGAATGCATAAGATTCTGTATTTACGATAGCATAGCATCTCCCTTTGTTACTCAGTCTTCCCGCTCTTTCATTCAAAATCCAACCCCCTTTCTTTGTGTAACCAGCCGTCATATCTTTTCCGTCCGCTAGGGACGTTTTCCTTTATGACATAATTTGTAATCAATGTATGATCCATTCTGTGTAGATGTAATTCTGTGTGACTATTTTAGGTATTTAGTAAATAAATAATTAAACCAAATTTCGTATTTGTCACGTCCTGACCATCGTAAGATGTGATTTTCAGTGGTAGAGTAGGTCAGGGCGTGACAGGGTGTTTTTGTGTTTTTCTATTTCTATGTTTTCTACTTCTGTTGTTTTTTGGGTTGATCTCCAATTGGAGGAAGCTGGTCCTCGTTGCCTCTGATTGGAGATCATATTTAAGTAGGGGTTTTTCTTCCTGGGTTTTTGTGGGCAGTTGCATTCTGTTTAGTCTTTGTACCTGACAGAACTGTAAGTTGATCGTTTCCTTTTGTTATTTTGTTATTAGTGTTTTGAGTTAATTCATCATGCGCACTCAACACGCTGCGTTTTGGTCCCCTCTATACGACGCCCATTACAGTATTGCTGATTCAACTTGTTAGCTAGGGTTTGTGAAGATAACCAAGAATTTACAACTTTCAGATGAGAATGAATAAAGTGACGATTAAAGATTGAATGCTTTTGATGTTAAAGATTACTAGGTCTTTAAAGAGTTTATTCGGGAAGATAACAGCTCTATAAACATTATTTTGTGGTACCCCGACTTTCTAGTTAATTACAATTATCAGGTAATATTAATTACAGAGAAATGATTTTATAGAATAGCATGTCATATCACTTAATCCGGCATAGCCAAAGACATGACAGTTGTTGCAAAGGGCATCAGTGTCTTAATAGCGTGATTTGCCAAGGCAGGACACTGAGCGCAGCCCAATCCAGAAATCTGGCAGTGGCTTCTGAATAAATTAAATTTTCACAGAACCGCTTGTTGCAATTTCGATGAGGCTCTCTTGTTCAGATATCGATAAGTGGACTGGAGGCAGGGCATGAAAAGGATAACGAATCCAGTTATTTATGTCATCCGTTTCGGGAAAGTGCTGCGTAATTTCGCACCCAACTCACTCAGGAGCTTCGCTATTTCACATTTGACATTGTCCATAAGCTTGAGTTCATTTGCACACAAAAAAAATCATACAGTGATCTAAAGACCTGTGTGTTGTCAGAGAAGAGCTCCAACTTCATAGCCTCAATTTTGTCCCGCACATTGAATATAGTTGCAGAGAGTCCCTGTATTCCTAGTTTCAGATCATTCAGGCGAGAAAAAACATCACCCAGATAGGCCAGTCATGTGAGAAACGCATCATCATGCAAGCGGTCAGACAAGTGAAAATTATGGTTAGTAAAGAAAACCTTAAGCTCGTCTCGCAATTAAAAAAAAAACGTGTCAATACTTTGCTCCTTGATAAGCACATTTCTGTATATTGTAAAAGCATTACATGGTCGCTGCCCATATCATTGCATAGTGCAGAAAATACACGAGAGTTCAGGGGCCTTGTTTTAACAAAGTTAACCATTTTCACTGTAGTGTCCAAAATGTCTTTCAAGCTGTCAGGCATTCCCTTGGCAGCAAGAGCCTGCTGCAGTGTACCCAAGTGGCGTTGGGAGCAACTGCTTGCACGTGCATTACCACTCCACTATGCCTCCCTGTGATGGCTTTTGTGCCATGAGTACAGATACCAACACATTTTGACCACAAGTCCATTTGATGTCAAAGCTGTCCAGTACTTGTTGTCCTGGTTTCCAGAAGAGGATGTCTTCCTTAATTGACCCCCCCATAAACGTAACGGACATATACCAGGAGCTGTGCCAGGCCCGCCATGTCTGTTGACTCATCCAGCTGTAATGCATAGAATTCACTGGCTTGTATGCGAAGCAGTAATTGTTTCAAAACATCTCCTGCCATGTCACTGATGCGTCGTGAAACAGTGTTGTTTGATGAAGGCATTGTCTGTATGGTTTTTTTGGCCTTTTCCCCCAGCAATGTCCCAGCTGTGTCCGCAGGAAGAATTAAGTCCTCCACAAGGGCTTGCCTGTCCTAGCCACTCGGTAGCTCACCATATAAGACGCTTCTAGCCTCTTCTTATTAATGGTATGTTGCTTTTATACGTCTTACTACTCGAAAGTTGCCTTAATTCTCGCTCAAAAAACTCCCGTGGCTTATTTTTCAAATTGGCATATTTTGTTTCTAAATATCTGCGCAAGAATGAAGGTTTCATCGAGTTGTGAGATAGTACTTTTGCACATAACACACTGTGGTTGAGGAAAGGCACTACTCCCAATATAAGTGAACCCCAAATCAATGTAGTTCTCATCATATTTGCGCCTCTTCAATGGTCCAACACCCCTGTCTGTTGTTCGGTGCTTTCCCGAGTAAGGGGGCAGTAGCTCTTCGGCTGCATCAGATTCACAACTGTCAGTGTCCATGCTAGCTGGGCTAACAACAGTAGAATTACTGATGCTAGCATTGGATGTGCTCGTGGAACAACTTGTGTCGTCGACAGATGCAGTACAGCTGGTAGTAGCAGTACTACCAGTAGAGCTGGTATGTGTCTCTATGGACGCGGGCCTTACTTTTTTTAAACAATTAGCAGCAGCTACAAACGGACCGTTAGTGGAATTCCTGTGAGAGAGTAACGGTTAATGTGATTGGATGTTAATCATTTCCCTAGGCTACCTGTATTTGACAGTGTGTTATTTCGCTGAACACTAGATGGTTTAATGTTATTTTTGGCAGTGAAATGAGGCTACTCAGGCGAGAAAGAAACCTCACCCAAATGTATAGCCCCGTTGGAAAATATAAATGTACTGTTTGAAAATGTGAAAAAAAATAGAATTCTGCTGCTGGCTTTCTAAAAGTGCTGTTGTGTTCTGAGTATAAACACTCTTCTTCATGGCCTATGTGTGCAGGTCGTGCAGGTAACTATGGAGGACCTTCAGGGAATTGATTCCTCTAGAAGAAGAGGGCACTTACATAGCGACAGCATCAGAAATGGGTAAATAAGTCAAAGGCCTTGGTTTGTTTATTTAAGACCTTTAAAGTTGTTACCACAAGCACTGTTATTAAAGCATTTACCACCACCCCCCCTCACATTAAGACATGCTGTTATTATTTATCCTGTCACAGGCCGGCTCATAGCCTGTGGCAAAAATGAAAGGACATCGACAACCGGTATAGGCCAATTCAAAAAGTTATTATTATAAAACAAAACTATTAACTCTACACAAAGAAAAAGGAATGAGGTGTGGAAATGTCATAATGTAAGGTGCATGAATGCGTGAATATGTGTGTGTAAAAATGACTGAGTGGAAACTAAATAAACCAACAAAGGCACAACCAAAACAGGATCATACCTGGAGGAGCAGGGAGAGAGAGAGCAAGCCAAAGAGGTTAGTTGAGCAGTTTGTTAAATACCCTGAGCCCAGGTGGCTCCAATCACACCAGCTCCAATCACTAACGACCCTCCTCTGCCTGCAGGAGGAACCGCCCCTGCACTGCAGAGGAGGAGCCGTGACAATCCTCATATTAAGACATCCTGTTATTATTTATCCCTCCTCATATTCAGACATCATGTACTGTGTGCTTTTGCTTCTGATTTCGAACAAAGTCTAAAACTGGGATATCAATAGGAAGTGCTGTGGTTTTTGAGCAAACATTTACACATTATATATTGATCTAACTAAATATGAAGATGCAAACCAGTTTTTATGACATTTAACAAGAGAAAAATGTGTTTTTCTGGTCAAACAGAGGGGGATTTCATCCATCCTGTGAGTGATAACGATGTTAGTAGAGGACAATACTGAACTGGATAAATATGTATTCAGTTACAGCTTGACGTCATGTTGGGACCTCCATGCCTTCTAGTAGTATTCATTCCTCTGACAGCTGTATGTCTGCCAAACTGCAAAATAAAGGACTATATGTCACACAGAGAACATACTACTGTTTAAACACAACTAGCCACACAGCATTACATCTCCAATTGGAGGCAGCTGGTCCTCGTTGCCTCTAATTGGAGATCATATTTAAGTATGTTTTTTTTACACCTGTGTTTGTGGGCAGTTATTTTCTGTTTAGTCTCTGTACCTGACAGAACTGTATTCTGATCGTTTGCCGTTTGTTATTTTGTCTTTAGTGCTGTGCTTTGGTCCCCTCTATACGACAGCCGTTACATGAGGTCAGAGTAGGAGATATCCTTATCTGTGGAGAGGTCAATTTGCTACATGTAACACCATGATGTCAAGGCTTTATTTAGCCTAGCGCAAACTTAACATACATGATTTACAACTACCTTCATGCTGCTTTCTGGCACTGACCATAACATTTCTTATAAACGTGTAAGAAAATAAAATGTATTCTACTGAGTCAGACAGTGATATTGCAGAAGTTGCCCCAAAAAAAGACAGCAGAAAAGTTGAGTCATTGTATGATAGCACACAACTAGCCACCTTTAAACCACACATTACCTATCAAATCCAAATATCCATCGCTAACTATAACATTTTCCGACAAGATAGAACTGCTAAAGGGGGCGGAGTTGCAATCTACTGCAGAGAGAGCCTGCAGAGTTCTGTCTTACTATTCAGGTCTGTGCCCAAACAATTGGAGCTTCTACTTCTAAAAATCCACCTTTCCAGAAACAAGTCTCTCACCGTTGCTGCTTGCTATAGACCACCTTCTGTCCCCAGCTGTGCCCTGGACACCATATGTGAACTGATTGCCCCGCATCTATCTTCAGAGCTCGTGCTGTTAGGTGACCTAAACTGGGACATGCTTAACACCCCAGCCATCCTACAATCTAAGCTTGATGCCCTCAATCTCACACAAATTATCAATGAACCTAACAGGTACAACCCCAAACCCGTAAACACGGGCACTCTCATAGATATCATCCTAACCAACTTGCCCTCTAAATACAACTCTGCTGTTTTCAACCAAGATCTCAGTGATCACTGCTTCATTGCTTACGTCCGTAATGGGTCTGCGGTCAAACTACCACCCCTCATAACTGTCAAACGCTCCCTAAAACACTTCAGCAAGCAGGACTTAATAAATCGACCTGGCCCTGGTATCCTGGAAGGATATTGACCTCATTCCATCAGTAGAAGATGCCTGGTTATTCTTTAAAAGTGCTTTCCTCACCATCTTAAATAAGCATGCCTCATTCAAAAATGTTGAACCAGGAACAGATATAGCCCGTGGTTCACTCCAGACCTGACTGCCCTTGACCAGCACAAAAACATCCTGTGGCGTACGGCATTAGCATCGAATAGCCCCCACGATATGCAACATTTCAGGGAAGTTAGGAACCAATATACACAGGTAGTTAGGAAAGCAAAGGCTAGCTTTTTCAAACAGATATTTGAATCCTGCAGCACAAACTCCAAAAAGTTATGGGACACTGTAAAGTCCATGGAGAATAAGAGCACCTCCTCCCAGCTGTCCACTGCACTGAGGCTAGGAAACACTGTCACCACCGATAAATCCACAATAATTGATCATTTCAATAAGTATTTTTCTACGGCTGGCCATGCTTTCCATCTGGCCACCCCGACCCTGTCAAGAGCCCTGCACACCCCACAGCAACTTGCCCAAGCCTCCCCCATTTCTCCTTCACCCAATTCCATATAGCTGATGTTCTGAAAGAGCTGCAAAATCTGGACCCCTACAAATCAGCCGGGCTAGACAATCTGAACCCTCTCTTCCTAAAATTATCCGCCGAAATTGTTGCAACCCCTATTACTAGCCTGTTCAACCTCTCTTTCGTATTGTCAGAGATCCCGAAAGATTGGAAAGCTGCCACGGTCATCCTCCTCTTCAAAGGGGGAGACACTCTAGACCCAAACTACTACAGACCTATATCTATCCTACCCTGCCTTTCTAAGGTGTTCGAAAGCCAAGTTAAACAGATCACCGACCATTTCGAATCCCACCGTACCTTCTCCGCTATGCAATCTGGTTTCCGAGCTGGTCATGGGTGCACCTCAGCCACGCTCAAGGTCCTAAACGATATCATAACCGCTATCGATAAGAGACAATACTGTGCAGCTGTATTCATCGACCTGGCCAAGGCCTTCGACTCTGTCAATCACCACATTCTTATCGGCAGACTCAACAGCCTTGGTTTCTCAAATGACTGCCTCGCCTGGTTCACCAACTACTTCTCAGACAGAGTTCAGTGTGTCAAATTGGAGGACCTGTTGTCCGGACCTCTGGCAGTCTCTATGGGGGTGCCACAGGGTTCAATTGTCGAGCTGACTCTTTTCTCTGTATACATCAATGATGTCGCTCTTGCTGCTGGTGATTCTCTGATCCACCTCTATGCAGACGACACCATTCTGTATACTTCTGGCCCTTCTTTGGACATTCTGTTAACTAACCTCCAGACGAGCTTCAATGCCCTACAACTTTCCTTCCGTAGCCTCCAACTGCTCTTAAATGCAAGTAAAACTAAATGCTTGCTCTTCAACCGATCGCTGCCCGCCCCTGCCCGCCCGTCCAGCATCACTACTCTGGACGGTTCTGACTTAGAATATGTGGACAACTACAAATACCTAGGTGTCTGGCTAGACTGTAAACTATCCTTCCAGACTAACATTAAGCATCTCCAATCCAAAGTTAAATCTTGAATCGGCTTCCTATTTCACAACAAAGCGTCCTTCACTCATGCTGCCAAACATACCCTCGTAAAACTGACTATCCTACCGATCCTTGACTTCAGCGATGTCATTTACAAAATAGCCTCCAACACTCTACTCGGCAAATTGGATTCAGTCTCTCACAGTGCCATCTGTTTTGTCACCAAAGCCCCATATACTACCCACCACTGCAACCTGTATGCTCTCGTTGGCTGGCCCTCGCTTCATATTTGTCGCCAAACCCCCTGGCTCCAGGTTATCTATAAGTCTTTGCTAGTTAAAGCCCTGCCTTATCTCAGCTCACTGGTCGCCATAGCAGCACCCACCCGTAGCACGCACTCCAGCAGGTATATTTCACTGGTCAACCCCAAAGCCAATTCCTCCTTTGGCTGCCTTTTCTTCCAGTTCTCTGCTGCCAATGACTGGAACGAATTGCAAAAATCACTGAAGCTGGAGACTCATATCTCCCTCACTAACTTTAAGCACCAACTGTCAGAGCAGCTCACAGATCACTGCACCTGTACATATCCCATCTGTAAATAACCCATTCAACTACCTCATCCCCTTACTGTTATTTAGTGTTTTTGCTCCTTTGCACCCCAGTATCTCCACTTGCACATTCATCTTCTGCACATCTATCACTCCAGTGTTTAATTGCTAAAATGTAATTATTTCACCACTATGGCCTATTTATTGCCTTACCTCCCTTATCTTACCTAATTTGCACACACTGTACATATACTTTTTTTCTATTGTGTTATTGACCGTATGTTTGTTTATTCCATGTGTAACTCGGTGTTGTTTGTGTCACACTGCTTTGCTTTATCTTAGCCAGGTCGCAGTTGTAAATGAGAACTCGTTCTCAACTAGCCTACCTGGTTAAATAAAGGTGAAATAAAAATTTTAAAAAATCAACCTGGTGTTACACTGACAAAATCAATGATTGACATTTGATCCAAAGTACTGTCGTATTATGGCTCACAGAGACAGATGATCAAGCTGCGCTGCGAACTGCACGAAGAAGGTAAATGCAGAATACAGTCGTAGTATACGCACTTACCTGAGTTTGACATCTTGTTTATCGGTGCCCATTTGAGTGGAATCTTCTCATGTAGTACTGTATTTTCTCATTCGTTCCATGTTGATTGTTTGAACGGTAATCATTGGACCACATTCTTAAAAAGGAGGCACTTCAGCCAGTATTGAAGTTATAGCCAATCAGACTGATCTTCAACGGCACATCATACTCAAGTTTCAAAATAAAAGTTGCATTACTGTAATAGGAACTTTTATTACTTCCAACAATATTAATTTAGTTTAATCAAAATATTATGTTCCTTCCGTTAACTTAAAAACAATCGCTCACACAAACTCAGCCAAAATTATGAAAACACTTTTATTAGAAAACAATTGCTTTTGTTATTCATCATGAGTATTCAGTTAGTTGTATTTATTCTACACATGAATCTAACTGCCATAACTGCCCTGTCTTGATCCTTCTGTACACAAGTTAATTTGCCAGCAAACAACCTGCAGTCTGTTTAGTCACAACGCCTCTTAAGATTTTGTTAGGGTTATTTAGTTCACAAAAGTCCAAAGTTCTTGTTTAATTCCTATATTCATAAGTGCAGGATTCTGAACAACCTGAGCACAGTGCTGGTGAGTGAAGCCATTTTGGCTCTGTCTCGTCCCAGTTGCTTTACTCCTACATTCTCTCTAAGGGTCGCCTGTGCTACTGAATCACTGTACCATCTGTAATCCCAAAACTGGATCACAGCGTTCCCTCCGTGCTGTAGGAGGGGTTCCCCAGCCCCTCTGCTGAGTTTTCCCCTGTTTTACATGTCTGTCGCCTCCAGAGGACCAGGGTGACCAGGAAAAGGAGCAGGAGAAAACCCAGCCCCCCTCCGATAACCCCCGCCCTTAGGGCCAGGTTGGTGGCCTCAGGGGGGTCGTAGCGCAGGCAGGAGAGCTTTGAGGGGGCACTGGTTCCCGCCATGTTCACCGCCTCCACACACACCTTGACACCTGCCTCTAGTTCCCCCAGCACCCCGCTCCGAGAATCACCCCCGAACTGGAGAGGTTCTCCTCTTCGACCTTCGATCACGACCCGGTACTCAGATACCACAGAGGCTGGGGCGCACCACCGTACCTCTGCCCCCCCATTAGCGCCTGGCACTAGCTTCTGGAGGTGTGGAGCATGAGGAGGCTCACCTGCCCCACTTAGACCAGGGCAGAGGCATCCGGTCTGGGCAGAGAGCTGGGAGCAGGGGAGCTGGTTGTCCTGGCAGGGATGGTAGTCACAGGGCTTGGACTGCATCGGAACTAGAGTAGAAGCTGATGAGGCTTTGCTGTGGTTAGGAGGGAAATGGGAAACATCCTCTTCAGTGTAGTCATCTTCGTCGTAGTCGAAGCCCACGCCGGTAACGTATTGGATCTTGGGGTATATGACCGGCGGGGAGGTGGGAACAGCGTGTGTGAGAAGGGGGTGGGTGTTGATGAGGCGGGTGGGAAGCAGGTCAGGGGCCAGTAGTAGTAGGAGCATGGCAGCCAAGTTCCAGCAGAATGACATCTCTGTGGAACAGAAATGGAAAGATTATAACCACAAGTAGGAATTACCTCCCACATTATGACCATGTGAACCCGTACAGGAGGAGGCACAGGATACAACAGACAGAAAGATATGAATGATAATGTACTGCAGGACAACCGGTTCACAGAGAGATAATGTGCCTTAGGACAACCAGTTCACAGAGAGATAATGTGCCTTAGGACAACCAGTTCACAGAGAGATAATGTACTGTAGGACAACCAGTTCACAAAGAGATAATGTACTGTAGGACAACCAGTTCACAGTGAGATAATGTGCGGTAGGATAACCGGTTCACAGAGAGATAATGTACCGTAGGACAACCGGTTCACAGAGAGATAATGTACTGTAGGACAACCGGTTCACAGTGAGATAATGTACTGTAGGACAACCGGTTCACAGTGAGATAATGTACTGTAGGACAACCGGTTCACAGAGAGGTAATGTACTGTAGGACAACCGGTTCACAGTGAGATAATGTACCATAGGACAACAGGTTCACAGTGAGATAATGTGCGGTAGGATAACCGGTTCACAGAGAGATAATGTACCATAGGACAACCGGTTCACAGAGAGATAATGTACTGTAGGACAACCGGTTCACAGTGAGATAATGTACTGTAGGACAACCGGTTCACAGAGAGGTAATGTACTGTAGGACAACCGGTTCACAGTGAGATAATGTACCATAGGACAACAGGTTCACAGTGAGATAATGTGCGGTAGGATAACCGGTTCACAGAGAGATAATGTACCATAGGACAACCGGTTCACAGAGAGATAATGTACTGTAGGACAACCGGTTCACAGTGAGATAATGTACTGTAGGACAACCGGTTCACAGAGAGGTAATGTACTGTAGGACAACCGGTTCACAGTGAGATAATGTAACATAGGACAACAGGTTCACAGTGAGATAATGTGCGGTAGGATAACCGGTTCACAGAGATAATGTACCATAGGACAACCGGTTCACAGAGAGATAATGTACCGTAGGACAACCGGTTCACAGAGAGATAATGTACTGTAGGACAACCGGTTCAGAGAGATAATGTACCGTAGGACAACCGGTTCACAGAGAGATAATGTACTGTAGGACAACCGGTTCACAGTGAGATAATGTACTGTAGGACAACCGGTTCACAGAGAGGTAATGTACTGTAGGACAACCGGTTCACAGTGAGATAATGTACCATAGGACAACAGGTTCACAGTGAGATAATGTGCGGTAGGATAACCGGTTCACAGAGAGATAATGTACTGTAGGACAACCGGTTCACAGAGAGATAATGTACTGTAGGACAACCGGTTCACAGAGAGATAATGTACTGTAGGACAACCGGTTCACAGTGAGATAATGTACTGTAGGACAACCGGTTCACAGTGAGGTAATGTACTGTAGGACAACCGGTTCACAGAGAGGTAATGTACTGTAGGACAACCGGTTCACAGAGAGGTAAACTAACCAGCCTGATTCTCAAGGAGTTAAAAAAAGAAAGACAGAATAAATTCTGTACAAAGGTTACAAAGATGGACAACGCTGCCAACCACATTTAGTCACTATTGTACATAAAGCAGAGTGGAGTGGAGGCTGCTGAGGGGAGGACGGCTCATAATAATGGCTGCAATGGAGCGAATGGAAGGGCATCAAACCATGTGTTTGATGTACTTGATACCATTCCACTTATTCCGCTCCAGCCATTACCATGAGCCTGTCCTCCCCAATTAATGTGCCACTAACCTCCTGTGGTAGATAAGCATCCTAGGGTTATATCGGATTTACAAATGTATGTAGGTGAAGGGTCACTTGTTAGGGCTTTAATAATGGACATTCATTGGCTCAGATGAGTAACCATTAAAAACAAAACAAAGGGAGAGTGGAGTCTCCACCAGCTAGTGCTCTCTTCTCAGTTGGCAGCGTGCCAGACAAATCTGTGGGAACCCGAGCTGAACTCTCAACACATGCTAGTCCTCTATTTAGCTTCCTTATACTTTCATCCATAGAATAACCCAGCAACAATCTAAATGATTAAAGTTGTTGTATGGCTTTATCTGAGTTGATGTTGACTAGGTTAATCAATCATTCATCATCTTTTTAGGTGGTTGTGAAAATGCGATAAACATGAGTACAGTCATGCTCTCAAACATCACCATAGCAACCAAGTGAAAGAAAACTATAACATACCAATGCGAGTAGTTAATCTTTTACTATACCTGAATTGTAGAATAATAGGATATCTAATGTCTCTTTCCGCAATCCCTCTTCACTCTTCTTTGTTATTTTCTTAACTCTCACATTCTCTCTCTTTCCCTCCCTCTCTCTTTCTCCACACCAGCGTCTTCTTTTATTCTCACCAAACTTTCCCCTCCTTTTTAACACCCCTTCATTTCTACCCTCTGTGCTTCTCTCCCCCCCCCCCCCCCCCCCCCTCTCTCTTTCGCTCAATCTCTCTCACTCCAGGTCTCCTTGGCTCTTTCCGTTAGGGGGGAGGGTGTGCTGTTCGTATCTGTCCCTCCTTGCATACTAATTTACTCATCAGTAGCAGTAGGCAAGCTTGAGCTGGCTTGTTTGTGTGTCAGTGTGTTTTTCTATGAGGAGGTATATAGTATGTTGGCTGTTCATTACATAATTGTATGACAAAGTGCTCATGTATTTCTGTGTGTAATGTATGTGTATAGAACACGGGTTTGGGATCAGATCCTTTTAAAGCATGTGCCTCACATACTCACATTCCAGTGTGTGCAGGAGTATGTCAGCGTGTGTGAGGGTGAATGCTTGAGTGTGTGAGGGAGGGAGGGAATGTTTTAGCGTGCATGTGTATTGTTACAATCTCCATGGTGTGCATTGTTGCAGACCTGAAAGAGAGGAGGATAGGGGTTGGGCTCCAGTCCTTATAAGGAGAGCTGGCAAGGTGGACAAGCTGGGACATGACAGAAGTACAAGCATCTGACTGATAAAGAAAGAACCAGGAAATCAGAATCAGAGCGGGAATCACTTAGCTTCCTCTTTGTCCCATGCTACACCCCAAATACTAATGCTACCCAACACCTCACTGATACCCCCATACCCTGAGTTGTTATCTACTACTACAATCCACAACATGACACCTCATCTTGACTATAAGATGTGGTCACCTGATACTACCCCAACATGTCACCTTAAACCCAAAATATTATGAGTTGTAACTTTATTGGTGGGGGTTATACAAGGACTTGTCTATACTTATCTGCTGTTCAAGTGAATAATTTATTTATGAAGAAATAGAATGTATGTATCATGGAGTGAGACTATAGGTATACACAGTGTATTTGGAAAGTATTCATACCCCTTGACTTTTTCCACATTTTGTAATGTTACAGCCTTATTCTAAAATGTATTTAAAAAATGGCCCATACACACAATAGTCCATAATGACAAAGAAAAACATGTTTTTAGACATTTCTGCAAATGTATATAAAAACCCCCCGCAAATATACATTTACATAAGTATTCAGACCCTTTTACTCAGTACTTTGCTGAAGCACCTTTGGCAGCGATTACAGCCTCGTGTCTTCTTGGGTATGACACTACAACTTTGGCACACCTGTATTTGGCAGTGGTGTAAAGTACTTAAGTCGTTTTGGGGGGGTATCTGTACTTTACTTTACTATTTATATTTTCGACTACTTTTCCTTTTACTTCACTATGTACTTTTTACTCCAAACATTTTCTCTGGCACCCAAAAGTATTAGTTACAATTTGAATGCTTAGCAGTACTGGAAAAAGGTCAAATTCACACACTTATCAAGAGAACGTCCTTGGTCTTCCCTGCTGCCTCACTCAACATAAATGCTTCCTTTGTAAATTATGTCTGAGTGTTTGAGTGTGGCTGTCAAGAAAACGAATACAAAAATGGATTGTGCCGTCTGGTTTGCTAAATACAAGGAATTTGATGTATAGCTTTTACTTTGTACTTTTATTCAAGTATGACAATGTAGGACTTTTTCCACCACTGTACTAAAGTCCATTTAAAATCTGATATTTTTAGAATTTTACTCAAGTAATATTTTACTGGGTTACTTTCACTTTGATTTGAGTAATTTTATATTAAGGTATGCCAATTGAATACTTGTTCCACCTCTGGTATTTGGGGAGTTTCTCACATAATTTTCTGTAGATACTCTCAAGCTCTGTCAGGCTGGATGGGGAAAGTTGCTGCAATGCTATTTTCAGGTCTCTCCAGAGATGGTCGATCAGGTTCAAGTCCGGGCTCTGGGGGGCATCTCAAGGACATTCAGAGACTTGTCCCAAAGCCACTCCTGCGTTGTCTTGGCTGTGTGCTTAGGGTCGTTGTCCTGTTGGAAGGTGAACCTTCGCCCCCAGTCTGATGTCCTGAGCGCTCTTGAGCAGGTTTTTATCAAGGTTCTCTCTGTACTTTGCTCCGTTCATCTTTCCCTCGATCCCGACTAGTCTCCCAGTCCCTGCTGATGAAATACATCCCCACAACATGATGCTGGCACCACCATGCTTCATCGTAGGGATGGTGCCAGGTTTCCTCCAGACGTGACGCTTGGCATTCAGGCCAAAGAGTTCCATCTTGGTTTCATCAGACTAGAGAATCTTGCTTCTCATGGTCTGAGAGTCCTTCAGGTGACTTTTGGCAAACTCCAAGTGTGCTGTCATGTGCCTTTTACTGAGGAGTGGCTTCCATCTGGCCTACGATAAAGGCCTGATTGGTGGAGTGCTGCAGAGATGGTTGTCCTTCTGGAAGGTTCTCCCATCTCTACAGAGGAACTTTTGAGCTCTGTCAGCGGGACCAACAGGTTCTTGGTCACCTCCCTGACCAGTGGCGATTTTAGCATGTAAATCTTGGTGGGGGAAACAAACCTTTTTTGGGGGGGATGCATACCAGCAAAGCCACTACACAACACAATCAAATACATGAATTGCACTATAACGGTGGCAAACTGTGCCCACAAACTGTTAGTATTACTAGTATTACTTTCTTAGCTACAGTATACATATCTCCCTGGCATATTACATCATTTATGCAGCTGCATACAATACATTTTTTGGACTCACCTTATTGTGCTGTGCTCACTTGAACAGGAAGGTGGCGCGGCGGTCCTTAAGGGCAAATTGTAGCATCAAACTTTGTCATCAAAGTCTGGCATTCTCTGGATTTATGGTGCTTTCAAAACAAATGGGAACTCAGAAAAAAACAAGGTTGAATCATGATGACGTCAATAATCTTCAGGTCGTAGCTTGAGAAAGAGGCCCATGTTCCCGACTTACAATTCTGAGTTGGATGACCGTTCAAAACTTATTTTCCCAGTCGGAGCTAGTTTTGTCCTGAGTTCCCAGTTGTTTTGAACTCACTGAAGTCAGATTTCCCAGTTCCAAGTTAACAGTTGTTTTGAATGCAGCAGAAATCATGCTGGATTGACAGCATGTCCAATGTTGAATGTTTATCATTTTTAACTTGGAAAAGAGACCCTGCAACCCAGACTTGTTACATTGTTTGCAAACTGATGTGTCACGTACTAATACCAAAATAACATGCAAAACAGGCAACCCCCCACCACATTTTATTTGCAAAAAATATGATGTTCAAAACAGATGGGGCTCTGCCCCAACTGCCCTGAATGACGGGTCGCCACTGTCCCTGACCTAGGCCCTTCTCCCCAGATTGCTCAGTTTGTCCGGGCGGCCAGCTCTAGGACGAGTCTTGGTGGTTCCAAACTTCTTCCATTTAAGAATGATGGAAGCCACTGTGTCCTTGGGGACCTCCACTTTTGCAGATTTCTTTTGGTACACTTCCCCAGGGCTGTTTCTCAACACAATCCTGTTTCGGATCTCTACGAACAATTTCTTCGACCTCATGGCTTGGTTTTGCTCTGACATGCACTGTCAACTGTGGGACCTTATATAGGCAGGTGTTTGCCTTTTCAAATCATGTCCAATCAATTGAAATTACCACAGGTGGACTCCAATCAAGTTGTAGAAACAGCTCAAGGATGATCAATGGAAACAGGATGGACCTGAGCTCAATTTCGAGTCTCATATCAAAGGGTCTGAATAGTTATGTAAATATGCAATTTTTATGTTTTTATACATTTGCAAAAATATCTAGAAACCTGTTTTTGCTTTCACATTATGGGGTATTGTGTGTAGATTTATGAGGAAATGTTTTTATTTAATCCATTTTAGAATAAGGCTGTAACATAACAAAATGTGGAAAAAGTAAATAGGTCTGAATACTTTCCGAATGCACTGTACAACTCAAGACATATATTATGCTAACATGACATCACATATATTATGCTAACATGACAGCACATAGATCATGCTAACATGACATCACATGCCTTGAATCTATTCTACCGCGCCCAGAAACCTGCTTCTTTTACTCTCTGTTCCGAACATACTAAACGACCAGTTCTTATAGCCTTTAGCCGTACCCTTATCCTACTCCTCCTCTGTTCCTCTGCTGATGTGGAGGTTAATCCAGGCCCTGCAGTGCCTAGCTCCACTCCCATTCCCCAGGTGCTCTCATTTGTTGATTTCTGTAACTGTAAAAGCCTTGGTTTCATGCAGAAGCTCCTCCCTAAGTTTGTTTTATTCACTGCTTTAGCACACTCCGCCAACCCAGATGTCCTAGCCGTGTCTGAATCCTGGCTTAGGAAGGCCACCAAAAACCCTGAATCTGGACCCTCTCTTCCTAAAATTATCCGCCGAAAATGTTGCAACCCCTATTACTAGCCTCTTCAACCTCTCTTTCGTATCGTCTGAGATCCTCAAAGATTGGAAAGCTGCCACGGTCATCCTCCTCTTCAAAGGGGGAGACACTCTAGACCCAAACTGCTACAGACCTATATCTATCCTACCCTGCCTTTCTAAGGTCTTCGAAAGCCAAGTTAACAAACAGATCACTGACCATTTCGAATCCCACTGTACCATCTCCGCTATGCAATCTGGTTTCCGAGCTGGTCATGGGTGCACCTCAGCCACGCTCAAGGTCCTAAACGATATCATAACCGCCATCAATAAGAGACAATACTGTGCAGCTGTATTCATCGACCTGGCCAAGGCCTTCGACTCTGTCAATCGCCACATTCTTATCGGCAGACTCAACAGCCTTGGTTTCTCAAATGACTGCCTTGCTTGGTTCACCAACTACTTCTCAGACAGAGTTCAGTGTGTCAAATTGGAGGACCTATTGTCCAGACCTCTGGCAGTCTCTATGGGGGTGCCACAGGGTTCAATTCTCGGGCCGACTCTTTTCTCTGTATACATCAATGATGTCGCTCTTGCTGCTGGTGATTCTCTGATCCACTTCTACGCAGACGACACCATTCTGTATACTTCTGGCCCTTCTTTGGGCACTGTATTAACTAACCACCTGACGAGCTTCAATGCCATACAACTCTCCTTCCGTGGACTCCAATTGCTCTTAAATGCAAGTAAAACTAAATGTATGCTCTTCAACCGATCGCTGCACGCACCTGCCCACCCGTCCAGCATCACTACTCTGGACGGTTCTGACTTAGAATATGTGGACAACTACAAATACCTAGGTGTCTGGACTCCTCTTCCAGACTCACATTAAGCATCTCCAATCCAAAGTTAAATCTAGAATCGGCGTCCTATTTCGCAACAAAGCATCCTTCACTCATGCTGCCAAACATACCCTCGTAAAACTGACTATCCTGCCGATCCTTGATTTCGGCGATGTCATTTACAAAATAGCCTCCAACACTCTACTCAGCAATCACAGTCTATCACAGTGCCATCCGTTTTGTCACCAAAGCCCCATATACTACCCACCACTGTGACCTGTATGCTCTCGTTGGCTGGCATTCGCTTCATATTCGTTGAAAACCTACTGGCTCCAGGTCATCTATAAGTCTTTGCTAGGTAAAGCCCCGCCTTATCTCAGGTCACTGGTCACCATAGCAGCACCCACCCGTAGCACGCGCTCCAGTATGTATATTTCACTTGTCAACCCCAAAGCCAATTCCTCCTTTGACTGCCTTTCCTTTCAGTTCTCTGCTTCCAATGACTGGAACGAATTGCAAAAAATCACTGAAGTTGGAGACTCATATCTCCTTCACTAACTTTAAGCACCAGTTGTCAGGGCAGCTCACAGATCACTGCACCTGTACATATCCCATCTGTAAATAGCCCATCCAACTACCTCATCCCCATACTGTTATTCAGTATTTGTTTTTTCTCCTTTGCACCCCAGTATCTTTACTTGCACATTCATCTTCTACACATCTATCACTCCAGTGTTTAATTGCTAAACTGTAATTATTTCGGCACTATGGCCTATTCATTGCCTTACTTCCCTAATCTTACCTCATTTGCACACACTGTATATAGACTTTTTATATTGTTTGCTGTGGCGGAGATCTTTGTGGGCTATACTTGGCCTTATCTCAGGATGGTAAGTTGGTGGTTGGAGATATCTCTCCAGTGGTGTGGGGGCTGTGCTTTGGCAAAGTGGGTGTGGTTATATCTTGCCTGTTTGGCCCTGTCCCGGGGTTTCATTGGATGGGGCCACAGTGTCTCCTGACCCCTCCTGTCTCAGCCTCCAGTATTTATGCTGCAGTAGTTTGTGTCGGGGGGCTAGGGTCAGTCTGTTACATCTGGAGTATTTCTCTTGTCTTATCCTGTGTGAATTTAAATATGCTCTCTCTAATTCTCTCTCTCCTCTCTCCTCTCTCTCGACCTGAGCCCTATGACCATGCCTCAGGACTACCTGGCATGATGACTCCTTGCTGTCCCCAGTCCATCTGGCCGTGCTGCTGCTCCAGTTTCAACTGTTCTGCCTGCTGCTATGGAAACCTGACCTGTTCACCGGACGTGCTACCTGTCCCAGACCTGCTGTTTTCAACTCTCTAGAGACAGCAGGAGCGGTAGAGATACTCTCAAAGATCGGCTATGAAAAAGCCAACTGACACTTACTCTTGAGTTGCTGACTTGTTGCACCCTCGACAACTACTATGATTATTATTATTTGACCCTGCTGGTCATTTATGAACATTTGAACATCTTGGCCATGTGCTGTTCTAATCTCCACCCGGCACAGCCAGAAGAGGACTGGCCACCCCTCATAGCCTGGTTCCTCTCTAGGTTTTGGCCTTTCTAGGGAGTTTTTCCTAGCCACCATGCTTCTACACCTGCATTGCTTGCTGTTTGGGGTTTTAGGCTGGGTTTCTGTACAGCACTTTGAGATATCAGCTGATGTAAGAAGGGCTATATAAAAAAATTGATTTGATATTGACTGTATGTTTGTTTACTCCATGTGTTGTTGTTTGTGTCGCACTGCTTTGCTTTATCTTGGCCAACTCGCAGTTGTAAATGAGAACTCGTTCTCAACTAGCCTACTTGGTTAAATAAAGGTGAAATAAAAAAATAAAAAAATATTAAGTCACGCTAATATGACAGCTCATAAATCATGCTAACATGACATCACATTAATCATGCTAACATGACAGCTCATAAATCATGCTAACATGACTTATCTCTGACAAGAATGGAAGAACACTGACAACACACACAGACACTCTGTGACGTTTGTTGTATGAAAGAGACCAAGGCGCAGCGTGCGTATCGTTCCACATCTCTATTTCTATGTGAAACTATTCAAGACAGACAAACTATAAACAAAAACAACAAACCGTGACGAAGGGGTGATACATGCATAAACTCAAAATAATGTCCCACGAACACTAGTGGGAAAAACAACAACTTAAATATGATCCCCAATTAGAGACAATGATGACCAGCTGCCTCTAATTGGGAATCATACGAAAACCCCAACCTCGAAAAAAGAACCTAGAACACAACAGAACATTTTAACTAGACAAAAAACCCAACATAGAAAAAAGAAACTAGAACCAAACAGAAATAAATAAACTAGACAAAACCCCCCAGTCACGCCCTGACCTACTCTACCAGAGAAAAATACGAGCTCTCTATGGTCATTACTTGACATTACCCCCCTGAACCTGAAACCAAAAGGGAGGGTTGGGAGGGGGGTGTCTAGTGTTGGTGGTGGCTTTGGTGCAGGATGAAGAACCTTCTCATCCCGCAGATCCTCCCGCATCGGAGGCGGTTCTGGTGCGGGACGAAGAACCCTCTCATCCTGCGAACACGCCAGCATAGGAGGCGGCTCTGATGCAGGACGAAGAACCCTCTCATCCTGCGAACCCACCAGCATTGGTGGAGACTCCGGGCTGCGGACCGTTGCTGGAGGCTCCAGGCTGCGGGCCGTCTCAGGAGGCTCCGGGCTGCGGGCCGTCTCAGGAGGCTCCGGGCTGGGGACCGTCTCAGGAGGCTCCGGGCTGGGGACCGTCGCCAGAAGCTCCGGGCTGGGGACCGTCGCCGGAAGCTCCCGACTGGGGACCGTCGCCGGAAGCTCCCGACTGGGGACCGTCGCCGGAAGCTCCCGACTGGGGACCGTCGCCGGAAGCTCCGGACTGGGAACTGTCGCCGGACTGGGCAGGTGCACTGAAGGCCTAGTGCGTGGAGCCGGGACAGGTGGCACCAGACTGGTGACACGCACTTCAGGGCGAGTGCGAGAAGCAGGCACAGGACGTACTAGACTGGGGAGGCGCACTGGAGGCCTGATGCGTGGGACCGGTACAGGTGGCACCGGACTAGTGACACATACCTCAGAGCGAGTGCGAAGAGGAGGCACAGGACATACCTGACTGGGAACACGCACTTCAGGAAGAGTGCGGGGAGCAGGCACAGGACGTATCTGACTGAGGACACGCACTTCAGAGAGAGTGTGGGGAGCAGGCACAGGATGTACTGGACCGTGAAGGCGCACTGGAGGTCTGGAGCGTAGAGCTGGCACAACCCGTCCTGGCGGAATGCTCTCTTTAGCCCGGCAAGTGCGGGGCGCTGGCACAGGACGCACTGGGCTGTGAAGGCGCACTGGCAACACAGTGCGTAGAGCTGGTGCAGGATATCCTGGACCGAGGAGACGCACCGGAGACCAGGAGCGTAGAGCTGGCACAACCCATCCTGGCTGAATGCTCACTTTAGCCCGGCAAATGCGGGGTGCAGGCACAGTGCGCACCGGGCTATGAATGCGCACTGGAGATACAGTGCGCATCACCGCATAACACGGTGCCTGACTGGTCACATGCTCCCCACGGTAAGCACAGGGAGTTGGCTCAGGTCTCAACCCTGACTCCGCCAATCTCCCCGTGTGCCCCCCCAATTTTGGGGGGGGGAGCTGCCTCCACCTGCTTCCATGGCAGGGTCTTGTCCCCTGCCATTACCTCCTCCCAGGTCCAGGATGTCCTCTACTCTCTTCCGGGCCCAGGATCCCTGCTCCTCCTGGGCACGCTGCTTGGTCCTTTGGTGGTGGGGGATTCTGTCACGTTTGTCGTATGAAAGAGACCAAGGCGCAGCATGCGTATCGTTCCACATCTTTATTTCTATGTGAAACTATGCAAGACAGACAATAAACTATAAACAAAAACAACAAACCGTGACGAAGAGGTGCTACACGCATAAACTCAAAATAATCTCAAAAAACAACGATGACCAGCTGCCTCTAATTGGGAATCATCCGAAAACAACAATCTAGAAAAAAGAACCTAGAAGACAACATAGAAAATGTAAACTAGGCAAAAACCCCAACATAGAAAAAAGAAACTAGAACCAAACATAGAAATAAATAAACTAGACAAACCCCCCCAGTCATGCCCTGACCTACTCTACCATAGAAAAATACAAGCTCTCTATGGTCAGGACGTGACACACACATTCACTTCAGCGTTTCCTCTTCTTTGTTTTGTTTTGTTTTAACTGCTACTTTTGTCTGTTTCTAACCAGATAGAAACATGGGACATGTCAGACAATATCTATAGGCAGGGATCACTGGGTATGTGAGTGCTGGTACTGCTAATGCAGCAGGCCTTGAACACTTTATTATTAAAAACAAATAACATCTATTCAGTCCATTTGTTTTCACATTGATGAATTGCCAATGGACTTTTATGTGGATAATTCATCATGTACATTTCAATGACGGAGTCTAGACTGTCAGGGACAATCATTGCTAGCTGCTGTCTGGTCACGTACACTGAGATGAAACAATGCATGTCACGTCAGGAGACTGTCTAGCACAGTGTGTCACACAAAATATTGTTTTGTCTGAACGTTTTCTTCCCCAGTGCGTCACCGTGTGCCAAAGACTACAGGTATGAGGGTGACACCTTTCGATAGAAGAGGTTTGCTTCCAATGCAAACCACACCAGGATCACAGACATCAGCTATGGAGTACAGCTAGGGAATAAACCAGTTAATTGAATTCTATAGAACAAACTGTATCACTTTCAGAACCCTGAGGGTAAATCATTTGACGTGAGTCACAACAGTGTGATAATGGTTCCGCCAGCCCCACCCCACCCCAGCCCTGCTGGATGCTGCATGTTCAGGCATGCTGAACACTACTTACATTACATGCACCTCTCCCCCTCTCGCTCACCCTCTCACCCTCACTAACCCTCTCTTTCTTAACCTCCCTCTCTCCTACTAACCCTCTCTGTGTCTCTCCATCTCACCCTCTCTCCCACGCACCCTCTCTCTCTTTTCCACTGCCCACCCTCTTTCTCTCCTTCTTTCTCCCACTTACCCCCTCTGTCACCCACTCACCCTCACTCAGTCAGTTCCAGTCTGACAGCATGCATCATTCAGCCTTGATGAAATGAAATGTCTGCCTCCAGACTTACCCCATATGGTTACATAAAGTCTCAGTCTTTTCTCTGCTGGGAGACCACCCACCCGCCCGCCCCCAGTCCCAGTCATTCCTCTGTGTTCTTGAGCCTAGATCACCCGCCTCCACCTCTCAGAGGAATTAAAGAATCCCAGAATCAACAGGAAATCATTGACCAACCTTCTCCTGGGCCCCCTGACCTTTGACCCCTTACATGTGTGAATCACTGGGAAAGTTCTAGAAACAGAACTCCTCAATCATCTATGTATAGGCCTCATAAAGGAGTGGGATGATGCTCCCACAGAGATAAATCTTATAATGTAGTGATCTAATGATGAAATATATGATTACTAAACAACGCCACCCATCAGTGTATCAACCCCGAGGGACAAAGGGTGCTTAGCTATACACTGAGATAGGCCAGGTGAGGAATTCATTTCAAAAGCAATTCAGACAGGATGTTATTGGGTATTGGCTTAAGATGTTTTCCAAAGACATCCACAGGAATGTGACCCATGGATGTCGGACACTAGCTTGTTTCTACCTCGACATTGACCTAATTAGGCCTACATAAAGTCAATCACAGCTAACCAAGAATCGTAATTTGGCTAAATAGTGGTTTCTCCATCTCCCAACATGAGAGTGGTCAATCAATCCTAACCACACTGTCAACTAAACACATCCTGTGTGTCAACTGTGGCATATTGGCCCCATCCAATGGTGGAAGTTAACTATTGCACACAATCACAGCCGTGGTCTATGGTTAGGGCCAGTTGTACATGATCACAGATGTGGCCAATGATGAGGGATAGTTGTACACAATCACAGCAGTGGTCTATGACTAGGGCCAGTTGTTTTGGTTGGTTATTTGTTTTATACCAGTGTTTTCACCATTATCCACTAGGTTTGCTGCAGGTAGAAAATCTTAGGAAATGTTATTTAATTGACACAAGCTGTCTCCAATCAATCCATCATTGTCTGGTTGTGTGTGAGTGTTCTGTGGGGAGGCTTCCTCTACCAATCTTAATTGCACAAAGCCTATTATTTGGCAGGGAAAACTATTTGTAGATCAGTGATTCTATACCTAATTTTGCTCAAACTGATCCTCTCCAATGGACTCGGAAGTGGTAGCTAAAAATGTGTAATTTAAGGAAGTTTAGAGTGGCAATAAACAGTATAAACAATAACAAAACGTATTCCCCGCACCTGATTCGGTAAAAAGCTGAGGGATGGGGCTGGAGGAATGTAACCTCTTATATTCATAGAGCTATTGATGCGAAGACTGACCATCCATGATATCAAAATTATTGTTTAATTTTAACCATGTTTAGAGGCCTAAGTATTTTTATAAATTCATTTTACATATAACTGGTGTAAACAAACCTATATTTGGGGTTCTGGTGGGGTATGAACTAAGCTCCTTAGGCATTTTTTTTAAGTTATATTCTTGAAGAATATTGGGGACTTATAATTAAATGAAGTCCAAAAATTGATATAGCAACTGCTGATTGCCCCCTTTAAAGGGTAGAGTCAATGATAACAACCCGACCGGGTTTCGAACCCAAATATCAAACCCACACATTAATCGTTATGCCAAGAAGTTTAACGGGGACTGCCTGTGTAAGTGCAAATATAGAAGCTTGCTTTACAAGCCTCAGTTTTTCACCATTAGATGTAAATAATGTCTTAACGCTCTTTTATCGTGGTCTAAAACGCCGATGTATGCAGGGGCTGAAATCCCGGGGGGGACGGGGGGGACACGACCCCCCCATCCTGGGAAAAATATGATTTGTCCCCCCCAATATATCACTGAAACATAACTATGTAATTTAAATAATATTAATAATACGCAATGAAAGCAATTGTGCTGATTATAGACACTTAATAGCTCGTTTTTAAGTTTCAAAAGATTGCGACCCCCCCACCCTTTGCCTCCCAATGGTTTGATCCACTGCCAGTTCCTTAGCTTGCTAGGTAACAGAGAGGTCGTATCTACTGTCTGAAAGGCACTCAATGCACGTAACTGACGTGAGGTTAATCCAGTCAATCGCGCACACACACTAGCTGAATATGCAGAGCTAGCGCGCAAATATTAACATTTAAGCTAGCTAGTACCTATTCCATTTATGTGGCGTCGTCAAAGATGGAATCTTTGCTATCGTCAATTTATTCCAAGATCAGCATGCAGATGATGTAAGTTAGTGCTTCAAAGTCCCTGTGATAAGGTTAGCGATAAACTGAAATCCAAACTGAACAGAACTACACTCTCTTCTACCATTGTCTTAAATATATTTAATGGTCTCGTTGCAAAAGCTAAATTGTCGCAAGGGAACTTTTACTTATTTATTTTATTTCACCTTTATTTAACCCGGGTAGCAAAGATTATAGCAAACACCACTGAAACTGAATTGGTGCTCGCTAGCTTTGCAAATTCAGCTATTGTTGGAAGCCAGCCAATATGAAACAAACTATTAAAATTACAAAAGGTTGCAGCATATGTTGTGTAAATGGTGAACTCATACAGCTGTCAACTCTTGTCATTTTAATCCGTTTCACATTTGCTAGCTACCTTTTAGATCGAAGCCCAAATAGAATGATTGAAGATGATAGAAGCCCATCTCCTACTGTAAATAACCTACACACTGTGTGTGTAGCCAGCCAGCCAGCCAGGTAGAAAAATGGCTGAAAAATAAAAGACGGACATCAGAGTATTTTTCAATACACCAAAACGCATAGTAAGAACCCTAGTAGCCTAATATCTCAAAGACTAGTTGATAAAATGTTCATAAGAAAGAAATGAAATTCTAATGGAAATGTTTCACAATGATGTCATTAGGCAGAGCAGGCAACAGATGGCACACAGACAGCAGAGTTGGGGACAGATATGCAGGGACAGACTGACAGAGACAGGGAGTCTCAGGTAAGTTTGTTGAGTCTTTGTTTGGCAACATTATGAAAGGTTCTCAATTTTTTTGACTTGTAAAATAGGAACATAATTGGAAAATGCCATGGATACCCCCACTCTCAACTTAAACTGGTGACTGAACTAAGATTTGTTAAAGGCAATGGTATTGCTGTTGTGATTAGTTGTGTAGTTTTGGGTACCGGTAGTTAGGAGTACGGCAAACACCTCATTTCTTTGGTTCCTCAATATACGTTTACCATATTACAATGTAGGCTATGTGTTACAGCACTACTTTTGGTGTCCCCCTCAGGAATTGCTCTTGAGAAAATTTAATGTAATTGTCCCCTCCAAAGTTGATATCAGATTTTCGCCCCTGGATGTATGGGATGTAAACTTTACATATTTGCTGATAAAATAGAAGGCTGCATCATGGCGTAGTGAAATTAAATCAGCTGCTATACACCGGATACAAAGTTGCGCCGAGAAATTGTTACATTGACACTTTTCCGCGAGAAACTGTAGTCTTCTACAAGTAAACTCACTCCATCAACGTCATTCACTGAGTTGCGGCTGCGCTTTCCAAAGTAGTTCGAGTCGTGTTTGTCACAGAGGGCAGAATGGGTGGAGGCGTAATCTCATACTGCAGGAATGTTAAACCCGTCTCTGAGCTCGGCCATTGGTGACGAGGCCGTGGAGGCGGGGGCAAGCTTGTTGAATGAAGGTTGTTTTCTGTGTTGACACCGTGATCCTGAAAGCCCCCGGCCGAGAGATCCACATATTCCAATGTAAAATTAAACAGATGTAAGAGGAGGAGCCGACACTCATTTATTTACAGATTTGGCTACACGATGTGGAGTGTAGAGACTCCGTGCAACGCGAGCACGAGATTGGCGAGCAGCAGACGCTTTCACAGGTTGATTTACATTTTGCACGGAGCAGGAAAGCAAAAGTAAAATATTTTCTGGCGTCATCATTTCCCCAATAAATAAATAGGGACATCGGATACCATGATAAATAAGACGTGCCTGTCCTTTCACCATACAATCGATTTTATTGCGACATTTCGGATACTGACATTGGTGCTGTGACTTCACTTTGTCTACTATTCTTGGAAGAGCAGAGCAGAAAGGAACCTACTTCGTTTTTATTATAGACAATCCTTGTCAATCAGTAGGCTACTGTCGCTATCTGATGCATGAGCGATGCAGCCAGAACACAACAGTAACCCCTATACTGGACAGGATGGGGGGGGTCAACGGGATAGAGGACAATCAGACGGAGGAGGAAGCATTGAGCGGCGAGCCGCCGACCGAACACTGTGATGAGGCTACTGCAGACTCTGAAATGGCGCACAACGGTGGTTCTCCCCAAGACCAGGAGAATCAGCAAGCACAGAAGAAGGACCAGGGACAGGACCTGGGAGATAGCGAATGCAAGATCCCACATGAGGACAGCACTATCCAGCTAATTGAGGCTGGATGTCTCGATAGTAAACCCGGTGTGTCCCCGAATTCCCAGTCTCAGTCTCAGGCACCAGGGCAGAGCCCCGGGTTCGTCCCACCCGAGGGCGGGTTCGGCTGGTTAGTTGTTTTCGCTGCTACCTGGTGTAATGGATCCATCTTCGGGATACAGAACTCCTTCGGTATCCTCCACATGATGCTGGTGAAAGACCACGCAGACCCCAATGACAACACGTCGCAGTTTAAAGTAGGTGAGTCTGTCCTGTAACTGTTGCACCTGTTAAGATGAGCCTACTGATGCTGGCTTACTGTTGAAGATAATCGAGAATGGTCAAATAAACATAACCAGAACTAGACGAATGCTCAGCATTGTCTCAAGACGATATTGAAGTAAAACATAAAATGACTTTTTTCATTATTGATCATATCCGTCTTTGCTGTGATGTGTCAGAGAATTTAGGCGACTACTTCAGTCTCATCATCATCATCTGTCTGAAGACTTGAAGTTAATATATAGACTATACCTAGGCCATATAGCACCAGAGTTTCCTTGCATTAACCTTCTGGTCACGGCTCTAATTCTGTCATACCGCTGGATAACATACCGTTCTCATGTTGTTGTCCTTATGTTCTCCTCATGTTGTTCATGTGTTTTCCACGTGACAAAATCGCAAGTGTGTGTCACTAAAAGAAGCCCTCTGGTTGCCTGTCAGTTTTACTAAAGCCCTCTGTTGTATTGTGTCCTCAATCTTCACCTCCAATCTGTTTAGGATTTAATAGGCTTTTATTTCATAACACAAACACACAGCTCTTTTGCCTCACTGCATCAGGGCCATATGTACTCACAAAGCATCTGAGTAGGTATGCTGATCAAGGATCAGTTCCCATCCCGTCCATGTGATCTAATGCATTATGATCTACAGTATGAGGGAAAACTCTTAGTGTATACAGGCCATGATGCAGGCCAGGGATGTGCAGTTAGTTTGTTTTTCTATAAATGATTCACAATGGGTGAGGAGGGAGGGAGGAAGGACGGGCATTTTGGGATAGGTGAGGCTATAGTCTGTCCACGGCTCAGTTATCATTGAGCTGCAGCTCAGTTAGAGTTCATGTTTAACAGCTTAGTAGCCACCATGACACCATGAGTTGACTCAACCACTTATATTGTTAAGATGAAACATGTTTGTGGCTATAAAGAAAGCCAATTGTCTTCTCTCTAACGCTCTCTCAATTCTCAGAAGGGGTCTGACGTAGGCCTAGGCTAATTGTTAACTCTGTATACATTCTTGCTATGGAAGTGTACACATGCGCAGGTTTTCAACTGAAACTTTTAGGTCATTAACCACTAGAGAGGTCTTTCCTCGTTCCCAAAACAACAACCCCTGTGTAATCTGATGACAATTGTCAAGACCTCTCTCTCTCTTATTTTTCCTTCGTTAAGACTTTTTAATGTTTGGGTCTATCCAGGATCCTGATTTCTAATCTTGAAAAAGGCGCCCACTGTTCTCATATCAAAAGGGATTACATTAGTGAGCTGTAGTCAGATCCCTCAGCTCGACAAGCTCGCCCCCGGCAAACTACGGTGCAGAAGGGGCTTATAGACTGCCTGGCACAGAATCACATTTCTCAGCTGGGCCCACCCTGAGTGCAGTGCCTAGGACAGTACCCACTCCTAATACCTCTTCAGACTGAGACATAAAGTAGAATTTACATTGATGCAAACTCTGTGAAATCAATGCCCATTGCCAAGATGGCGCCGGAGAAGAAGGCTGACGTTTTACGTGTTCCTATTGTGTTTTTTTGTTGGGTTCTTTGCATTGTTTGTAACTTATTTTTTTACTTATTTTGTACATAATGTTGCTGCTACCATCTCTTATGACCGAAATTAACTTCTGGAAGAATACATTTTTTTCCTTTAACGAGTCCGACAAGCCCGACGTGAATGACATACTGCTTTCCCGGGAACAGGCCCAGATCCCCATCATTTGGGTGAAGAGAAGGCTGAGAAAAAGAGGCAGGAGAGCAGGCTGCCTTCTGAGAATTCATAGGCGATCGAATAAACCCCCACTGCCTTCCATTCTGCTAGAAAATATTTGAAAAATAAAATTGATGACCGAAGCGACATTCAAAACTGTAATATCTTATGCTTCACGGAGTTGTGGCTGAACGACGACATTATCAACATACAGTTGGCTGGTTATACGCTGTATCGGCAGGATAGAACAGCGGCGTCTGGTAAGACAAGGGGCGGCGGACTATGTATTGTTGTAAATAACAGCTGGTGAGCAATATCTAAGGAAGTCTCGAGGTTTTGCTCGCCTGAGGTAGAGTATCTCATGATAAGCTGTAGACCACACTATCTACCTAGAGTTTATCTGTATTTTTCGTAGCTGTCTACATACAACCACAGACTGAGGCTGGCACCGAGACCGCACTCAATGAGCTGTATTCTGCCATAAGCAAACAAGAAAACACTCACCCAGAGGCGGTGCTCCTAGTAGCCGGGGACTTTAATGCAGAGAAACTTAAATCCGTTTTACCAAATTTCTAACAGCATGTTAAATGTGCAACCAGAGGGAAAAAAATTATGGACCACCTTTACTCCACACACAGAGACGCATACAAAGCTCTCCCTCGCCCTCCATTTGGCAAATCTGCACCAGTGACTCTCTCAATAAAAAAGCAGTCAGAGGAAGCAGATGCTAAGCTACAGGACTGTTTTGCTAGCACAGACTGGAATATGTTCCGGGATTCCTCCGATGGCATTGAGGAGTAAACCACATCAGTCATTGGCTTCATCAATAAGTGCATCGATGACATCGTCCCCACAGTGACCATACATACGTACATACCCCAACCAGAAGCCATGGATTATAGGCAACATTCACACTGAGCTAAAGGGTAGAGCTGCCGCATTCAAGGAGCGGGACTCTAACCCAGAAGCTTATAAGAAATCCTGCGATGCTCTCCGACGAACCATCAAACAGGCAAGCGTCAATACAGGACAAAGATCGAATCGTACTACACCGGCTCTGGCACTCGTCGGATGTGGCAGGGCTTGCAAACCATTACAGACTACAAAGGGAAGCACAGCTGAGAGCTGCCCAGTGACACAAGCCTACCAGACGAGCTAAACTACTTCTATGCTCGCTTCGAGGCAAATAACACTGAAACATGCATGAGAGCACTAGCTGTTCCGGAAGACTGTGTGATCACTCTCTCCGCAGCCGATGTGAGTGAGACCTTTAGACAGGTCAACATTCACAAGGCCACAGGGCTTGACGGATTACCTGGACATGTACTGTGAGCATGCGCTGACCAACTGGCAAGTGTCTTCACTGACATTTTCAACCTCTCACTGACCGAGTCTAATACCAACATGTTTTAAGCAGACCACCATAGTCCCTGTGCCCAAGAATACAAAGGTAACCTGCCTAAATGACTACCGACCCGTAGCACTCACGACTGTAGCTTTGAAAGGCTGGTCATGGCTCACATCAACAGCATTATTCCAGAAACCCTAGACCCACTACAATTTGCATACCGCCCTAACAGATCCACAGATGCAATCTCGATTGCACTCCCCGCTGCCCTTTCCCACCTGGACAAAAGGAACACCTATGTGAGAATGCTATTCATTGACTACAGCTCAGCGTTCACCATAGTGCCCTCAAAGCTCATCAATAAGCTAAGGACCCTGGGACTGAACACCTCCCTCTGCAACTGGATCCTGGACTTCCTGACGGGCCGCCCCAGGTGGTAAGGGTAGGTAACAACACATCCGCCACGCTAATATTCAACGCAGGGGCCCCTCAGGGGTACGTGCTCAGTCCTCCTGTACTCCCTGTTCACTCATGACTGCACGGCCAGGCACAACTTCAACACCATCATTAAGTTTGCCAATGACACAACAGTGGTCGGCCTGGTCAATGATGACACAGCCTATTAGGAGGAGGTCAGAGAGACCTGGCCTTGTGGTGCCAGGACAACAAACTCTCCCTCACGTGATCAAGACTAAGGAGATGATTGTGGACTACAGGAAAAAGAGGACCGAGCATGCCCCCATTCTCATCGACGGGGCTGTAGTGGAGCAGGTTGAGAGCTTCAAGTTCCTTGGTGTCCACATCACCAACAAACTAACATGGTCCAAGCACACCAAGACAGTCATGAAGAGGGCAAAACCTATTCTCCCTCAGGAGATTGAAAAGATTTGGCATGGGTCCTCATCCTCAAATGGTTCTACAGCTGCACAATAGAGATCACCCTGACTGGTTGCTTCACTGTTGCAACTGCTCGGCCTCCGACCCCAAGGCACTACAGAGGGTAGTGCATGCGGGTAGTGCGTACGGCCCAGTACATCACTTGTGCAAAGCTTCCTGCCATCCAGGACCTCTATACCAGGTGGTGTCAGAGGAAGGCCCAAAAAATTGTCAACGACTTCAGCCACCCTAGTTATAGACTGTTCTCTCTGCTACCGCACGACAAGTGGTACCGAGCGCCAAGTCTAGGTCCAAGAGGCTTCAAACAGCTTCTACCCCCAAGCCATAAGACTCCTGAACATCTAATCAAATGGCTACCCAGACTATTTGCATTGCCCCCCCGCCCCCTCTTTTACATCACTGCTGCTCTCTGTTGGTATCATCTATGCATAGTCACTTTAATAACACCACCTACATGTACATATTACCTCGAATAACCGGTGCCCCCGCACATTGACTCTGTACCGGTATCCCCCTGTGTAGTCTCGCTGTTGTTATTTTACTGCTGCTTTTTAACCTGTTGGGGCTAGGGGGCAGTATTTTCACGGCCGGATAAAAAACGTGTCCAATTTAAACTGGTTACTACTCTTTCCCAGAAACGAGAATATGCATATAATTAGTAGATTTGGATAGAAAACACTCTAAAGTTTCTAAAACTGTTTGAATGGTGTCTGTGAGTATAACAGAACTCATATGGCAGGCCAAAACCTGAGAAGATTCCATACAGGAAGTGCCTTGTCTGACAATTTGTTGTCCTTCTGTTGCATCTCTATCGAAAATACAGCATCTGTGCTGTAACGCGACATTTTCTAAGGCTTCCATTGGCTCTCTAAAGCCGCCAGAAAGTGGAATGGGGTGTCTGCTGTCTCTGGGCAAAGAACAGCAGCAGAATTTGTAAGTGGTCAGCCAGGGGACAGTGAGACTGAGATGCGCGTTCACGAGACTACTCCATTTTTTTCTTTCAGCCTTTGAATGAATACAATGTTGCCCGGTTGGAATATTATCGCTATTTTACGAGAAAAATAGCATAAAAATTGATTTTAAACGGCGTTTGACATGCTTCTAAGTACGTTAATGGAATATTTAGAATTTTTTTGTCACAAAATGAGCTCGCGCGTCACCCTTCGGATAGTGACCTGAACGAACGAACGAACAAAACGGAGCTATTTGAATATAACTATGGATTATTTGGAACCAAAACAACATTTGTTGTTGAAGTAGAAGTCCTGGGAGTGCATTCTGATGAAGAACAGCAAAGGTAATCCAATTTTTCTAATAGTAATTCTGAGTTTAGTGAGCCCCGAACTTGGTGCGTGTCAAAATAGCTAGCCGTGATGGCCGAACTATGTACTCAGAATATTGCAAAATGTGCTTTCGCCAAAAAGCTATTTTAAAATCTGACACCGCGATTGCATAAAGGAGTTCTGTATCTATAATTCTTAAAATAATTATGTATTTTGTCAACGTTTATCATGAGTAATTTAGTAAATTCACCGGAAGTTTTCGGTGGGTATGCTAGTTCTGAACATCACATGCTAATGTATAAAGCTGGTTTTTGATATAAATATGAACTTGATTGAACAAAACATGCATGTATTGTATAACATAATGTCCTAGGAGTGTCATCTGATGAAGATCATCAAAGGTTAGTGCTGCATTTAGCTGTGGTTTTGGTTTTTGTGACATATATGCTTGCTTTGAAAATGGCTGTGTGATTATTTTTGGCTTGGTACTCTCCTGACATAATCTAATGTTTTGCTTTCGCTGTAAAGCCTTTTTGAAATCGGACAATGTGGTTAGATTAACGAGAGTCTTGTCTTTAAAATGGTGTAAAATAGTCATATGTTTGAGAAATTGAAGTTATAGCATTTTTGAGGTATTTGTATTTTGCGCCACGCGATTCCACTGGCTGTTGACTGTTGACTACGTCCCACCTAGCCCATAGAAGTTAATTACTTGTTACTTTTATTTATTATTCTTATTTGTACTGCATTGTTGGTTAGGGGCTCTTAAGTAAGCTTTTCACTGTAAGCTCTACATCTGTTGTATTCGGCGCATGTGACTAATAACATTTGATTTGAAGTGAGATCCCAGGTCCAGTCAAACGGATCCACAGTAAGGCACACTAGTTCTCCCCATAAGAGCTATGACGAGGGAAATGAGGTACCAATCGCTGCCCAGAGTTGCTTGTTTTGATCAGTGTCCAAATCTCTACGAAACAGATGTCATGACATGTTTAGATTATTACTATGTAATTACAGAGGTACAAATGATGGCCTGAGGTTACCTGGGGGTATCAACACCATTTGGCTAAGTGTGTAGAAGGATCCACATATCAAGATGGAGGAAATCCTCCTCTTAATTCTTTCATCAAAACAATAGTTTCATGATCTGAACCAGATGGGCAAGAAGTGAATCCTTATCAACAAAGGGGTGCCTACAGAGCGTGTTTGAGGTATCACAGTGAAACGAAGGAAGGGTCAGGGACTTATAGTAGAGGATAGAGTAGTGGAATGAGTAAGGGAGGGACATGACAAAAGAGAACAAGGGGTGGAAGGTGTGAGGGAACATCCAGTTCCTTGAAGTTACCACTGTTTGCGTTCCAAATGCATGTTGGCATTTATTGTCATGAATCTTGCCTTGGAGGCAGCTCTGCAGAGTGGTCACTAGCTGACACAGCCACAAAGTCATCAAATCAGATTTTAAACCTAACCTTAACCACACTGATAACCCTAACCTTAAATTAAAACCTGAAAGCACATTTTTGTTTTCATGAATTTTTATGATATAGCCAATTTTTACTTTGCAGCTGGCCATCTAGCGGAAATCGCTCAGTTCTGCCTCCAGGGCAACATTTATGAAAATAAAGATCAATCTGCGTCCCAAATGGACCTGTATTACCTTGATGATTCACTACTTTAGACCAGGGCCAATAGGGTTATGGTCAAAAGTAATGCACTGAATACAGAATAGTGTTCCATTTGGGACGCAACCACTGTAAATCTGAGAGTGTTGTCTTGGCGAAAGCAGAATGGTGGTGACTTTGCTTTCACTTATCAAATCGCATAATGATCAGTGATTAATTACTTGAAGGAGAGAAGGAAGGGTTAGGGAAGAAGGAAGGAAAATTGATGCATTTTCGAAACAGGGTGTCAATCTAGGAGTGAGGGCAGGAAAGATATGGAGAGGGTGATGGACATACATTTATTACATCACTCATACTGTATCACTAGCCACTTTAAACAATGCCACTTTATATAATGTTTACATACCCTACATTACTCATCTCATATGTATATACTGTACTCTATACCATCTACTGCATCTTGCCATCTTGATGTAATAAATGTATCACTAGCTACTTTAAACAATGCCACTTTATATAATGTTTACATACCCATTACTCATCTCATATGTATATACAGTCGTGGCCAAAAGTTTTGAGAATGACAAATATTAATTTTTACAAAGTTTGCTGCTTCAGTGTCTTTAGATATTTTTGTATAATTACAAGCATTTTGTATAATTACAAGCATTTCATAATGCTTGACAATCTGGACCCTTTCTAAAATTATCTGCCTAAATTATTGCAACCCCTATTACTAGCCTGTTCAACCTCTCTTTCTTGTCGTCTGAGATTCCCATAGATTGGAAAGCAGGTGCTGTCATCCCCCTCGTCAAAGGAGTGGACACTCTTGACCCAAAATGCTACAGACCTATATCCATCCTACCCTGCCTTTCTAAGGTCTTCGAAAGCCAAGTCAACAAACAGATTACCGACCATTTCAAATCCCACCGCACCTTCTCCGCTATGCAATCTGGTTTCAGAGCTGGTCATGGGTGCACCTCAGCCACGCTCAAGGTCCTAAACGATATCGTAACCGCCATCGATAAGAAACAACACTGTGCTGCCATATTCATTGACCTGGCCAAAGCTTTCGACTCTGTCAATCACCACATCCTCATCGGCAGACTCAATAGCCTTGGTTTCTCAAATGATTGCATCGCCTGGTTCACCAACTACTTCTCTGATAGAGTTCAGTGTGTCAAATCGGAGGGCCTGTTGTCCGAACCTCTGGCAGTCTCTATGGGGGTGCCACAGGGTTCAATTCTTGGGCCAACTCTTTTCTCTGTATACATCAATGATGTCGCTCTTGCTGTTGGTGAGTCTCTGATCCACCTCTACGCAGACGACACCATTCTGTATACTTCTGGCCCTTCTTTGGACACTGTGTTAACAACCCTCCAGACGAGCTTCAATGCCATACAACTCTCCTTCCGTGGCCTCCAACTGCTCCTAAATACAAGTAAAACTAAATGCATGCTCTTCAACCGATCGCTGCCTGCACCTGCCCGCCTGTCCAGCATCACTACTCTGGACGGTTCTGACTTAGAATATGTGGACAACTACAAATACCTAGGTGTCTGGTTAGACTGTAAACTCTCCTTCCAGACTCACATCAAACATCTCCAATCCAAAGTTAAATCTAGAATTGGCTTCCTATTTCGCAACAAAGCATCCTTCACTCATGCTGCCAAACATACCCTCGTAAAACTGACCATCCTACCGATCCTCGACTTCGGCGATGTCATTTACAAAATAGCCTCCAATACCCTACTCAACAAACTGGATCCAGTCTATCACAGTGCCATCCGTTTTGTCTCCAAAGCTCCATATACTACCCACCACTGCGACCTGTACGCTCTCGTTGGCTGGCCTTCGCTTCATAATCGTCGCCAAACCCACTGGCTCCAGGTCATCTACAAGACCCTGCTAGGTAAAGTCCCCCCTTTTTGCTCCTTTGCACCCCATTATTTATTTCTACTTTGCACTTTCCTCTACTACAAATCTACCATTCCAGTATTTTACTTGCTATATTGTATTTACTTTGCCACCATGGCCTTTTTTGCCTTTACCTCCCTTATCTCACCTCATTTGCTCACATTGTATATAGACTTATTTTTCTACTGTATTATTGACTGTATGTTTGTTTTACTCCATGTGTAACTCTGTGTTGTTGTATGTTGTCAAACTACTTTGCTTTATCTTGGCCAGGTCGCAATTGTAAATGAGAACTTGTTCTCAACTTGCCTACCTGGTTAAATAAAGGTAAAATAAAATAAAAAAATAAGTGTCAAAGGCTTTTATTGACAATTACATGAAGTTGATGCAAAGAGTCAATATTTGCAGTGTTGACCCTTCTTTTTCAAGACCTCTGCATTCTGCCCTGGCATGCTGTCAATTAACTTCTGGGCCACGTCCTGACTAGTGGCAGCCCATTCTTGCATAATCAATGCTTGGAGTTTGTAAGAATTTGTGGGGTTTTGTTTGTCCACCCGCCTCTTGAGGATTGACCACAAGTTCTCAATGGGATTAAGGTCTGGCGAGTTTCCTGGCCATGGACCCAAAATATTGATGTTTTGTTCCCTGAGCCACTTAGTTATCACTTTTGCCTTATGGCAAGGTGCTCCATCATGCTGGAAAAGGCATTGTTCGTCACCAAACTGTTCCTGGATGGTTGGGAGAAGTTGCTCTCGGAGGATGCGTTGGTACCATTCTTTATTCATGGAAGTGTTCTTAGGCAAAATTGTGAGTGAGCCCACTCCCTTGGCTGAGAAGCAACCCCACACATGAATGGTCTCAGGATGCTTTACTGGTGGCATGGCACAGGACTGATGCTAGCGCTCACCTTGTCTTCTCCGGACAAGATTTTTTCCGGATGCCCCAAACAATCGGAAAGGGGATTCATCAGAGAAAATGACTTTACCCCAGTCCTCAGCAGTCCAATCCCTGTACCTTTTGCAGAATATCAGTCGGTCCCTGATGTTTTTCCTGGAGAGAAGTGGCTTCTTTGGTGCCCTTCTTGACACCAGGCCATCCTCCAAAAGTGGAGGATTCTTATTCGTTCCTTTACACTTGTGTGTATAAGGTAGTTGTTGTGAAATTGTTAGGTTAGATTACTTGTTAGATATTACTGCATGGTCGGAACTAGAAGCACAAGCATTTCGCTACACTCGCATTAACATCTGCTAACCATGTGTATGTGACAAATAAAATTTGATTTGATTTGTAGTGAATGATCTCAGGCCAGGGAATTTCTGAAACAGATACAGACTTAGGCCATATGACCCACAAGGCTTGGTATGGGTTGTATTGAAATAGAGTGACAGTCAGTGATTTATTGAGCTGGTTTGTGTCCTGTTATTGTAGCTTTCTGGAGTCTATAATAACTGTTATGGCCATGGTCATAACGGTTATTTACTATTAGCAGCTATGTCTTTATTCCAAACCACCGGAAATGCAATTTATGTTGGCTGTATTTGGGGAGTTGTTACCCACGAGATGCCCTATGGCCTGAAACATGAATAGAGAGCAGACATGACAGTCTGGCGCCATTAATTTATAGCACAACAAACAAGAATCCTCTTACTCCATCTGTCTGGACCTGCTGGCTCAGCTCATTTTACTACATTTGATTTGCCCTGAAATAGAAATAGCTCATCTGGTTTACAGACCGAAGGACACGCATTTACAGGATTTAAAGACTTAATGCTTGAAATATTGACACTAGTTTGTACATAACATCCCTATGCACAGTATTATGGTCAGTTTAAATAGGAGTAGAATACAGTAAGATGGAACTATCCCTAAAATTGGTATTTTGTCCATTTCAGAAAGAAATCTATTCACTGGCATCTGTATGCTGTCTCTCTCCCATCCTTATAGGCCATAGAAATATTCCACTCTGTGCCCATTTTGAACCCGATGGAAGGTTATGTTTATGATTTGTTCTCTGGGACCTGACAAACATAATCCCCTAAAAGGATATTTGATTTCAGATTCGTTTTTGATGAATAGATGTAATTTGTTTCCATTATTTTACAAGATACTGTTATTACAGTTAGACTAGCATCCTGTCCAGAGGTGTTTAGTTACACATCAAGCCGCCTCATGCTACTGTACCAAAACAAGAAAAAAAAAAGTTTTGGCTTGTACAAAACTACTCACTTTGTAAGACAATACATTATCTTTACCATGCCTATGATCATTTACCCATGAGTAATGAACTTGTTCCGATACTTCATCCTTTGTATTCTCTCTGGACTAGAACAGAGGCTAGCTACAGCATAAATCCTAACAACTTGCAGCTTAAGGAATAATGTGGCATGTTTGGCATTCCAGAAGGCTGTGGAATAGAATAGTTCCCAATCGGATCAGGGCCCATTGTCCAGTCCATCGCCTCCCCCTCCAATGCATTTTTAGACCCAATCAAATACTTGCCCAGTCCTCAACAGTTTGTCTGTGTATGTACTTTAGGCCACTTAATTGTGCACAGAAGCTGAAGGTATTTTCACTCCTCATAGTGTATTTAGACCCATTGAACAACCTGTTTCTGAGTCCACTATACTGTAACTCTGCCTGTACTCCAGGCCTAGGACCTCTTGTTTGTTCAGAAGCTAAGCTATGCAACACATTACACCCATTGAACTTCTTTCAAAAGCTCACTATAGTGTGACACTGTGCATATAGTTGACTCATGCATACAGTAAATACTGTGTATACACGGCAAACAAAAATTGTTTCGGTGAACCAGTTCAGGGAACAGAACTGAAAAATAACTGAACCGTGAATGAAAGTGATACATACTGTTTCGGAACAGAACCGTTATTTTAAAAGCATGGGAACCGGTTAACCTGTTATGGCTAGGGGGCAGTATTTTCACTGCTGGATAAAAAACGTATCCGATTTAATCTGGTTACCACTCCTACCCAGTAACTAAAATATGCATATACTTATTACATATGGATAGAAAACACCCTAAAGTTTCTAAAACTGTTTGAATGGTGTCTGTGAGTATAACAGAACTCATTTGGCAGGCAAAAATCTGAGAAGGTTTCATTCAGGAAGTGGCCTGTCTGACAAGGTGTCGTTCTTCTTGTCTCTGTTTATTGAAGAGTGAGGATCTTAGCTGTCCCGTGACACTTCCTACGGCTGCCATAGGGTCTCAGAAGGCGGTAAAAAGCTGAATCGTGGCTTTGCAGGCTCTGGCTGAAAAAAAGTAGCGCGTTTGGGTAGTGGCTGGTTACAGTACTGTGAGACTCAGGCTCGTGCCCGCGTCGACCGAAAGCTTTGTTTACTTTCCTCTGTTTAGCTAAAAGGAGATTCCCGGTCGGAATATTATCGCTTTTTTACGAGGAAAATGGCATAAAAATGGATTTTAAACAGCGGTTGACATGCTTCGAAGTACGGTAATGGAATATTTAGATTTTTTTTGTCACGAATTGCGCCATGCGCACGACCCTGATTTACCATTTCAGATAGTGTCTGGGACGCACAAACAAAACGCCGCTATTCGGATATAACGATGGATTATTTTGGACCAAACCAACATTTGTTATTGAAGTAGCAGTCCTGGGAGTGCATTCTGACGAAGACAACAAAAGGTAATCAAACTTTTATAATAGTAAACCTGATATTGGTGAGTGCTAAACTTGCCGGGTGTCTAAATAGCTAGCCCGTGATGCCTGGGCTATGTACTTAGAATATTGCAAAATGTGCTTTCACCAAAAAGCTATTTTAAAATCGGACATATCGAGTGCATAGAGGAGTTCTGTATCTATAATTCTTAAAATAATTGTTATGCTTTTTGTGAACGTTTATCGTGAGTAATTTAGTAAATTCTTAGCAAATTCCTCCTCTGCTAGTTCTGAACGTCACATGCTAATGTAAAAAGCTGTTTTTTGATATAAATATGAACTTGATTGAACAAAACATGCATGTATTGTATAACATAATGTCCTAGGTGTGTCATCTGATGAAGATCATCAAAGGTTAGTGCTGCATTTAGCTGTCTTCTGGGTTTTTGTGACATTATATGCTAGCTTGAAAAATGGGTGTCTGATTATTTCTGGCTTGGTACTCTGCTGACATAATCTAATGTTTTGCTTTCGCTGTAAAGCCTTTTTGAAATCGGACAGTGTGGTTAGATAAAGGAGAGTCTTTAAAATGCTGTGAAATAGTCATATGTTTGAAAAATTGAAGTTTTTGTATTTTTGAGGAATTTGTAATTCGCGCCACGCCTATCATTGGATATTGGAGCAGGTGTTCCGCTAGCGGAACGTCTAGATGTAAGAGGTTAATAACGTTGTCAAACATTCCAGGCATTTTTCTAGTCCCACAAAAAATGCTACAAAGTGCGTGTGCATCCAAAGTGCATCATCTTCCGGCGCCGACAGAGATGGCCGCCTCTCTTCGCGTTCCTAGGAAACTATGCAGTATTTTGTTTTTTTTATGTGTTATTTCTTACATTGTTACCCCAGGAAATCGTAGGTTTTATTACATACAGTCGGGAGGAACTATTGGATATAAGAGCAACATCAACTCACCAACATTACGACCAAGAATACGACTTTCCCGAAGCAGATCCTCTGTTTGGGCCACCACCCAGGACAATGGATCGGATCCCAGCCGATCATTCAAAACAACGGGGCCGCTGAAGGGGCAGACGGAGCGGTCTTCTGGTCTGGCTCCGTAGACGGGCACATTGCGCACCTCTCCCGAGCATACTACTCGCCAATGTCCAGTCTCTTGACAACAAGGTAGACGAAATCCGAGCAAGGGTTGCCTTCCAGAGAGACATCAGAGACTGTAACGTTCTTTGTTTCATAGAAATATGGCTTACTCGAGACACGCTATCTGAGTCGGTACAGCCACCTGGTTTCTTCCCGCATCGCGCCGACAGAAACAAACATCTCTCTGGTAAGAAGAAGGGCGGGGGTGTGTGCCTTATGATTAACAACTCATGGTGTGATCATAACAACATACAGGAACTCAAGTCCTTTTGTTCACCTGACCTAGAATTCCTTACAATCAAATGCCGCCCACAATATCTACCAAGAGAATTCTCTTCGATCATAATCACAGTAGTGTATATCCCGCCCCAAGCAGACACCTCGACGGCCCTGAAAGAACTTCATTGGACTCTATGTAAACTGGAAACCACATATCCTGAGGCTGCATTTATTGTAGCTGGGGATTTTAACAAGGCTCCCTAAATTTTATCAGCATATCGATTGCGTGACCCGGGCTGGAAAAACCCTGGATCATTGTTATTCTAACTTCCGCGACGCATATAAAGCCCCCCCCCCCGGCCCCCCTTTTGGAAAAGCTGACCACGACTCCATTTTGTTGCTCCCAGCCTATAGACAGAAACTAAAACAGGAAGCATCCGTGCTCAGGTCTGTTCAACGCTGGTCCGACCAATCGGATTCCACACTTCAAGATTGCTTTGATCATGTGGACTGGGATATGTTCCGCATAGCGTCGAACAACAACATTGATGAATAAGCTGATTCGGTGAGCGGGTTTATTAGCAAGTGCATCAGTGATGTTGTACCCACAGCGTCTATTAAAACATTCCCAGAAGCCATGGATTGATGGCATCATTCGCGCAAAACTGAAAACGCGAACCACTGCTTTTAATCAGGGCAAGGTGACCGGAAACATGACCGAATACAAACAGTGTAGCTATTCCCTCCGCAAGGCAATCAAACAAGCTAAGTGTCAGTATAGAGACAAAGTAGAGTCGCAATTCAACGGCTCAGACACGAGAGGTATGTGGCAGGTTCTACAGTCAATCAAGGACTAGAAAATAAAAATCAGCCCCGTCGCGGACCACGATGTCTTGCTCCCAGACAAATTTAAACAGCTTCTTTGCTCGCTTTGAGAACAATACAGTGCCACTGACACGGCCCGCTACCAAAACCTGCGGGCTCTCCATCACTGCAGCCAATGTGAGTAAAACATTTAAACGTGTTAACCCTCGCAAGGCTGCAGGCCCAGATGTTCTGATGTTCCCATACTGACGTTACCATAGGCTACTGTACTGACGTTCCCATACTGACGTTACCATAGGCTACTGTACTGACGTTCCCATACTGACGTTACCATAGGCTACTGTACTGACGTTCCCATACTGACGTTACCATAGGCTACTGTACTGACGTTCCCATACTGACGTTACCATAGGCTACTGTACTTACGTTCCCATACTGACGTTACCATAGGCTACTGTACTTACGTTCCCATACTGACGTTACCATAGGCTACTGTACTGACGTTCCCATACTGACGTTACCATAGGCTACTGTACTGACGTTCCCATACTGACGTTACCATAGGCTACTGTACTTACGTTCCCATACTGACGTTACCATAGGCTACTGTACTTACGTTCCCATACTGACGTTACCATAGGCTACTGTACTGACGTTCCCATACTGACGTTACCATAGGCTACTGTACTGACGTTCCCATACTGACGTTACCATAGGCTACTGTACTGACGTTCCCATACTGACGTTACCATAGGCTACTGTACTGACGTTCCCATACTGACGTTACCATAGGCTACTGTACTGACGTTCCCATACTGACGTTACCATAGGCTACTGTACTTACGTTCCCATACTGACGTTACCATAGGCTACTGTACTTACGTTCCCATACTGACGTTACCATAGGCTACTGTACTTACGTTCCCATACTGACGTTACCATAGGCTACTGTACTGACGTTCCCATACTGACGTTACCATAGGCTACTGTACTGACGTTCCCATACTGACGTTACCATAGGCTACTGTACTTACATTCCCATACTGACGTTACCATAGGCTACTGTACTTACGTTCCCATACTGACGTTACCATAGGCTACTGTACTGACGTTCCCATACTGACGTTACCATAGGCTACTGTACTGTTCTGACGTTCCCATACTGATGTTACCATAGGCTACTGTACTGACGTTCCCATACTGACGTTACCATAGGCTACTGTACTGACGTTCCCATACTGACGTTACCATAGGCTACTGTACTTACGTTCCCATACTGACGTTACCATAGGCTACTGTACTTACGTTCCCATACTGACGTTACCATAGGCTACTGTACTGACGTTCCCATACTGACGTTACCATAGGCTACTGTACTGACGTTCCCATACTGACGTTACCATAGGCTACTGTACTTACGTTCCCATACTGACGTTACCATAGGCTACTGTACTGACGTTCCCATACTGACGTTACCATAGGCTACTGTACTGACGTTCCCATACTGACGTTACCATAGGCTACTGTACTGACGTTCCCATACTGACGTTACCATAGGCTACTGTACTGACGTTCCCATACTGACGTTACCATAGGCTACTGTACTGATGTTCCCATACTGACGTTACCATAGGCTACTGTACTTACATTCCCATACTGACGTTACCATAGGCTACTGTACTTACATTCCCATACTGACGTTACCCTTGCTACTATACTGACGTTCCCATACTGACGTTACCATAGGCTACTGTACTGACGTTCCCATACTGACGTTACCATAGGCTACTGTACTTACGTTCCCATACTGACGTTACCATAGGCTACTGTACTTACATTCCCATACTGACGTTACCCTTGCTACTATACTGACGTTCCCATACTGACGTTACCATAGGCTACTGTACTGACGTTCCCATACTGACGTTACCATAGGCTACTGTACTGACGTTCCCATACTGACGTTACCATAGGCTACTGTACTTACGTTCCCATACTGACGTTACCATAGGCTACTGTACTGACGTTCCCATACTGACGTTACCATAGGCTACTGTACTTACATTCCCATACTGACGTTACCATAGGCTACTGTACTGATGTTCCCATACTGACGTTACCATAGGCTACTGTACTGACGTTCCCATACTGACGTTACCATAGGCTACTGTACTGACGTTCCCATACTGACGTTACCATAGGCTACTGTACTGACGTTCCCATACTGACGTTACCATAGGCTACTGTACTGATGTTCCCATACTGACGTTACCATAGGCTACTGTACTTACATTCCCATACTGACGTTACCATAGGCTACTGTACTTACATTCCCATACTGACGTTACCCTTGCTACTATACTGACGTTCCCATACTGACGTTACCATAGGCTACTGTACTGACGTTCCCATACTGACGTTACCATAGGCTACTGTACTTACGTTCCCATACTGACGTTACCATAGGCTACTGTACTTACATTCCCATACTGACGTTACCCTTGCTACTATACTGACGTTCCCATACTGACGTTACCATAGGCTACTATACTGACGTTCCCATACTGACATTACCATCGGCTACTGTACTGACGTTCCCATACTGACGTTACCCTTGCTACTATACTGACGTTCCCATACTGACGTTACCATAGGCTACTGTACTGACGTTACCATACTGACATTACCATAGCTACTGTACTGACGTTCCCATACTGACGTTGCCATAGGCTACTTTATTGACATTACCGTACTGACGTTACCATAGTCTACTGTACTGACGTTACCATAGGCTTCTGCACTGACGGTACTGTAGGCTACTGGACTGACGGTACCGTAGGCTACTGTGCTGGCGTTATAATTCTGTGGACCTAATTCTGATGATGCAGGTCATAACAAGATGCCCAGCACTTCAAGCCTCTTCCTCAACCCTTTCTTGCTCTCTCCCCACTTGTTTGTCCATCATGTATGTAAACAACTATCTTGCCTGCTCTATCCGCACTGATTGGTGAAGTAATTTAATGAGCTTATTGTGAAAAACTGTTGATTTCACATGTTAGGGAGATTTCAGGGAGAATAGCGCGCTCACACAGTAAGTGTGGTCACTGTCTCTTTAAATAGCTAACAGCCTCCCCCTGGCATCTGAGGAACAACCATGCAGTCTGGGGCCTGAGAGGAGGGAAGGAGAGAGAGGGAGGGAGTGAGGGAGAGGGGTGTCCTCTTTTTCTGTGTGCCTGTCACTATGCGCCTGTCACTATACAGCTGTCACTATGCCTCCTATAAAGAAGCATGTTTTTCTCTCCCTCTGCATGGTTTTCTCTTCTTTTCTTAAACCCCCTCCCCTCTCCCTGTGTCTCTTTCTTTTGTTTTGAAGGGTTCAGACATTGAGTGCACTCTGGCTGTTTTATTATTAAGACTGTGGGCTGCTGGGAAAGAGGGCGAGAAGTTTGGGATGAGAGGTTTAGAGGGATGAGGAGATGAGAAGGGGTGGAAGGTGGGCGAGTGGAGATGTTGAGAAGATTATAGGACTCAGGGCTGGATGGAATGAAGGGGTGTGGAGTTGGTCAAGCATCAAGGGTTTCTACTATATGCTTTCTGTGGCTGCCTCAGAAATGGACCCTATTCTCTAGATAGTGAAGTACTTTTGAACAGGGCCGACTCAGTCTGTCTTTATTCCTCCTCTGGTCCGTTCTGCGTGGTTTGCTTCCTTTTGGATGATTGTCTTAAAACAAACACTAACTAACTGGATGCTTTACTGTAAAACAGCATGTTGTATAGAAAACATGTTTGGTGAATAATAGTCTCCTTTTTTTGTAGTCTATATACAGTACCAGTCAAAAGTTTAGACACACCTACTCATTCAAGGGTTTTTCTTTATTTTTTTACTATTTTCTACATAATAGTGAAGACATCAATAATATAAAGTAACATACATGGAATCATGTAGTAACCAAAAAAGTGTTAAACAAATCAAAATATATGTTATATTTGTGATTCTTCAAAGTAGCCACCCTTTGCCTAGATGGCAGCTTTGCACACTCTTGGCATTGTCTCAACCAGCTTCATGAGATAGTCACCGGAAATGCATTTCAATGAACAAGTGTGCCTTGTTAATTTGTGGAATTTCTTTCCTTCTTAATGCGTTTGCCAATCTGTTGTGTTGTGACAAGGTAGGGGTGGTATGCAGAAGATAGCCCTATTTGGTAAAAGACCAAGTCCGTATTATGGCAAGAACAGCTCAAATAAGCGAAGAGAAACGACAGTCCATCATTACTTTAAGACATGAAGGTCAGTCAATCCGGCAAGTTTCAAGAACTTTGTGTAGTTGCAAAAACCATCAAGCGCTATGATGAAACTGGTTCCCATGAGGACTGCCACAGGAAAGGGAGACCCAGAGTTATCCTCTGCGGCAGAGGTAAGTTCATTAGAGTTACCAACCTCAAAAATTGCAGCCCAAATAAATAATTCAGAGTTCAAGTAACAGACACATCTCAACATCAACTGTTCAGAGGAGACCACGTGAATCAGGCCTAAAGGACACCAATAAGAAGAAGAGATTTGCTTGGGCCAAGAAACACGAGCAATGGACATTAGACTGGTGGAAATCTGTCCTTTGGTCTGATGAGTCCAAATTTGAGATGTATGGTTCCAACCATTGTGTCTTTGTGAGATGCAGAGTAGGTGAACGGATGATCGCCGCATGTGTAGTTCCCCCGTGAAGCATGGAGGTGGAGGTGTGACGGTGTGGGGGGTGCTTTGCTGGTGACACTTTCGGTGATTTTATTTAGAATTCAAGGCACATTTAAACAGCATGGCTACCACAGCATTCTGCAGCGATACGCTATCCCATATGGTTTGCGCTTAGTGGGACTAATTTGTTTTCAACAACACAATGACCCATTTACAGTTTACATTTAAGTCATTTAGCAGACGCTCTTATCCAGAGCGACTTACAAATTGGTGCATTCACCTTATGGTATCCAGTGGAACAACTTACACACTAAATAGCCCTTACACACCTCCAGGTTGTGTAAGGGCTATTTGACCAAGAATGAGAGATGGAGTGCTGCATCAGATAACCTGGCCTCCACAATCACCTGACCTCAACACAATTGAGATGGTTTGGGATGAGTTGGACCACAGAGTGAAGGAAAAGCCAACAAGTACTCAGCATATGTGGGAATTCCTTCAAGACTGTCGGAAAAGCATTCCAGGTGAAGCTGGTTGAGACAATGCCAAGAGTGTGCAAAGCTGTCATCGAGGCAAGGTTATCTACTTTGAAGAATCTCAAATATAAAATATATTTTGATTTGTTTAACACTTTTTTTGGTTACTACATGATTCCATATGTGGTATTTCATAGTTTTGATTTTTTAACTATTATTCAACAATGTAGAAAATAGTAAAAATAAAGAAAAACCCTACAATGACTTACTGGTACTGTACAGTTGAAACCAGAAGTTTACATACACCTTAGCCAACTACATTTAAACTCAGTTTTCCACAATTCCTGAAATTTAATCGCAGTAAAAATTCCCTGTTTTAGGTCAGTTAGGATCACCTCTTTAATTTTAAGAATGTGAAATGTCACAATAATAGTAGAGAGAATGATTTATTTCAGCTTTTATTTCTTTCATCACATTCCCAGTGGGTCAGAAGTTTACATACACTCAATTAGTATTTGGTAGCATTGCCTTTAAATTGTTTAACTTGGGTCAAATGTTTCGGGTAGCCTTCCACAAGCTTCCCACAATAAGTTGGGTGAATTTTGGCCAGAATTGTTCTCCAGCATCTTCACAAGGTCCTTTGCTGTTGTTCTGGGATTGATTTGCACTTTTCACACCAAAGTACGTTCATCTCTAGGAGACAGAACGCGTCTCCTTCCTGAGTGGTATGACGGCTGCGTGGTCCCATGGTGTTTATACTTTGTACAGATGAACGTGGTACCTTCAGAAGTTTGGAAAATTGCTCCCAATGATGATCCAGACTCGTAGAGGTCTACAATTATTTTTCTGAGGTCTTGGCTGATTTCTTAGATTTTCCCATGATGTCAAGCAAAGAGGCACTGAGTTTGAAGGTAGTCCTTGAAATACATCCACAGGTACACCTACAATTGACGCAAATGATGTCAATTAGCCTATCAGAAGCTTCTAAAGCCACTACATCATTTTCTGGAATTTTCCAAGCTGTTTAATGGCACAGTCAACTTAGTGTATGTTAACTTCTGACCCACTGGAATTGTGACACAGTGAATTATAATGAAATAATCTGTCTGTAAACAATTGTTGGAAAAATTACGTGTCATGCACAAAGTAGATGTCCTAACCGACTTGCCAAAACTATAGTTTGTCAACAAGAAATTTGTGGAGTGGTTGAAAATTAGTTTTAATGACTCTAACCTAAGTGTATGTATACTTCCGACTTCACCTGTACGTTCTCCATGTTCCCTACATTGTAGCAAGTTAGCAGCTGATCTATATTCTACTGTAACCTGGACCGCGGTCCAATGTATTGCCTGTCATATCGACAAATATCATTTTGCCATGTTTGCTTACTGCTTTGGCCGGGGAAGATGAAACATTAAATGGCTGCCAAGGGCAAAATCTGGTCTGCTCAGATCTCACATGAACAGGTCTCTCTACTGTTGTCATCCTCCCAACCATACATTCTAATGTTCATTGACTCATTACGTGCACCAAATGACACCAATATAATATATATATAGGGATTAGGGTGCCTTTTGGGATGCAACCCCACTCTGTTGGACCCAGAACAGACTGGAGACATTAAAGCTTCCTTTGGCCCTTAAGACCCAGGGATGGTTTGCCCTAGAGGGTAAAGCATGTCTCTGTGCGCAGTAGTCAGAACACATTAACCCCATTGGGCACAGTAGTACAACATGTTATTACCATAGTCATATATGCCTGGATCTCTATCCATGGCTGAGTAGTAGTAATAATAATAATAATAGGTTTATTTTAGTGTTTTTTTTTTACAAATGGAATCACAAAGTCACTTTAAAAAAAACATGGTTATTATTATACAGTACAGGTTATATGAGGGTACCGCATGTTAATATTATACTAGATCAGCTGTTATTCTACAGGTTATATGAGGGTACAGCATGTTAATATTATACTAGATCAGCTGTTATTCTACAGGTTATATGAGGGTACAGCATGTTAATATTATACTAGATCAGCTGTTATTCTACAGGTTATATGAGGGTACAGCATGTTAATATTATACTAGATCAGCTGTTATTCTACGGGTTATATGAGGGTACAGCATGTTAATATTATACTAGATCAGCTGTTATTCTACAGGTTATATGAGGGTACAGCATGTTAATATTATACTAGATCAGCTGTTATTCTACAGGTTATATGAGGGTACAGCATGTTAATATTATACTAGATCAGCTGTTATTCTACGGGTTATATGAGGGTACAGCATGTTAATATTATACTAGATCAGCTGTTATTCTACAGGTTATATGAGGGTACAGCATGTTAATATTATACTAGATCAGCTGTTATTCTACAGGTTATATGAGGGTACAGCATGTTAATATTATACTAGATCAGCTGTTATTCTACAGATTATATGAGGAGGATACAGCATGTTTCTACATGCTGATGAGCCCCATTGAGTACCCTACTACAAGTTTTATACAGGATATCAATTACAGCATGTGTGTGTATGTATAGGTTAACCTTACTGCTGTGGTCATGAGCACCAGGTAAGTTAACAGTTTAAATCGAGGTTGACATGTTCTTCTGCAGAGCACACACGTTGGCTTCTGGAGGTTGTCAACAGGTTGGTTGTGAAAGGTTGCACAGAGGTTGTACACTGGTTGTAAATATGTTGCAAGCAGGGCATAGACAGGTAGCAGACATGTACTTCAGACAGACTGTCCATACATCACAGACCCGTTATCAGTTGACATACATGTACTGTAACAAGTACCATGTTGAAGGACACAGATTAAGGGATTCATCCTACATTGCCCTTACTGTAGTTACTGACCCTCTTATCTAGGTAGCTCTCATGTTGCTTGGAAACAGCTTTGAGGTTACATTTTGACTGTATCAATATGGAAAATAATCTTGTTAATGTGTGGACCTGTCCCTGCATCCCTCCACCCCTACCTCTTCCTGACCTGTCCCTCCCTCTCCTCCCTGCCTCCAGCCTGGGTGGGGGCCCTGGCGATGGGCATGATCTTCTTCTGTTCCCCGGTGGTCTCCATGTTCACCGATCACTTCGGCTGCAGGAAGACAGCTGTGGGCGGGGCCACCATGGCCTTCATCGGACTCCTCAGCACCGCCTTCGCAACGTAAGAGAAACTTCTGTTCTAGAGCCCTTCTAGAGCCCTCCAAACATTCTAGAATCATTAGAACACTCCACACTTTCTATTACTATTACAACCCATCTACTCTAGAACTATTTCAACCCATCTACTCTAGAGCCCTTCTAGAACCCTCCACAATCTTTAGAACTGTCCTTGTATGTTTTGCCACTCCTTTTGCACATCATTTACACGTCCTGCCCTCAGTGACCTGAGCATTACACATTCATGTTAGGGTGTCACAGGCTCTGTTCCAAAATGTACACTAACTTACTACTTATAAGGAAGTACAGTATTGGATATACAGTGCATTCGGAAAGTATTCAGACCTCTTGACTTTTTCCACATTTCGTTACGTTACAGCCTTATTCTAAAATGTATTACATTTATTTTTTCCCCCTCATCAATCTACACACAATAGCACATAATGACAAAGCAAAAATGGGTTTTTAGAATGTTTTGTAAACGTATTACAAATTAAAAACCGATATCACATTTACACAAATATTCGGATCCTTTACACAGTACTTTGTTGAAGCACCTTGGCAGCGATTACAGCCTTGAGTCTTCTTGGGTATGACGCTACAAGCTTGGTACACCTGTATTTGGGGAGTTTCTCCCATTCTTCTCTGCAGATCCTCTCAAGCACTGTCAGGGTTGATGGGGAGTGTTGCTACACAGCTATTTTCAGGTCTCTCCAGAGATGTTTGATCGGGTTCAAGTCCGGGCTCTGGCTGGGCCACTCAAGGACATTCAGAGACTTCCCGAAGCCACTCCTGCATTGACTTGGCTGTGTGCTTAGGGTCGTTGTCCTGTTGGAAGGTGAACCTTCGCCCCAGTCTGAGGTCCTGAGCGCTCTGGAGCAGATTTTTTATCAAGGATCTCTCTGTACTTTGCTCCGTTTATCTTTCCTGGGTTCCTGACTAGTCTCCCAGTCCCTGCCGCTGAAAACATCCCCACAGCATGATGCTGCCACCACCATGCTTTACCATAGGGATGGTGCCAGGTTTCCTCCAGACGTGACGCTTGGCATTCAGGACAAAGAGTTCAATCTTGGTTTCATCAGACCAGAGAATCTTGTTTCTCATAGTCTGAGAGTCCTTTAGGTGCCTTTTGGCAAACTTCAGGCGGGCTGTCATGTGCCTTTTACAGAGGAGTGGCTTCAGTCTGGCCACTCTACCATAAAGACCTGATTGGTGGAGTGCTGCAGAAATGGTTGTCCTTCTGGAAGGTTCTCACATCTCCACAGAGGAACTCTTGAGCTCTGTCAGACTGACCATCGTGTTCTTGGTCACCTCCATGACCAAGGCCCTTCTCCCCAGATTTCTCAGTTTGGCCGGGTGGCCGCTCTAGGAAGAGTCTTGGTGATTCCAAACTTATTACATTTAAGAATAATGGAGGCCACTGTGTTCTTGGGGACCTTCAATGTGTAAAAATGTTTTGGTACCTTTCCCCAGACCTGTGCCTCGACACAATCCTGTCTTGAACCTCATGGCTTGGTTTTTGCTCTGCCATGCACTGTCAAATGTGGGACCTTATATAGACAGGCGTGTGCCTTTCCAAATCATGTCCAATTAATTGAATTTAGCACAGGTGGACTCCAAGTTTTAGAAACATCGCAAGATTGATCAATGGAAACAGAATGCATATGATCTCAATTTCTAGTCTCATAGCAAAGGGTCTGAATACTTACGTCAATAAGGTATTTCCGTTTTTTATTTTTAATACATTTGCAAACATTTCTAAAAACCTGTTTTCGCTTTGTCGTTATGAGGTATTGTGTGTAGATTGAGGAAACAATTAATTTAATTTATTTTAGAATAAGGCTGTAATGTAACAAAATGTGGAAAACGTCAAGGGTCTGAATACTTTCCGAATGCACCGTATATTCTAGGTGCTAAGTTATGCTAGTGTGGAACATAACACAGTAGTGAGATCGCCTGCCTCTTCACCCGTTAGAATTGACATACATTAGTTTTCCAGTGTTTTAGTACCTCTACCCCCTGCCCACCCAGGTCCCTCAGCCTACGGTATCTCACCTATGGGATCCTGTTTGGCTGTGGCTCGTCCTTTGCCTTCCAGCCCTCCCTGGTGATCCTGGGCCACTACTTCCGGCGGCGGCTTGGCCTGGCCAACGGCGTGGTGACGGCGGGTAGCAGCCTGTTCTCCATGGGCCTCCCGGTGCTGCTCACCAAGGTGGTGGAGCCGCTGGGCCTCAGCAGAACCTTCCAGATCCTCAGCCTCTTCATGCTGGTACTGTTGTAATGTGTTTGATGATCATCCATTACACAGCTTGTTTGTTTACATTTTCCTGATTTTGAATGATGTGACTCATTGAAGTAAACGTGAGATTCGACTTTGAACAACTGTTTCTTTTCGTTCTTTTAAACATAACAGGTCCAGGCCCTGCTGGCCTTGACCTTCAGACCCCTGCTGCCCCAGAGCGCTCCAATGGGACCACCAGAACCAGGGGGCCCCGTTGGGTCCACAACCCAGCCAGGAGCCCCTGCCCAGGGAAGCCGCTGGAGCAGGACCCAGACCCAGGTCCGGAAGGCCTTTAATGTGAAGGTGTTCCACATCGTCACCTACCGGGTGTGGGCGTTCGGGGTGTCTACGGCTGTACTGGGTTACTTTGTGCCTTACATCCACTTGGTAAGGGCTCAGGGACCATCAATACAATTTCTTCAAGATTTGACCATGTTCTTGATATTGTGCTGTATTTAGGGCACTGTTTTCTGCTGGCAGAGACACCTACGCTGTGAGTGAAATTATAATGATATAATAATCTGCAGCACAATTTATGATGTCACTTTTCTTTAACAATTTCCATCTAGAATGTTGCTGTGTGTTGGTTTACAGCGCAGCTGTTTTTGCGAGGGGAAAATAATGTCACCCTAACTGCTTTTAGTGTCAGCTTGATTGGCATCTTATCGTATGTAGGAAAACTAGACTTTCTGACCAAGAGTTCACCAAGTCAACTTTAGAGGTAATATTGTGTTGGGTTAGGTTACATTGTGTGTTGGTTAGGTTACGTTGTGTGTTGGTTAGGTTACGTTGTGTGTTGTGTTAGGTTACACTGTGTGTTGTGTTATGTTACGCTGTGTGTTGTGTTAGGTTACGCTGTGTGTTGTGTTAGGTTACATTATGTGTTGGGTTAGGTTCCGTTGTGTGTTGGGTTAGGTTACGTTGTGTGTTGGTTAGGTTACGTTGTGTGTTGTGTTAGGTTACGTTGTGTGTTGTGTTAGGTTACGCTGTGTGTTGTGTTAGGTTACGCTGTGTGTTGTGTTAGGTTACGCTGTGTGTTGTGTTAGGTTACGCAGTGTGTTGTGTTAGGTTACGCTGTGTGTTGTGTTAGGTTACATTATGTGTTGGGTTAGGTTGTGTTGTTAGGTTACATTGTGTGTTGGGTTAGGATACATTGTGTGTTGGGTTAGGTTGTGTTAGGTTAGGTTACATTGTGTGTTGGGTAGGTTGTGTCATTGTGGTGTTGGGTTAGGTTGTGTCATTGTGGTGTTGGGTAGGTTGTGTTAGGTTAGGTTACATTGTGTGTTGGGTAGGTTGTGTCATTGTGGTGTTGGGTAGGTTGTGTTGAGTTGTGTTAGGTTACATTGTGGTGTTGGGTAGGTTGAGTCATTGTGGTGTTGGGTAGGTTGTGTCATTGTGGTGTTGGGTAGGTTGTGTCATTGTGGTGTTGGGTTAGGTTACATTGTGGTGTTGGGTAGGTTGTGTCATTGTGGTGTTGGGTAGGTTGTGTCATTGTGGTGTTGGGTAGGTTGTGTCATTGTGGTGTTGGGTTAGGTTGTGTCATTGTGGTGTTGGGTTAGGTTACATTGTGTGTTGGGTTAGGTTACATTGTGTGTTGGGTAGGTTGTGTCATTGTGGTGCTGGGTTAGGTTACATTGTGTGTTGGGTTAGGTTACATTGTGTGTTGGGTTAGGTTACATTGTGTGTTTGGTTAGGTTGTCAGACAGACCCACTTATCTAAAATAAGCAGCTAGTGACATTGTTGCATGGTGATGTGAGGAATATCAAGGAGACGCCTTGTCACAGCAGTGTGTTATGTAAAAAATCCCAGAGGGATGAGGAAGGAGGACAGAAGGAGAGAGGGAGGGAAGGATTAGAAAGAGAGAGGGAGGGAGGGAGGGACAGAGAGCGAGAGGGAGGGAAGAGAAGGGGGCGGTAGATGTGTAGTGTGAAGTTCTGCTACACAAGTCAGATGTTTTAGACAGCCTCCCCACTGCCTGTTCTGTTTTCTCAGGCCCCAGAGCCAGGCCCAGATGTAAACAAAGCCACCGGCTTTTGTTGTGCTCTTTGCTTTAGGTCAGCCCTAAACATGGGTATCCTATGGCCCTTGATGTTATTCTGGTGCCATGTAGTGCAGAATCAAAGCAGAAGAAACACTTCATATGTTTCCTCAGGGAGAGAAGCTTCTGATCAGGAATGGACTTCAGAGGGTTTTGTGTTTTGGATCAGATTCAGGTGTTGGGCGGAGAGGAGAGAAAGGAAATCACTCACCTATAGCTCCGCACCTTCCTGCTTCACTGTTGACAGTTCTTCTGACAGTGGGACGTTGATGAAAAAAATGTGTTATTCCAAGGAATGGTTATGGAAATTTGGAATGTTATAAGAAGCAAAAATCCCTGTTTCTCCGTTGAAATCCCTTCACTAAGAATCCCATTGATGATTTCAACATGGGAATAGCACACATGAAAGAATCCATGATGACATATCAAGAAATTACTACGCATTTGATGTATAATTCTGTATTTTCTTTGGCTATTTTGTTTGGCTGCTTCCAACCCCTCAGGGGATGTATGTATCTAGGGGCTTGGTTTGGCTGCTTCCAACCCCTCAGGTGTGTATGTATACAGGGGGCTTGGTTTGGCTGCTTCCAACCCCTCAGGGGATGTATGTATCTAGGGGCTTGGTTTGGCTGCTTCCAACCCCTCAGGGTGTGTATGTATACAGGGGGCTTGGTTTGGCTGCTTCCAACCCCTCAGGTGTGTATGTATACAGGGGGCTTGGTTTGGCTGCTTCCAACCCCTCAGGGGATGTATGTATCTAGGGGCTTGGTTTGGCTGCTTCCAACCCCTCAGGTGTGTATGTATACAGGGGGCTTGGTTTGGCTGCTTCCAACCCCTCAGGGTGTGTATGTATACAGGGGGCTTGGTTTGGCTGCTTCCAACCCCTCAGGTGTGTATGTATACAGGGGGCTTGGTTTGGCTGCTTCCAACCCCTCAGGGGATGTATGTATCCAGGGGGCTTGGTTTGAAAGCAGCAATGGACATTTATTTTGATTTATTAAAAAAAAAAAAATTATTAAAAAAAATTCACCCCTTTTTTCTCCCCAATTTCGTGGTATCCAATTGGTAGTAGTTACAGTCTTGTCTCATCGCTGCAACTCCAGTACGGACTCAGCGAAGGTCGAGAGCCATGCGTCCTCCGAAACACAACCCAATCAAGCCGCACTGCTTCTTGACACAATGCCCATCCAACCCGGAAGCCAGCCGCACCAATGTGTTGGAGGAAACACCGTACACCTGGTGACCGTGTCAGCGTGCACTGCGCCCGGCCCACCACAGAAGTCTCTAGTGCGCGATGAGACAAGGATATCCCTGCCGGCCAAACCCTTCCTAACCCGGACTACGCTGGGCCAATTGTGCGCAGCCCCATGGGCCTCCCGGTCGTGGCCGGCTGTGACAGAGACTGGACTCGAACCCAGAATCTCTAATGGCACAGCTAGCACTGCGATGCAGTGCCTTAGACCACTGCGCCACTCGGGAGGCCCTAAGCAATTGACATTTTCTTACATCTAGGTGTTCCGCTAGCGGAACCCCTAGCCAATAGCCAATGGGATCGCATGGCGCGAAATACAAAAACCTAAAAAATCCAATAATTTCAATTTTTCAAACATACGACTATTTTACACCATTTGAAAGATAAACCTCTCCTGAATCCAACCACGTTGTCAGCTTTCAAAAAGGCTTTACAGCGAAAGTAAAACATTAGATTGTGTTAGGAGAGCACATAGACCAAAATAAGCACACAGCCATTTTCCAAGAAAGCATATATGCAAGCAAGCACCCGACAAGTTCGGGGCAACCTAAACTCAGAATTAGTATTAGAAATATTGTATTACCTTTGCTGATCTTTGTCAGAATGCACTCCCAGGACTGCTACTTGCACGAGAAATGTTGTTTTTGTTCGGAATAATCCATAGTTATGACCAAATACCTCAGTTTTGTTCGTGCGTTCAGGTCACTATCCAAAGGGTAACGCGCGAGCCCAATTCGAGACACAAAAAGTCAAAATGTTCCATTACCGTACTTAGAAGCATGTCAAACGCTGTTTAAAATCAATTTTTATGGTATTTTTTACGTAGAATTGCGATAATATTCCAACCGGACAATAGTGTATTCATTCAAGGAGGAAAAGAAAAAACAGCGTGCTCGCGGTAACGCGCATATCCAATCTCTTTGTCCTCAGGCCGACCACTCAGTAACTGAGCTACTATACTCTGCCCAGAGACAGGAGAAGGCTCAACTTTCTGAAGGCTTTAGACAGCCAATGGAAGCCTTAGAAAGTACAACGTAACAGCACAGATACTGTAGTTTCGAAAGGGACTAGAAAGAAGAACTACATTTCTCAGAGCCTACACTTCCTGGTTGAATTTTTCTCAGGTTTTTGCCTGCCATATGAGTTCTGTTATACTCACAGACACCATTCAAACAGTTTTAGAAACTTCAGAGTGTTTTCTATTCAAACCTACTAATAATATGCATATTCTCATTTCTGGGCAAGAGTAGTAACCAGTTTAAATCGGGTACGTTTTTTCATCCAGCCGTGAAAATACTGCCCCCTATCCATATCAGGTTAAAGTATTCCTCTTGTTCTTTTCCACCAGATGAACTTCGTGAAGGAGCAGTTCAAGGAGCCCCAGAAGGAGTGGATCTTATTGGTGTGTATAGGAGCCTCATCTGGCATGGGACGCCTCCTCTTCGGGAAAGTAGGAGACCTCATTCCCGGAGCCAAGAAGATCTGGATGCAGGTGAGGTAACCCTCTTCGGCATTCAATTGTCAACTTAATTGGAACCATTTCAGATGTTTAAATATGGGTAAGCACGTCAGCCACATGCCCTTGGTTTTTTCACCTGGATGGTGACGGCTACTAAATACTTAAAATCCATGACTATTTCAAATGCATACAATACCGTTCAAAAGTTTGGGGTCACTTAGAAATGTCCTTGTTTTTTAAAGAAAAGACAATTTTTTTGTACTTTAAAATAATATCAAATTGATCAGAAATACGGTGTACAGTTGTGGCCAAAGGTTTTGAGAATGACACAAATATTAATTTTCACAAAGTCTGCTGCCTCAGTTTGTATGATGGCAATTTGCATATAATCCAGAATGTTATGAAGAGTGATCAGATGAATTGCAATTAATTGCAAAGTCCCTCTTTGCCATGCAAATTAATTGAATCCCAAAAAACATTTCCACTGCATTTTAGCCCTGCCACAAAAGGACCAGCTGACATCATGCCAGTTATTCTCTCGTTAACACAGGTGTGAGTGTTGACAAGGCTGGAGATCACTCTGTCATGCTGATTGAGTTTGAATAACAGACTGGAAGCTTCAAAAGGAGGGTGGTGCTTCGAATCATTGTTCTTCCTCTGTCAACCATGGTTACCTGCAAGGAAACACATACTGTCATCATTGCTTTGCACAAAAAGAGCTTCACAGGCAAGGATATTGCTGCCAGTAAGATTGCACCTAAATCAAAAATGTATCGGATCATCAAGAACTTCAAGGAGAGCGGTTCAATTGTTGTGAAGAAGGCTTCAGGGCGCCCAAGAAAGTCCAGCAAGTGCCAGGATCGTCTCCTAAAGTTGATTCAGCTGCGGGATCGGGGAACCACCAGTACAGAGCTTGCTCAGGAATGGCAGCAGGCAGGTGTGAGTGCATCTGCACGCACAGTGAGGCGAAGACTTTTGGAGGATGGCCTGGTGTCAAGAAGGGCAGCAAAGAAGCCACTTCTCTCCAGGGAAAAACATCAGGGACAGACTGATATTCTGCAAAAGGTACAGGGATTGGACTGCTGAGGACTGGGGTAAAGTCATTTTCTCTGATGAATCCCCTTTCCGATTGTTTGGGGCATCCGGAAAAGAAGCTTGTCCGGAGAAGACAAGGTGAGCGCTCCCATCAGACCTGTGTCATGCCAACAGTAAAGCATCCTGAGACCATTCATGTGTGGGGTTGCTTCTCAGCCAAGGGAGTGGGCTCACTCACAATTTTGCCTAAGAACACAGCCATGAATAAAGAATGGTACCAACGCATCCTCCGAGAGCAACTTCTCCCAACCATCCAGGAACAGTTTGGTGACGAACAATGCCTTTTCCAGCATGATGGAGCACCTTGCCATAAGGCAAAAGTGATAACTAAGTGGCTCAGGGAACAAAACATCAATATTTTGGGTCCATGGCCAGGAAACTCGCCAGACCTTAACCTCTATGGGCTAGGTGGGACGCTTGCATCCCACCTACTCAACAGCCAGTTGAATCCTGTGGCGCGTTATTCAAATCCTTAGATATGCTATTACTTAAATTTTTCAAAAATATGACTATTTTACACCATTTTAAAGATAACACTCTCGTTAATCTAACCACACTGTCTGATTTCAAAAAGGCTTTACAACGAAAGCAAAACATTAGATTATGTCAGCAGAGTACCGAGCCAGAAATAATCAGACACCCATTTTTCAAGCTAGCATATAATGTCACATAAACCCAAACCACAGCTAAATGTAGCACTAACCTTTGATGATCTTCATCAGATGACAACCCTAGGACATTATGTTATACAATACATGCATGTTTTGTTCAATCAAGTTCATATTTATATCAAAAACCAGCTTTTTACATTAGTATGTGACTAGCATGTGACTAGCATTCCCACCGAACACTGCCGGTGAATTTACTAAATTACTCACGATAAACGTTCACAAAAAGCATAACAATTATTTTAAGAATTATAGATACAGAACTCCTCTATGCACTCGATATGTCTGATTTTAAAATAGCTTTTCGGTGAAAGCACATTTTGCAATATTCTCAGTAGATAGCCCGGCATCACAGGGCTAGCTATTTAGACACCCAGCAGGTTTAGCACTCATCAAAGTCAGATTTACTATAAGAAAAATGTTCTTACCTTTGTTGTCTTCGTCAGAATGCACTCCCAGGACTTCTACTTAACCTGTTAGGGCTAGGGGGCAGCATTTGCACGTCTGGATAAAAAAAATGTACCCGATTTAATCTGGTTACTAATCCTACCCAGTAACTAGAATATGCATATACTTATTATATATGGATAGAAAACACTCTAAAGTTTCTAAAACTGTTTGAATGGTGTCTGTGAGTATAACAGAACTCATTTGGCAGGCAAAACCCTGAGACATTTTCTGACAGGAAGTGGATACCTGATGTGTTGTATTACCTTTAAACCTATGCCATTGAAAAACACAGGGGCTGAGGAATATTTTGGCACTTCCTATTGCTTCCACTAGATGTCACCAGCCTTTACAAAGTGTTTTGAGTCTTCTGGAGGGAGATCTGACCGAACAAGAGCCATGGAACGATGATGGCCCATTAGACACCTGGCGTGCGAGTTCATGTTGGGTACCCTCGTTCCAATACGTTATAAAAGAGAATGCATTCGTCCACCTTGAATATTATTCATGTTCTGGTTAAAAAAGGCCCTAATGATTTATGCTATACAACGTTTGACATGTTTGAACGAACGTAAATATATTTTTTCCCCTCGTTCATGAAGTGAAGTCCGGCGGGCTTAGATCATGTGCTAACAAGACGGAGATTTTTGGACATAAATGATGAGCTTTTTTGAACAAAACTACATTCGTTATGGACCTGTGATACCTAGAAGTGACATCTGATGAAGAGAATCAAAGGTAATGGATTATTTACATAGTATTTTCGATTTTAGATCTCCCCAACATGACGGCTAGTCTGTATCGCAACGCGTATTTTTCTGGGCGCAGTGCTCAGATTATTGCAAAGTGTGATTTCCCAGTAAGGTTATTTTTAAATCTGGCAAGTTGATTGCGTTCAAGAGATGTAAATCTATAATTCTTTAAATGACAATATAATATTTTACCAATGTTTTCTAATTTTAATTATTTAATTTGTGGTGCTGACTTGACTGCCGGTTATTGGAGGGAAACGATTTCCTCAACATCAATGCCATAGTAAAACGCTGTTTTTGGATATAAATATGAACTTGATAGAACTAAAAATGCATGCATTGTCTAACATAATGTCCTAGGAGTGTCATCTGATGGAGATTGTAAAAGGTTAGTGCATCATTTTAGCTGGTTTTATGGTTTTGGTGACCCTGTCTTTGAATTGACAAAACATTACACACAACTCTTGTAAATGTACTGTCCTAACATACTCTAAATTTATGCTTTCGCCGTAAAACCTTTTTGAAATCGTAAAACGTGGTTAGATTAAGGAGATGTTTATCTTTCAAAGGGTGTAAAATAGTTGTATGTTTGAAAAATTTGAATTTTGACATTTATTTGGATTCAAATTTGCCGCTCTTGAAATGCACCTGCTGTTGATGGAGTGCACCACGGGTGGGACGCTTGCGTCCCACCTAGCCCATAGAGGTTAAATAACAAATGTTGGTTTGGTCCAAAATAATCCATCGTTATATCCAAACAGCGGCGTTTTGTTCGTGCGTTCTAGACACTATCCTAAAGGCTAAATCAGGGTTACGAGCATGGCGCAATTCGTGACAAAAGAATTCTAAATATTCCATTACCGTACTTCGAAGCATGTCAACCGCTGTTTAAAATCAATTTTTATGCCATTTTTCTCATAAAAAAGCGATTATTCCGACCGGGAATCTGCGTTTAGATAAACAGACAAAGGAAAACAAAGCATTCGGTCGAAGCGGGCACGCGCCTAAGCCCATAGTACTCTGAGTGGCCACTTGCCAAAAGCGATAAAGTGTTTCAGCCAGAACCTGCCTCGATATCGTTCAACGTTTTCCCGGGCTCTGAGACCCTATGGAAGACGTAGGAAGTGTCACGTTATTGCACAGATCCTGAGTCTTCAATAAAAAGAGCCAAGATGAAACACTACTTCTCAGACAGGCCACTTCCTGCTTGAAATCTTCTCAGGTTTTGGCCTGCCATAGGAGTTCTGTTATACTCACAGACACCATTCAAACAGTTTTAGAAACTTTAGGGTGCTTTCTATCCAAAGCCAATAATTATATGCATATTCTAGTTACTGGGCAGGAGTAGTAACCAGATTAAATCGGGTACGTTTTTTATCCAGCCGTGTCAATACTGCCCCCTATCCCCAACAGGTTAATCCCATTGAGAACTTGTGGTCAATCCTCAAGAGGCGGGTGGACAAACAAAAACCCACAAATTCTGACAAACTCCAAGCATTGATTATGCAAGAATGGGCTGCCATCAGTCAGGATGTGGCCCAGAAGTTAATTGACAGCATGCCATGGCGGATTGTAGAGGTCTTGAAAAAGTTGGGTCAACACTGCAAATATTGACTCTTTGCATCAACTTCATGTAATTGTCAATAAAAGCCTTTGAGACTTATGAAATGCTTGTAATTATACTTCAGTATTCCATAGTAACATCTGACAAAAATATCTAAAGACACTGAAGCAGCAAACTTTGTGAAAATTAATATTTGTGTCATTCTCAAAACTTTTGGCCACGACTGTAGACATTGTTAATGTTGTAAAGGACTATTGTAGCTGGAAATGGCTGGTTTTTAAATGGAATATATACATCGGTGTACAGAGGTCCATTATCAACAACCATCACTCCTGTGTTCCAATGGCACGTTGTGTTAGCTAATCCAAGTTTATCATTTTAAAAGGCTAATTGATCATTAGAAAACCCTTTTGCAAATATGTTAGCACAGCTGAAAACTGTTGTCCTGATTAAAGAAGCAATACAACTGGCCACCTTTGGATTAGTTGAGTATCTGGAGCATCAGCATTTGTGGGTTTGATTATAGGCTCAAAATGGCCAGAAACAAAGAACTTTCTTCTGAAACTCTTCAGTCTATTCTTGTTCTGAGAAATGAAGGCCATTGCATGTGAGAAATTGCCAAGAAACTGAAGATCTGGTACAACGCTGTGTACTACTCCCTTCACAGAACAGTGCAAACTGGCTCTAACCAGAATAGAAAGAGGAGTGGGAGGCCCCGGGGCACAACTGACCAAGAGGGCAAGTACATTAGTGTCTAGTTTGAGAAACAGACGCCTCACAAGTCCTCAACTGGCAGCTTCATTACTGTAATTTCCGGACTATTAAGACCAAGCTCCCGTGCAGCAGCTCTATTTCCTTTTCCAACAGCCAGATCAATCGCCTTCAACTTGGAAAGCTGCATCATATGCATTTCTCCATGTCTTTGCCATGATGAGGGTGACAAAATGACTACCGTAATCAGAATAATGGGAAGTTTGAGAGCGCTCGATTTAATCTAAACAGTAAACAAAAAAGTTGTTTGACCTTAACCCGTTCGGCAATTTCATTGGTCTAATGAAAGCTTCATGCCGCCAAAAAACTGAGCACGTCACAGAATGTGTTTATTTTTAGAAAAGAAAATTGAAAGCGGGAAAAATCCATATATTAGCCTCGTCATTGTTTAAGCCGCGAGGTTCAAAGCCTGGGCAAAAAAGTTGCGGCTTATAGTCCGGAATTTACGGTAAATAGTACCTGCAAAACACCAGTCTCAATGTCAACTGTGAAGAGGCGACTCCGGGATGCTGGCGTTTTAGGCAGAGTTCCTCTGTCCAGTGTCTGTGTTATTTTTCCCATCTTAATCTTTTCTTTTTATTGGCAAGTCTGAGATATGGCTTTTTCTTTGCAACTCTGCCTAGAAGGCCAGCATCCCAGATGTCTTGGCTGATTTCTTTTGATTTTCTCATGATGTCAAGCAAAGAGGCACTGAGTTTGAAGGTAGGCCTTGAAATACATCCACATGTTAACCTCTTATTGACTCAAATGATGTCAATTAGCCTATCAGAAGCTTCTAAAGCCATGACATCATTTTCTGGAATTTTCCAAGCTGTTTAAAGGCACAGTCAACTTTAGTGTATTTAAACTTCTGACCCACTGGAATTGTGATACAGTGAATTATAAGTGAAATAATCTGTCTGTAAACAATTGTTGGAAAAACTACTTGTGTCATGCACAAAGTAGGTGTCCTAACCGACTTGCCAAAACTATAGTTTGTTAACAAGAAATTTGTGGAGTGGTTGAAAACGAGTTTTAATGACTCTAACCTAAGTGTATGTAAACTTCTGACTTCAACTGTAGATATTCCATAAAAAATCTGCTGTTTCCAGCTACAATAGTCATTTACAACGTTAACAATGTCGACACTGTATTTCTGATCAATTTGATATTATTTTAATGGACAAAAAATGGGCTTTTCTTTAAAAAACAAGGACATTTCTAAGTGACCCCAATCTTTTGAACGGTGGTGTAAGTAAAATACTCGCTGCGCTTGATAAAATGGAACTAATTGAAGTGGTTGAAAGTATTTGACATGGATTTGACCCAAGTTGTTTGCCATGTTGGTCAGTTGCTTTGTTGTTTCTGTATGAAGGGAAAGAGTGTATAAGGGAGAAGGTATTAGTCTAGAGAGGTATTGGACAACATTAACCTAAGACTCCTCTCTCCGACACGTTGCACAACGCCACCCAAAGTAAAATGTACGCCCACACCACTGTACTTCAAGTGACTTTGGAGAAAAGTGTCTGCTAAATGGCAATAATTATTGTGTGTTTATTGTCTCTGCTCTTCTCTCCCCCAGTCGGTGTCGTTCATGGTGCTGGGGCTGATGTCCATGATGATCCCCCAGTGCACGGTGTTCGAGGGGCTGATTGTGGTGTGTGTGTTCCTAGGGCTGTGTGACGGCTGCTTCATCACCATCATGGCTCCTATAGCCTTTGAGCTGGTGGGCCCCATGCAGGCCTCCCAGGCTATAGGATACTTACTGGGACTCATGGCCCTGCCCATGACCGCAGGACCCCCCATCGCTGGTGAGTACTATCGGTTCCTTGGGTTACTAAACACTGACCTCCAAAGATGTTGAATGGCAGGTGATAAAGAGATGGTTTACTTCTATGTGACAGGCAATTGCTGCTCAGTATCACCTCAAAACTTAGGAGTGGAAGCCAACGTGATAAAAAGATGCTTAGTTTCTCCTCTACAGGAACCTATTCTTTCCCATCGAGAAAAGTCAAGTCTCGAGCTCGCATAGTAGTACCATATACAGTGCCTTTGGAAAGTATTCAGACCCCTTGACTTTTTCCACATTTTGTTACGTTACAGCCTTATTCTAAAATAGATTAAATAAAAAAACATCCTCCGCAATCTACACACAATATCCTATAATGACAAAGCAAAACGTTTTTTTTTTTACATTTTTGCAAATGTATTAAAAATAAAAAACAGATACCTTATTTACATAAGTATTCAGACCCTTTGCTATTAGACTCTAAATTGAGCTCAGGTGCATCCTGTTTCCATTGATCATGCTTGAGCTGTTTCTACAACTTGATTGGAGTCCACCTGTGGTAAATGCAATTGATTGTGCATGATTTGGAAATGCACACGCCTGTCTATATAAGGTCCCTCAGTTGACAGTGCATGTCAGAACAAAAACCAAGCCATGAAGTTGAAGGAATTGTCCATAGAGCTCTGAGACAGGATTGTGTCAAGGCACAGATCTGGGGAAAGGTACCAAAACATGTCTGCGGCATTGAAGGTCCCCAAGAACACAGTGGCCCCCATCATTCTTAAATGGAAGAAGTTTGGAACCTCCAAGACTCTTCCTAGAGCTGGCCAAGCTGAGCAATCTGGGGAGAAGGGCCTTGGTCATGGAGGTGACCAAGAACCCGATGGTCAGTCTGACAGAGCTCAAGAGTTCCTCTGTGGAGATGTGAGAACGTTCCAGAAGGACAACCATTTCTGCAGCACTCCACCAATCAGGCCTTTATGCTTGAGTGGCCAGACTGAAGCCACTCTTCTGTAAAAGGCACATGACAGCCCGCTTGGAGTTTGCCAAAAGGCTCCTAAAGACTCTCAGACCATGAGAAACAAGATTCTCTGGTCTGATGAAAACAAGATTGAACTCTTTGGCCTGAATGCCAAGCGTCGCTTCTAGAGGAAACCTGGCACCATCCCAACGGTGAAGCATGGTGGTGGCAGCATCATGCTGTGGGGATGTTTTTCAGCAGGAGGGACTGGGAGATGAACGGAGCAAAGTACAGAGAGATCTTTGATTAAAAACCTGCTCCAGAGCGCTCAGGACCACAGACTGGGGTGACGGTTCACCTTCCAACAGGACAACGACCCTAAGCACACAGCCAGGACAGCACAGGAGTGGCTTCGGGAAAAGTCTCTGAATGTCCTTGAGTGGCCCTGCCAGAGCCCGGACTTGAACTTGATCGAACATCTCTGGAGAGACCTGAAAATAGCTGTGCAGCGACGCTCCCAATCCAACCTGACAGAGTTTGAGAGGATCTGCAGAGAAGAATGGGAGAAACTCTCCAAATACAGGTGTGTCAAGCTTGTAACGTCATACCTAAGAAGTCTTGATGCTGTAATCACTGCCGAAGGTGCTTCAACAAAGTACTGAGTAAAAGATCTGAGTACATATGTAAATATGATATTTCAGTTTTTATATTTTTTATAAATTAATAAAAATGTCTAAAATCCTGTTTTTGCTTTGTTATTGTGTGTAGATTGATTAAGAAAAAAAAACATTTTTTTCAATTTTAGAATAAGGCTGTAACCTAGCAACATGTGGAAAATGTGAAAGGGTCTGAATACTTTCCAAAGGCACTGTAAACCCTTTGAGGATAGCCACATTCCATATGGAATTAAAAGTGGGGTAGGATTAGAATAATGTATTTTGTGTTTATCATGCCGTTGAGCTGACATGTCTCCTCCATATACATGCGTATATTCACTGCTTTTATGTACGTCATTGGTCTTGGCTCTGAATGTAGCTGGTCTATAGAGTAAATAGAGTGAGTGTGCATCCCGAATGGCACCTTATTCCCTTTATAGTGCACTACTTTTCACCAGGGCCCATAGAGCTCTGGTCAAATGTAGTGCACTATATAGGGAATAGGGTGAAATTTGGGATGCACCCTGAGTAAAGTGACTGAGTTCCATGGCTGGTAATTTGTTACAGAGGGAGTAGTAGTCTTGGATAGTGGATAGTTTAGCGATGGGCTGTAGACATTATGGCTGTATTTATGGGGCTCTGCTACTCTCCACTGCCACCCTTCAAGCTCCACTGCCACTGGCCACATTTCTGTTCAGACCACCAGGGTGCTGTTCAGAGTGATGCAATGATTCTGATGTCTATCTGCAATATTCAGAATAGTTTCCTCTGGCTGAAAACACTCCAGAGATCCCAGTGAGAAGGAGGAGGAATCATGCACCGTCAGTCTGCAGCAGGAGCACCCAGACTGGACATAAGCCTGTCTGCTTGCCTCCCGGGAGACCTGGGTTCAAATAGTTTTATATATATTTTTTTTCTACTTTGAGCTTTGCTTGAGTCTGCCTTGAGTGCCAGATGTACGGGGTTTGCAGACTACACTTTAGTAGACTGAATAATTGATTACATCACGCCAGGCAAGCTCAATCAAGCATGGCTAAAGTATTTGAAAGATTCTGAATAATATTTAAACCCAGGTCTGTCTCCCGGCTCGTCCTCCTTCTCAGAGCCTCAGTGTTCTGTGTTGACATTGCGTCCTGTGAGGCCTGGCTGAATATACAGTGGGGAGAACAAGTATTTGATACACTGCCGATTTTGCAGGTTTTCCTACTTACAAAGCATGTAGAGGTCTGTAATTTTATCATAGGTACACTTCAACTGTGAGAGACGGAATCTAAAAAAAAATCCAGAAAATCACATTGTATGATTTTTAAGTAATTAATTTGCATTTTATTGCATGACATAAGTATTTGATCACCTACCAACCAGTAAGAATTCCGGCTCTCACAGACCTGTTAGTTTTTCTTTAAGAAGCCCTCCTGTTCTCCACTCATTACCTGTATTAACTGCACCTGTTTGAACTCATTACCTGTATAAAAGACACCTGTCCCCACACACTCAATCAAATAGACTCCAACCTCTCCACAATGGCCAAGACCAGAGAGCTGTGTAAGGATATCAGGGATAAAATTGTAGACCTGCACAAGGCTGGGATGGGCTACAGGACAATAGGCAAGCAGCTTGGTGAGAAGGCAACAACTGTTAGCGCAATTATTAGAAAATGGATGACTGTCAATCACCCTCGGTCTGGGGCTCCATGCAAGATCTCACCTCGTGGGGCATCAATGATCATGAGGAAGGTGAGGGATCAGCCCAGAACTACACGGCAGGACCTGGTCAATGACCTGAAGAGAGCTGGGACCACAGTCTCAAAGAAAACCATTAGTAACACACTACGCTGTCATGGATTAAAATCCTGCAGCGCACACAAGGTCCCCTTGCTCAAGCCAGCGCATGTCCAGGCCCGTCTGAAGTTTGCCAATGACCATCTGGATGATCCAGAGGAGGAATGGGAGAAGGTCATGTGGTCTGATGAGACAAAAATAGAGCTTTTTGGTCTAAACTCCACTCGCCGTGTTTGGAGGAAGAAGATGGATGAGTACAACCCCAAGAACACCATCCCAACCGTGAAGCATGGAGGTGGAAACATCATTCTTTGGGGATGCTTTTCTGCAAAGGGGACAGGACGACTGCACCGTATTGAGGGGAGGATGGATGGGGCCATGTATCGCGAGATCTTGGCCAACAACCTCCTTCCCTCAGTAAGAGCATTGAAGATGGGTCGTGGCTGGGTCTTCCAGCATGACAACGACCTGAAACAGACAGCCAGGGCAACTAAGGAGTGGCTCCGTAAGAAGCATCTCAAGGTCCTGGAATGACCTAGCCAGTCTCCAGACCTGAACCCAATAGAACATCTTTGGAGGGAGCTGAAAGTCCCTATTGCCCAGCGACAGCCCCGAAACCTGAAGGATCTGGAGAAGGTCTGTATGGAGGAGTGGGCCAAAATCCCTGCTGCAGTGTGTGCAAACCTGGTCAAGAACTACAGGAAACGTATGATCTCTGTAATTGCAAACAAAGGTTTCTGTACCAAATATTAAGTTCTGCTTTTCTGATGTATCAAATACTTATGTCATGCAATAAAATCCAAATTAATTACTTAAAAATCATACAATGTGATTTTCTGGATTTTTGTTTTAGATTCCGTCTCACAGTTGAAGTGTACCTATGATAAAAATTACAGACCACTACATGCTTTGTAAGTAGGAAAACCTGCAAAATCGGCAGTGTATCAAATACTTGTTCTCCCCACTGTATCTTTCTTTCTTTCTTTCTTTCTTTCTTTCTTTCTTTCTTTCTTTCTTTCTTTCTTTCTTTCTTTCTTTCTTTCTTTCTTTCTTTCTTTCTTTCTTTCTTTCTTTCTTTCTTTCTTTCTTTCTTTCTTTCTTTCTTTCTTTCTTTCTTTCTTTCTTGCCAGATGCTTTAACAAAATGTACCCCAATTTAGTGGTACGCATGGTTTCTATGGTTACCCTGTAAAAGTAATAAAGCAAAGACATGCCCCTAGCTGTCACCTGACTGCTTATGCTGTACCATCTGACAGCCCTCCAGACTAATAAACTATTTCTTATCTTCTTAGACATTTTTAAGACAGCTAATTATTAGTTCTGAGCTAGTTCCTGGAATAAAACAGACAAACAGGTAAAACAACTTGAATCACCAAGATAGTGGGTGAATATCAAAGGACATTGGAGCAAAATATCAAAAGCTCCTCCCTTAGATCTTCTCCACCAATTAATTTTGAGAAAGAGGCGTTGAGAGTGGACACGAGGAATCAAGGAAATACAATTGAGATTTGCTCAGTGACTCTATCTTGAATAACGACTAGTGGTTTATACACCACATCTGAAACTTCTCCCTCTCTTGTCCCCCAGGACTCCTGCATGACTACTGTGGTGATTACAACATGGCCTTCTACCTGGCAGGGGGTCCTCCCATCGTGGGGGGCATTGTGCTGTTCTTTGTGCCCCTGATACACCGGCGGCAGCAGAGAGCCTTTGAGGGCCAGGATGGGGGGCCGGATGACCCGAGCACGGATCATATGCTGCCCCCGGCGGCCTGCTCTAACGGAAACATGATGCCTGGGTACACTGACGTGGAGACACACATCTGAGTAGCACTACACAAAGGTATGAGAGGGGACGCACACCACACACACACACACACACACACACACACACACACACACACACACACACACACAGATGCTTGATTTTTTTCTCTTCCTTCTTCCTTCTCTCAGGGATTCTATTCACCAGCACCTGAGATCTATCCGTCCCTGCACCGTCTCCCTTCCCCTGACCCCTGACCCCCTGACCCCCGGCCCCTGACCACGGACTACCTGATGATGTACCTCTCAACCTCTGACACAGTTTCTATAGGAAGACCCCTCCTGTCTATAGGAAGCCCTCTCCTCTCTGAACGCCATTAGTTCCTTATAGTGATCCCTGTGGTCTAAGGAAAGAGGGGGAGAAGTTTTTTTTTGCCCTCTGAAGTAAAGGAGGAACACGTCACTGATCATCCTCCTTGAATGAAGAGAGAGACAATTGGCATTATCATAGGACCTGGGCGTCACACAATCCAAAACAGTGCACTCGTTCCCTGTGTCCTTCAGCTCATTTAAAATGGTTTTAGACTTCAAAATGTGAATTCACACAATAAGTGTGTACCATATAGAGCTGGCCGCCTGAAAACAAATATTTTTTAAATTCTGTTACATCTGGAATCAGTATGTGAATGTTTTAATATGCTTCAGTAGGTTTTTAAATGACAGATTGTTCAGAAAGATAAATGGTATTACAGTAATTGAATGGAGTACTTTGTACTTCTCTGTCTAGACCACAAGCATCTCACACTTTATTTAATGTTATGTTCTTTCTGTCTAGGTGTTTCATTATATACACTACCGGTTAAAAGTTTTAGAACACCTACTCATTTTTCTTTATTTTTTTATTATTTTCTACATTGTAGAATAATAGTGAAGACATCAAATCTATGAAATAACACATAAAGCTGTAAAGCTGTCATCAAGACAAAGGGTGGCTATTTGAAGAATCTCAAATATAAAATACAGAAGTTTACATACACCTACAGCCAAATACATTTAAATTCAGTTTTTCACAATTCCTAACATTTAATCTGAATAGAAATTCCCTGTTTTAGGTCAGTTAGGATCACCACTTTATTTTAAGATTGTGAAATGTCAGAATAATAGTAGAGAGAAGGATTTATTTAAGCTTTTATTTCTTTCATCACATTCCCAGTGCTTTCAGAAGTTTACGTACACTCAATTAGTATTTGGTAGGATTGCCTTTAAATTGTTTAACTTGGGTCGAACGTTTTGGGTAGACTTCCACATGCTTCCCACAATAAGTTGGGTGAATTTTGGCCCATTCCTCCTGACAGAGCTGGTGTAACTGAGACAGGTTTGTAGGCCTCCTTGCTCGCACACGCTTTTTCAGTTCTGCCCACAAATTTTCTATAGGATTGAGGTCAGGGCTTTGTGATGGCCACTCCAATACCTTGACTTTGTTGTCCTTCAGCCATTTTGACACAACTTTGGATGTATGCTTGGGGTCATTGTCCATTTGGAAGACCCATTTGTGACCAAGCTTTAACGTCCTGACTGATGTCTTGAGATGTTGCTTCAATATATCCACATAATTTTCCTCACTCATAATGCTATCTATTTTGTGAAGTGCACCAGTCCCTCCTGCAGCAAATCACCCCCACAACATGATGCTGCTACCCCCGTGCTTCACGGTTGGGATGGTGTTCTTCGGCTTGCAAGCCTCCCCCTTTTTCCTCCAAACATAATAATGGTCATTATGGCCAAACAGTTCTATTTTTGTTTCATCAGACCAGAGGACATTTCTCCAAAAAGTATGATATTTGTCCCCATGTGCAGTTGCAAACCGTATTCTGGCTTTTTTATGGTGGTTTTGGAGCAGTGGCTTCTTCCTTGCTGAACAGCCTTTCAGGTTATGTCAATATAGGACTTGTTTTACTGTGGATATAGATACTTTTGTACCTGTTTCCTACAGCATCTTCACAAAGTCCTTTGCTGTTGTTCTGGGATTGATTTGCACTTTTCGCACCAAAGTACGTTCATCTCTAGGAGACAGAACGCGTCTCCTTCCTGAGCGGTATGACGGCTGCGTGGTCCCATGGTGTTTATACTTGCGTACTATTGTTTGTACAGATGAACGTGGTACCTTCAGGTGTTTGGAAATTGCTCCCAAGGATGAGCCAGACGTGTGGAGGTCTACAATTTTTTTCCTGAGGTCTTGGCTGATTTCTTTTGATTTTCCCATGATGTCAAGCAAAGAGGCACTGAGTTTGAAGGTAGTCCTTGAAATACATCCACAGGTACACCTCCAATTGACTGAAATGATGTCAATTAGTCTATCAGAAGCTTCTAAAGCCACTACATCATTTTCTGGAATTTTCCAAGCTGTTTAAAGGCACAGTCAATTTAGTGTATGTAAAGTTCTGACACACTGGAATTGTGAAATAATCCGTCTGTAAACAATTGTTGGAAAAATGACTTTTGTCATGCACAAAGTAGATGTCCTAACCGACTTGCCAAAACTATAGTTTGTTAACAAGAAATTTGTGGAGTGGTTGAAAAACGGGTTTTAATGACTTCATCCTATGTTTATGTAAACTTCCGACTTCAACTGTATATTTTGATTTGTTTAACACTTTATTTTGGTTACTACATGATTCCATATGTGTTATTTCATAGTGTTGATGTCTTCACTATTATTCTACAATGTAGAAAATAGTAAAAATAAAGAAAAACCCTTGAATGAGTAGGTGTTTGAAAACTTTTGACCAGTAGTGTAGATCTAGGGAATAATATATGACATTTGAATTTTTTTCAGTTAAGTTGATAACTTATTACAGTTACATTTTGCAAGTTTCAATTCATTTTGTTTCTGATCGATCAAGGAAGAACACATCTGTTTCAATTTTGTATTGTACTATAGGTCTCAATGGTGATTTCCCCCTTGGAAAAGCCACTAAAACGAAGTCATCTCAACCACATACGTACTTGCGCAGTTTTTCCATATGTAACCCGTGCCATGGTGGAGCTACAGATAGAGAGTACCAGACCACACAGAACGGATTATTTACCCGCTTCTGACTTTGTAGAGGCTTAAATCCATTTTTTAAACTTTAAGTCAATCAGATCTTTTTCATACACAAGTGTGGATACTTTAAAGTAAATACACCTCTGAGAAGTTTTGCCAATGTTTTATTTACTCTGCAGATTTGTTTTTATTGTTTTTAAGTTTCTAAATGTTTTTTTAATTTGTTTTTACCATCTGTCTCTTACAATGGCATTTGGATCTTGTTATTCCCATGGGGGTGAATCCTAACATCCACTTTCAGACTTCCATTGGCGTCAATATATGACTAAGTGAAAAATAACCTTTTAGTCTGCCAGGTTTTTTGCAAACAATCCAAATCTACATGAAGTGCATTGAGCTTAATTTTGAATCGAAAGGCCATAGTTTTTGCTGTGTATGTTTGGGCATTGGTCCACAGACCAGAGAACGATTGCCATTACATGCATGCACTCATTGACTAGGTCCTTTTTTCAGCCTGATTCCCATTGGTCCACATCAAACTGATGACTCTTTGTTGATGAGTTTGCTGCTTCTTATCTTCAGATGACAACATACTGGTTTTTGGGTTCATGCGTCGTCACGGTAATAACCAGATACTTCCTCATGGAGATTTTCACTCTAGTAGAGAAATTCAATAAATTGCAGTTGCTGTTACTTTTCATAAATGTTAAACGGACCACTTACCTACATGAGATTACATTTTACGCACGACAGAAGGGTTGAATATGAGTGTCCCGAATGGCACCCTATTCCCTATATAGTGCCCTATGGTCAAAGGTACCACACTATAAAGGGAATAGAGTGATATTTGGGACACTGCCTAGACCTAATGGTAGGACAGAGAGGGAAACGGAGAGAGGACAAAGACGTCAATACCTCAGTAATCTAGTTAAATATGTTGGCATTCTTCAAATTATGACATCATACTTCCAAGTGAAATGAAATGGTTGCTTGTTGTAGTTTTTTTCTCCAGCTGTTAGTTTCAAAGCCACAGAGCTTCACATAGTGCCAACATCTTCCAAAAAAAAACGATTTTCAATCTACTTCACTCCAGTTATTAATACTCATTATTGTTGCTTTACCAGATGCTCGGAAATATAACATAACAGTTCCAATCCATGAGGAAACTGGTCAAACCTGTGTGTGTATGAGATGTACCTTCCCTCTCCCCCATCTGGCTGTGAGACATCTTTTTAAAACTCTTTATTTTTCCTTCCTGCTTCTCTAAATGTCATTCAATTCAGTTCAGTTTACCTGCCATATAATATAGCTTTTATCCCTATGGTCCTAGCCTCCATTAGGTTGCAGACGGAGTGGACAAGGGTCACCAAGTTATCTCTACTCTTACCTCATTAAGTTCCTCCGTCTCTTCTCTCTTCTGTTGATCTCACCACCATGCTGCTCCTATATCTCCTACAGCTGGTCTGAGAGCCCGCTAGCTCACTGTGCATTATCATCCTTAGGATAGATGGAAGAGGAAACCTTGTTTGATCAAGCAAGCTGTAATACAATATGTACTTTTTGATTATTTATTTTGATCATTCTCCTATAGTTGGCCAGAGAGCTTGCTGGATATAGCCTGGTTTAAACCAGATTGAACCATTGTGAGTGCAGCATTCAGTCTGGTCTACCAGGCTATGCTGCTGGCTCACCAAGCATCCTTATCCTTATACTGTAGATGCGGAGTAAACTGTGCTGTTTGCTCGCTGTAATCAAACACTACAAGATGTACTTTTGATCATTCTCTTGTTTAGTTTGGCACTGGTCATTGTTCTGTTTGTGTTTTGATGAGATCGACTATTGAAATATTAGATTATTAACCACTGAGACATATTTGGACAGGAGAGGTTAATGACTGATAGTGAAACATGCAGACTTCATGGTGTTGTTTGCTTAACCACTGTTTGGCTAGTCAAAGTCCTGTTGTCTCTGCAGTGGTTTCTGAGTGGGCACTAGTGCAGATTGCACCCAAAATCTTTAGGCCCAGTACCAGTTCAAGGAACGGTCACGTATAGGGTTACATAGGCTTTCATGTACTCTATGAGAGTATAATCTTATTATACATCTTCATATTTACACGGCTTAAATAACTACATTATTACATTTTATGTTTCCTAATATTGTTGGTATTTTAATTGTATCTCACCCCATAGCAGCCATAGCATTCTAAACCCCAGTGATCTTTTGGGAGTTTTCTCCCAAACAATACGTCGTTTTTTAGTCTGAGCCAGCCCAGTGTGTGTTAGACAGGGCTGTTAGATAAGGTCAAATACAGTCCTAAGTCTCTGTCCCAAATGGAACCCTATTCCCTTTATAGCGGACTACTTTTGACCAGAGCCCTATGGATCCTGGTAAAAAAAAAAACACACACTATATAAGGAATAGAGAGGCATTTGGGACATATCCCACGTCTGCATACTTCTGACCACACCTACCTAGTTTCTTCTTTAGCTTTTGCTGTATAACCCATAGACTGTACATCACCCTGGCTGTATAACCCGTAGACTGTACATCACCCTGGCTGTATCACCCGTAGACTGTAGTTTACCCTGACTGTATAACCCGTAGACTGTACATCACCCTGACTGTGTCACCCGTAGACTGTACATCACCCTGGCTGTATCACCCGTAGACTACATCACCCTGACTGGATCACCCGTAGACTGTACATCACCCTGACTGGATCACCCGTAGACTGTACATCACCCTGGCTGTATCACCCGTAGACTGTACATCACCCTGGCTGTATCACCCGTACACTACATCACCCTGGCTGGATCACCCATAGACTGTACTTTACCCTGACTGGATCACCCGTAGACTGTACATCACCCATAGACTGTACATGACTGTGCTGCTCTTGTTTAATATTTTAACTCGCCTCATCTCTTGCACAATGTTTCTGCTGTTATTTTCATCACAACTCTCACCTCAGATTTCCTACCAACTGTCACCAATCTCTTCCTGAACCTAAACTTTTCAGATATATATATTTTTAATTGTATTTTTTCAAGAAATGTTATAACAATAGGAATCACAAGATTTGAAATGAAGATGTATGCTGCAAGATACATGTCAAGTTATTTTGGATCTGTAATAAAACACAATTTGTTATCGTGTAATATGATGGGAACTGCATGAGTTTTCTCTGGCTAGCTGAGTAAAGCCATCCACAGCATTATACAGTATGCCTCTGGATATAACATACTGCTAGTGTGTGTGTGTGTGTGTGTGTGTGTGTGTGTGTGTGTGTGTGTGTGTGTGTGTGAGAGAGACACAGTATGACTCATTGCAAAATGCACTGAGGCTGAGCATCATGGTGTGTGTTAACTGCCCCCTGACTAACTGGCATATGTCCATATGAACATGGTTTAGTTAGGTCTGACAGTAGCTATGACTACCAGAAATGTGTTATGTGATGTTAAATTGTGTGATGTTGTTAGCTCAGTCTCAGTATGACTCAGGGAGAAATGAAATTATGCCTGTTATCCGTGCCCTGACTGCTATATATTTCCATATGAACACGGATCAGTGCAGCCAGGTGTCCAGCTGTTGCTTACATCCCAAATGGCACCCTATTCCCTTTAAAAGTGCTATACGGTCAATCTCACATCTGCATTGGCCTTACAGCATTTATGGTGATATGGGCTCTGCAGAAATAAGGGCATGCATACTTCTTGCGCTTCGCAGAGCAGCGCAGAGCTGTTGTCAAGGAAGTGAGTTTGTGTTTATACAGCGATGCAGTATGGAACGCAATGTGGCCTCTGCATGCCTCCAGAGACTCCGCGATTGTGCAACACCATCCATATGGCGCCTCTGACCACATTTTCGGATCAAGCATAAATTGTCTGTTATAGTGCCCTACTTTTGACCAGAGCCCTTGGGGTGCACTACATAAGAAATTCCACTAATCTCATTGCAACTCCCCTCCAAATCTCCGACCACTACCTTGTATCCTTTTCCCTCTTGCTCTCATCCAACACTTCTCACTCTGCCCCTACTCGGATGGTATTGCGCCGTCCCAACCTTCGCTCTCTCTCTCCCGCTACTCTCTCCTCTTCCATCCTATCATCTCTTCCCTCTGCTCAAACCTTCTCCAACCTATCTCCTGATTCTGCCTCCTCAACCCTCCTCTCCTCCCTTTCTGCATCCTTTGATTTTCTCTGTCCCCTATCCTCCAGGCCGGCTCGGTCCTCCCCTCCTGCTCCGTGGCTCGACGACTCACTACGAGCTCACAGAACAGGGCTCCGGGCAGCCGAGCGGAAATGGAGGAAAACTCGCCTCCCTGCGGACCTGGCATCCTTTCACTCCCTCCTCTCTACATTCTCCTCTTCTGTCTCTGCTGCTAAAGCCACTTTCTACCACTCTAAATTCCAAGCATCTGCCTCTAACCCTAGGAAGCTCTTTGCTACCTTCTCCTCCCTCCTGAATCCTCCTCCCCCCCCCCCCCCCTCCTCCCTCTCTGCGGATGACTTCGTCAACCATTTTGAAAAGAAGGTTGACGATATCCGATCCTCGTTTGCTAAGTCAAACGACACCGCTGGTCCTGCTCACACTGCCCTACCCTGTGCTTTGACCTCTTTCTCCCCTCTCTCTCCAGATGAAATCTCGCGTCTTGTGACGGCCGGCCGCCCAACAACCTGCCCACTTGACCCTATCCCCTCCTCTCTTCTCCAGACCATTTCCGGAGACCTTCTCCCCTACCTCACCTCGCTCATCAACTCATCCTTGACCGCTGGCTACGTTCCTTCCGTCTTCAAGAGAGCGAGAGTTGCACCCCTTCTGAAAAAACCTACACTCGATCCCTCCGATGTCAACAACTACAGACCAGTATCCCTTCTTTCTTTTCTCTCCAAAACTCTTGAACGTGCCGTCCTTGGCCAGCTCTCCTGCTATCTCTCTCAGAATGACCTTCTTGATCCTAATCAGTCAGGTTTCAAGACTGGGCATTCAACTGAGACTGCTCTTCTCTGTGTCACAGAGGTTCTCCGCACTGCTAAAGCTAACTCTCTCTCCTCTGCTCTCATCCTTCTTGACCTATCTGCTGCCTTTGATACTGTGAACCATCAGATCCTCCTCTCCACCCTCTCCGAGTTGGGCATCTCCGGCGCGGCCCACGCTTGGATTGCGTCCTACCTGACAGGTCGCTCCTACCAGGTGGCGTGGCGAGAATCTGTCTCCGCACCATGCGCTCTCACCACTGGTGTCCCCCAGGGCTCTGTTCAAGGCCCTCTCCTATTCTCGCTATACACCAAGTCACTTGGCTCTGTCATATCCTCACATGGTCTCTCCTATCATTGCTATGCAGACGACACACAATTAATCTTCTCCTTTCCCCCTTCTGATAACCAGGCGGCGAATCGCATCTCTGCATGTCTGTCAGACATATCAGTGTGGATGACGGATCACCACCTCAAGCTGAACCTCGGCAAGACGGAGCTGCTCTTCCTCCCGGGGAAGGACTGCCCGTTCCATGATCTCGCCATCACGGTTGACAACTCCCTTGTGTCCTCCTCCCAGAGTGCTAAGAACCTTGGCGTGATCCTGGACAACACCCTGTCGTTCTCCACTAACATCAAGGTGGTGACCCGATCCTGTAGGTTCATGCTCTACAACATTCGCAGAGTACGACCCTGCCTCACACAGGAAGCGGCGCAGGTACAAGACCATGGTGATTGCCTACGGAGCTGTGAAGGGAACGGCACCTCCATACCTTCAGGCTCTGATCAGGCCCTACACCCAAACAAGGGCACTGCGTTCATCCACCTCTGGCCTGCTGGCCCCCCTACCTCTGAGGAAGCACATTTCCCGCTCAGCCCAGTCAAAACTTTTCGCTGCTCTGGCACCCCAATGGTGGAACAAGCTCCCTCACGACGCCAGGACAGCGGAGTCAATCACCACCTTCCGGAGACACCTGAAACCCCACCTCTTTAAGGAATACCTAGGATAGGATAAAGTAATCCTTCTAACCCCCCCCCCCCCCCCCTTAAAAGATTTAGATGCACTATTGTAAAGTGGTTGTTCCACTGGATATCATAAGGTGAATGCACCAATTTGTAAGTCGCTCTGGATAAGAGTGTCTGCTAAATGACTTAAATGTAATGTAAATGTAATGTAAATAAGAAATAGGGTGCACTACATAGGGAATAGGGTGCCATTTGGAATGTAGAATCTCCCTCTGCTCCACGCTCTCCCATTTGACCCACTTTACTTGCTGAAATACAATTTATGATTGATCCGAAAATGTGGTCAGAGGCTCCATATGGGGGGGTGACGCATCGCGGAGCCTGTGGAGGCATGCAGAGGCCAAATTTAGCTCTGAACCACATTGTAACAATGTGGAGGACTCCGTATAGCTGTGCATTGACATGATTGGTTGACGGTAGGTGATGGTGTGAGCTCTTGTTCAAACACAAACTCACTTCCTTGACAACTTCTCAACTGCGCTCAGTTCGCTGCTCAGCGAAGCGCAAGACGTTTGAATGGGCTGACTTCTGCAGACGCCGCATCACCGTAATTGCCAATCAAAAATGAGTTAGCGAGCATGCGCCGTTGAATGCACCAGAAAATAACCACCAGAATTCTGTTCGGGTCTTAGAACTACCAGCAGTCAGGCATGTTGTACTACCCTGTTGCACCCCTCTCTGGTGGCTTACATTCAGGCTCAGCAGGCCTGAGCCTGGCCTGGCCTGGCCTGGATGGGTGGATAATTAGTTTGAGTGAATTAGTTTTAAGTACGGTGTTTGGGAGCAGGGGACTGTGTGAAGGGGTTTTAAGTAGAACAGTTTTGGGGATTAGGGGACTGTGGCTGGACACGGGGGTTGTAGCCAAAATGTTGCGCAGATGGTTTTCTGTTACTGTCTGCTTTCTCCTGTGTGTGAATGGGGCAGGGGCTATATAGATGGCTCTTGTAGGAAGGATAGGTTGCTTGGTTGGCCTGTAGGGACCGAACAGTAGCTAAGTGATGCACTTGCACAGTGTCTCCAGAAGAGGGCGCCTTCTCCCCTTCAGAACACAGTGAGTCATACTGTAGTACTATTGAACACAACTAAACCCTATTGTTTCTAGGGACAACCTAGATATGACACTTCATATTCACTATGTAACGGAACACACAAAAATAAAATAAAAATCCACTATGCCATAGTACAGTATTACCACACACAGATCAACTGAATCATCTCAGATTGCATAACCAGAAAGTTTTTACACATTGTGCAATCTACTTACGAATTTGGCACATTTTATTTATAGGGCATACTACTACCAGACTATGCAGAATAATCAGTTACATGGGAATCCCTTTACTTCATTTACCATAAAGACCATCTGTAAATACTTAAATGACAGAAAAGTAGAAACTGATTTGTGTGTGTGTGTGTGTGTGTGTGTGTGTGTGTGTGTGTGTGTGTGTGTGTGTGTGTGTGTGTGTGTGTGTGTGTGTGTGTGTGTGTGTGTGTGTGTGTGTGTGTGTGTGTGTGTGTGTGTGTGTGTGTGTGTGTGTGTGTGTGTGTGTGTGTGCGCTTCAGGATTCCTGGGGAATGATTGTTCTGTGGACATGGGCCCTGAGGTTCCAGGAGGAAGAGATGTAACATAAATCATATGGCTATTTCCACAGTAGGTGTGACTCCTACCACTAGGGACTACTAACTGCTTTTCTCTTCTGAAACTTCTCTCACGCCAATCTGACACTAGAAGTCCTAAGGGTCCTTTGATGGTGTCACATGATTTGTATTGGTGTCACATGATTTGTATTGTTGTTACAAACTAACTTACACACACAGAGAAGAGGGTTTGCCAAATAAAAAGTCCAATGAGTCCAGTCATCATTGCTTACATGACTAAGTAAAGTAAGTTCTGCCTTGTCCGAACCAGAAAGGCCCTAACATGCCCATATGGGCCGGTCTCCTGTCCTCTTAGGGCCCATGTCCTGTTTTTGTAGCGTGAGGAAGCTTCATGTACAAGTACATCCCCTGGACAGGACACTAGTATGATTAAGACCTATTAAGGTTTTATTGGAGTGAAAACCAGGTGAATATACATGTTTCTGTTCCCATGGTGATAGGGATTGTGTTCTGTTATTGTTTGGACAGGGATAAAGTGTGACATGTTTCTGTCTGTCATCCCACTGGGCACAGACGTCAGTTCAACATCTATATTTGGTTGAGTTGTCAACTAATGTGAATTCAACTTGAAATCAATCAAAATTGCCAACATGTCATTGGATTTAGGTAAAAAATTGGGTGAAAAAAATACATGCCCTTACGCTGATTTATTTTCTCTCTCAAATCCAATCAGTTTTCCACATTGATTCAATGTCATCACAGATTTTTTGGGTTGAAATAACGTGGAAACAATTGATTCAACCAGTTTGTGCCTAGTGGGATGTTTTTGCCAACATTTATCCAGCAGTGTTGTCTGTCTGTTCTCTCCAATCCAAACCAAACAACACGGCTTTGTGGTCAACTTCCTCAGTGCGGGGCTGATAACGAGAGGATTTATGTGCCCGGTGTCCACAAACACACTGCTCACTGTACTCCCTTTCTCACACACACACACTGCTCTCTCTCTTCCTCTCTCACACAGACACAATGCTCTCTCTTCCTCTCACACACACACTGCTCTCTCTCTTCCTCTCTCACACACACTGCTCGCTCTCTTCCTCTCACAGACACACTGCTCTCTCTTCCTCTCTCTCACACACACTGCTGTCTTTCTCCCTCTCACACACACTGCTGTCTTCCTCTCTCACACACACACTGCTGTCTTTCTCTCTCTCCCTCTCTCTCATATACACACACTGCTCTCTCTCTCCATCTCTCTCATATACACACACTGCTCTCTCTCTCTCCCTCTCTCTCATATACACACACTGCTGTCTTCCTCTCTCCGTGTCTGTTTTTATACCAAATCAATCGCACTTGCCAATGGCTTGAGAGACTGTGAGAAGTGGATAAGACTGAATAACAGTCTGGAGAGACGGGAATGAGGTAAAGGAATGTGAAACAACCCTCCCTAATCATAGAGAAACACCGAGCCACTGCCAATATCCCCCTTGCTGGAGCAAAGGAACAAAACAAAAACAAAGACAAAACTGCTTCCTGTCACGGAAGGGAGATGGTGAACAGGACATGATGAGAAAGCATGGGAGGATGTGTGTGTGCATGCAGGGGAGTGTCGCAACACTGACCTCTGGGACCAGGCTTGATATAATTCACATTTTTATTTAACAATATAAACTCTATCCCTCTCCCCTCAGTGCATATGATACATTGCATATACATACAGTACTGTACAGATTACTGTAGTCACAGTCACATCCAGACAGAAATAATTGTTATACTGTACTATTTACATGTATTTGATCACATCTGGAATGTCTGAAGTCATAGTGTTTGTAGTAGTATATATTGTACATGAGACAAACCGTCTGTGAGAGTCAGTCTTCATAAACTGACGTAATGTGTTATACTGTTGATAGTGGAGTGACCAGACCTAAGAGCTGTTCTCAGTTCATCAATAGACACTTACTACAGCAGCATATCATATATGACTCTGATCCTGGCAAAACAAACCTTTTAAACTTCACTCACTCTGTTCATCCATCAATGACATGACTATTTCATGATCATCACGTCACTGCTATGCTCATTAAATAGAAGAGACAAAGGTGAGGTGGGCCTGAGTGTGGAGCTGCACAGTGAGGCCCCCTGCCCTGTCTCTCAGTGTCTCTGCTGGGTGTCACAGCCCATGAACTCCAGGCGCAGGGCTATGTCGTTGACCCAGCCTTTGGGGTGGATCCGTATGAAGCGGGCAAACAGAGGAGGATCAAAGAGGTTCAGCATCTCCTCATCTGGCTCACTGTTCCCCAAGAACATCTGGGAGGAAGAAGGAGGCAGAGTCAAACAAAGCTGGCTCACAAAACCCAGTTCGTAAACTCGAAAAGTTAAAGATGTTACAGCGTTGTCACTGTTTGTGCTCTTTACAAAATCAGATTTCGTAAATCTGCTTTGGTGGCATTTTCTCTGAGGTTTCGGATCACATTTTCCCCTACATGCTAAGGAAGGTGTGTGTGTACTGAAATGTAGCCTGTGATACATCACTCATTATCATCAGATTTATGTGTGATACCTTCTCTCTTTGCGTTCCCTCATCAAACACGTTGGACCAGGAGTGGCCGTTGTCGCTAATGGTTACGGAGAACTCTGTCACCACCATCTGAGTCAGAATAGACCACGCCCCTTGAGTGACGACCCCTGTGATGCGTTTCATAACCAGGAAGTCCACCTGCAGCCACTCATGGGGGTTATTGGCCTGGAGGAGGAGGGAGGAAGGGGGGAGGGTTATAGGAGGTGCAATACATTAATAGAAACCCTGTGCACAGCGTTTTTTATTTAACCTTTATTTAACCTTTATTTAAATAGGCAAGTCAGTTAGGAACAAATTCTTATTTACAATGACGGCCTACCCCGGCCAAACCCTAACGCCGGACGATGCTGGGCCAATTGTGCGCCGCCCTATGGGACTCCGAATCACGGCCAGTTGTAATACAGCCCAGGATACAACCAGGGTCTGTAGTGACGCCTCTAGCACTGAGATGCATTGTCTTAGACTGCTGCGCCTCTCGGGAGCCGTGCAGCTAGGTCCAGATGCTGGTTAACACTGTGCACAGCAGAGCAGCTAGGCCCAGATGCTGGTTAACACTGTGTTATTTCATAGTTGTGATGTCTTGACTATTATTCTACAGTTTAGAAAATAGTAAAAATAAATTTTAAAAAACTTGAATGAGTAGGTGTGTCCAAACTTTTGACTGGTACTGTACACTATGGAAAAAGAAGGAACCGGACGTCAGAAATCAGCTCAATGTAATTGAAAAATCCATAGAATCTAACCACTTCTGGGAAAATTGGAACACACTAAACAAACAACAACACAAAAAGCTACCTATCCAAAATGGAAATGTACGGATAAACCACATCTTTTCAGCTCTATAACAAAGAACAAACAGCAAAAACGTATTAAAGACTACCAGAACCCACTGGATTCTCCAATTACATTGAATGAACTACAGGACAAAATAAAAACCCTCCAACCCAAAAAGGCCTGTGGTGTTGATGGTATTCTAAATAAAATGATAAAATATACACATCACAAATTCCAATTGGCTATACATAAACGCTTTAACATCATCCTCAGCTCAGGCATCTTCTCCAATATTTGGAACCAAGGACCCAATCCATAAAAGTGGAGACAAATTTGACCCCAATAATTACCGTGGAATCTGGGTCAAAACCAATCTCTGAAAAATCCTATGCATTATCATTAACAGCAGACTCTAACATGTCCTCAGTGAAAACAATGTACTGAGCAAATGTTAAAATGGCTGCAGTCTGCAGCACACTGGCCTCACCGTACTGGACTCAGAAATCAAATGTGTACTGTTTGCAGATGATCTGGTGCTTCTGTCCCCAACCCAGGAGGGGCTACAGCAGCACCTAGATCTTCTGCACAGTTTCTGCCACACCTGGGCCCTGTCAGACCTGGGCCCTGACAGACCTGGGCCCTGTCAGACTTGGGCCCTGACAGTAAATCTCAGTGAGACAAAAATAATGGTGTTCCAAAAAAGATCCAGTAGCCCGAACAACAAATACAAATTCTATCTAGACACTGTTGCCCTAGAGCACACAAATATTTACACCTACCTCGGCCTAAACATCAACACCACAGGTGACTTCCACAAGGCTGTGAACAATCTAAGAGACAAGGCAAGAAGGGCCTTCTACGCCATCAAAAGGAACATGAACCTCGACATCCCAATTAGGATCTGGCTAAAAATACTTGAATCAGTTATAAAACCCATTGCCCATTATGGTTGTGAGGTCTGGGGTCCGCTCACCAACCAATAATTAAAAAAATATGATAAACATCCAATTGATACTCTGCATGCAGAATTCAGCAAAAATATACTTTGTGTAGAACACAAACCCCCAAACAATGCAGATCAGAATTAGGACTATACTACCTCGTTATGAAAATCCAGAAAAAAGCTGTTAAATCCTTCAACCACCTAAAAGCAAGCGATGCCCACACATTCCACCACAAAGCCCTCACCTACAGAGAGATTAACCTAGAGAAGAGTCCCCTCACAAACACAGACCCCACAGAGCCTCAGAACAGCACACAATTAGACACAACCAAATTATGAGAAAGCAAATAGTGAACTATTTAACACCGGAAAGAATCAACCCAAAAACAGAACAAATTAGAACGCTATCTGTCTCTAAACAGAGAGTACACAGTGGCAGAATACCTGAGTCTGTTATTAAATGTGAATGCTTATTGTTTTTCATTAAAACCTACAGATAATATTCTGACCATATGAACACATTTATTTTAGGCCATATAAAGAACAGCTATACCATGATGTCATGAAAAGGATCTAACAGAAACATTGTTTCACATTCTTTAATAAAAGACTCATTCAGAAACAGGCTGTAGAGCTGGCTTCACAGTTTCCCTGCCAAATAGGCCTACAAGGAAACTCAATGTATCTCGACAACATTGAGTGCGTGAGGGGGTCTGTGCGCGGTGTAGTACCTTCCACAAAAAGTCTCTCTACAAAAACAGAGAAGACAGGCTATGTGCACACTGCCCACAAAATGTGGTTGAAACTGAGCTGCACTTCATAACCTCCTGCCAAATGTATGACCATATTAGAGACACATATTTCCCACAGATTACACAGATCCACAAAGAATTAGAAAACAAATCAAAAATAGTTAAATTGATAAACTCCCATTTCTAATGGGTGAAATACAACAGTGTGCCATCACAGCAGAAAGATTTGTGACCTGTTGCCATGTGAAAAGAGCAACCAGTGAAGAACAAACACTACTGTAAATACCACCAATATTTATCTGTTTATTTATCTTCCCATAGTATTCGTACCACAAATATTTGCAAAGTGTTAAAACATCAATAGGATATGAACTTTCCACTAGCTTTTTGAAGAAGGCAACATAGCTAATATAACTGATAATATCTGGTATATAACTGATAATATAATACATGAAATGTCTACCTTTTTTAAACCTTCCAACATTTACTGTTAAATTCTTCTCACTTTGTTTATTGTTTATTGCTCTTGCTTTGGCAATGTAAACACGTTTCCCAATAAAGACACTTTGAATTGAATTGAATTGAATTGAGAGAGAGAGAGAGAGAGAGAGAGAGAGAGACTTGACACATCATGGAAAAATAGAAATGCCGGTAACAGAGGGAGGTGACGGTGTGTGTGGATTGACTTTGGGTGTGTGTTTCTTGTGAGCTTCTGTGTTGTTGTATATGTGTGTGCGTGTGTACCTTGGGGCGCCATGCATTGGCGCTGCCATCCTGGTGGAGGCGAGCGAGGGCGGGGCTCCAGGAGAGCCTCCAAGTCTGCAGGAAGGAGGAGGCTCTGAAGCTGCTGTCTGGAACCAACCTCCTCTGGAGACCCAGGGGGAAGGAGCAGCCTGAGACACACACACACACACACACACACACACACACACACACACACACACACACACACACACACACACACACACACACACACACACACACACACACACACACAGAGATTTTTATTTTCCTTCTTCCTTCTCTAAGGGATTCTATTCACCAGCACCTGAGATCTATCCGTCCCTGCACCGCCTCCCTTCCCCCGGCCCCTGACCCCGATCACGGACTACCTGATGATGTACCTCTCAACCTCAGCTACATCACATCATCTAATCACAACATACACCACCACTAAATGTGATCTGAGCTGTTACAAACTGTTACAAAGGTGTTCCTAACGGCCACAGTTACTCACTGTTGACGTCACAGCCCAGCAGCTCCATGCGAAGAGCAGGGTTCCTCTGGATGGTGACAGGCTGCAGTCTGATGTAGCGACCCAGGATGGGGGGAGACAGATGGTTCTCCTTCACCTTGGAGCCATCCAGGTTACCGTTAAATATCTGAAATAAACAGAAGTTCTATCATTAACAGTAAGTACAAGAGGTAGCATGGTAGTATGGGGGATGTACATGTTAAATGAGTGTGTGCGCCTTTAAGAGAGATAACAGGAGGTTGAAACAGAACATACAATGTAAGAGTACAGGACACCACAGTATTGCATAGAATTACCCTGAAATATTTTAGGCATTGATGACATTTACAGTAACAAAAACATAAGTGCACCTGCTCTCTCTGACTGATGGTTTGTATGGTAAACAATTAAGCTCATGCTTTGTGGTTACAGTACTAGCCAGTAGGTACTATTTCAGATGGTTAAGGTACATGTAAGGTACTGACGTAGGCTGGCGTGGTGCTGTTCCCCCTGTAGTTAGTCCAGGTCTCCTGGTCTAGGCTGTAGGAGAGGGTGAAGTACATGATGAAGTAGTCCTTCAGGCCCAGAGAGGCTCTTGCACCCTGGGTCTGGATCCCATGGATCAGTGTGGGTCTTTGGAGGTCCACCTGCATATAAGACACAACAGGAGACCAGGGTTGGGGCCAGTTCCATTTCAATTCAGTCAATTCAGGAAGTGAACTGAAATCCCAATTCCAATTTTTCTCATGAGTAAAAAAATCTATTGATTGAATCGAAATTGGGCAGCTAAATCAGAGGGCCTTTCAATCTACAAGATATTTCATAGGAGAACAGGAATTTTATTGTTGAACCTGGATCCATGATTTCTGATCCGCGCCCATCCAGGCGTTGACAGAACCAGATAGCTCCAGCCTCGCCAGCCTGGCCTCCCAGTTACCTGGAAAACACATATATGCATTCAATCACACTGGCTAACTTTATGCAGGCCTAACACAGAGTAAAGTTTTCATAAACAGTAAGTCACTGATTCATCACGGCAACATATCTCCATTCTAGAGGCTTACTTATGCGTTTACTGTGTACGAGCCTACTTTCTGATGTGAAATAACTTCATAATTAGTAATAATAATTTATTGGATTTACATAACGCTTTTCCATGTGCTCAAAGTGCCTTTACATAGTAAGGAGGGAAACTCACCTATTCTACCACCACTGTGAAACACCCTAAGGTAATGCATGGCAACCTTTTTTCTGTCAAAACGCTCACCACACATCAGCTATAATGTTTGAGAGGTGTGTAGTAACATTCTTGTGGTTACATTCTTGCATTGCTGAAGCTTGCTTACCTATGTGGTCTGATGCAGTGATCTGGGAATTGTCTATTCTTCCTGACCTCAACCCCAGAGGCTGGATGCATCCTGCCAGGCAATCACAGGAAATTACATTTTATTATTTATATTGTCCACATTTCACAAAAGAATAGCCAACAATGCCATTCTAAGACATTTCAAAGAACATATTTCACACTTCTGTCTCAGTCTACTGAGTAAGGCTGTTGTGAGGTAACTATGTGTGGTACCTACATAGATTGGGAGTTGTGGTACCTACATAAGTTGGGAGTTGTGGTGCCTACATAGATTGGGAGTTGTGGTACCTACATAAGTTGGGAGTTGTGGTACCTACATAAGTTGGGAGATGTGGTACCTACATAAGTTGGGAGTTGTGGTATCTACATAAGTTGGGAGTTGTGGTACCTACATAAGTTGGGAGTTGTGGTACCTACATAAGTTGGGAGTTGTGGTACCTACATAGATTGGGAGTTGTGGTACCTACATAAGTTGGGAGTTGTGGTACCTACATAAGTTGGGAGTTGTGGTACCTACATAGATTGGGAGTTGTGGTACCTACATAAGTTGGGAGATGTGGTACCTACATAAGTTGGGAGATGTGGTACCGACATAAGTTGGGAGTTGTGGTATTTACATAAGTTGGGAGTTGTGGTACCTACATAAGTTGGGAGTTGTGGTACCTACATAGATTGGGAGATGTGGTACCTACATAAGTTGGGAGTTGTGGTATCTACATAAGTTGGGAGTTGTGGTACCTACATAGATTGGGAGTTGTGGTACCTACATAAGTTGGGAGTTGTGGTATCTACATAAGTTGGGAGTTGTGGTACCTACATAGATTGGGAGTTGTGGTACCTACATAAGTTGGGAGTTGTGGTATCTACATAAGTTGGGAGTTGTGGTACCTACATAAGTTGGGAGTTGTGGTACCTACATAGATTGGGAGTTGTGGTACCTACATAGATTGGGAGTTGTGGTACCTACATAAGTTGGGAGTTGTGGTACCTACATAAGTTGGGAGTTGTGGTACCTACATAGATTGGGAGTTGTGGTACCTACATAAGTTGGGAGATGTGGTACCTACATAAGTTGGGAGATGTGGTACCTACATAAGTTGGGAGTTGTGGTATTTACATAAGTTGGGAGTTGTGGTACCTACATAAGTTGGGAGATGTGGTACCTACATAAGTTGGGAGTTGTGGTACCTACATAGATTGGGAGTTGTGGTACCTACATAAGTTGGGAGTTGTGGTATCTACATAAGTTGGGAGTTGTGGTACCTACATAAGTTGGGAGTTGTGGTACCTACATAGATTGGGAGTTGTGGTACCTACATACGTTGGGAGTTGTGGTACCTACATAAGTTGGGAGATGTGGTACCTACATAGATTGGGAGTTGTGGTATCTACATAAGTTGGGAGTTGTGGTACCTACATAGATTGGGAGTTGTGGTACCTACATAAGTTGGGAGTTGTGGTATCTACATAAGTTGGGAGTTGTGGTACCTACATAAGTTGGGAGTTGTGGTACCTACATAAGTTGGGAGTTGTGGTACCTACATAAGTTGGGAGTTGTGGTATCTACATAAGTTGGGAGTTGTGGTACCTACATAAGTTGGGATTTGTGGTTCCTACATGGGTTGTGAGGTGTGGTAGGCTACTTACGTGGGTTGTAGACCAGTAGTTTAGCCCTCATGCCGGCCAGCTGGTGCTCTCCTACTGTACACTCCACCATCCAGGTCCCCACCGTGGCCGGCCTCATCTCTACTGTTCCAAACACACCTGGAGAGGTGGGCAGAGACCAAGGTGGGACAGGTGACATTCTTGATTGACTATTATTTTATTGTGTGGGCATGTGTATGTGTGTTTATGTGTGTGTGTGGTAACTGTGGTTGTGTAGTTGTGTGTGTGTGTGGTAACTGTGGTTGTGTGTGTGTGTGGTAACTGTGGCTGTGTGTGTGTGTGGTAACTGTGGCTGTGTGTGTGTGTGTGTTTCTTAGTGTGTGTGTTTACCAGGATAGAGGTTGTACACCCCCATGCGATGCTCTTGCTCCTTGTGAATGCTGAAGGGCAGACCGTGGAAGTGGGCGGTGTGATACTCCCCGTCGCCCCCAACGTTCAGCAGGTGCCACCTGACTTGCTGGTGCTGGGCTACAGTCAGACCAGGAAGTGTCTCTGCCACGTAGCCGTTTATGGCTAAGGTAACATGGAAAGATTTTCCAGATAAATGAATCTCAAACACAAACAATCGATCAGATATGAGTATGAACCTAAACAAACAGAGAAATTCACTAGAAATCTATTTTTATTAATTTATTATGAAACTATTATTGACATTAGGAGGGAGTCTGAATAACTCTACTGTACCTGCAAACTTGTTGCTGAGCTGAAACCAGGGGTCATCTTTCTGGGCCTGGCAGGGCGGGGTGCAGTACTGACGGATGTTCTCGTCCAGGTACCAGCTCTTGGTCTCGTCGAAGGTGTGGAAGAGGAGGGCGTACTCCTGTAGGTTGGGCTGTAGGTTCAGTTGGGGGTGGAGGGTGCCTGGTTTACAGATTACTAAGGGGCCAATCAGACCAGAGTGGAGGTCCTTCTCCTGTTGCAGGGGTGAGAACAGAACACAAAGCCACACAGTCAAATACACACGCCAGAACAATACGTGCATGCAGGGAAAAGCATGTCACAACACTGATAAGCTATCTAAGGAAAATAAAATACACTTATGAGGCCTAACTATGAGCTAGCTTTGTAATATACAGTAAGTGTTGACAGTGACACTTGCCTTATTCTGTGTAGAGTAGTAGGCCCCGGCCTTACAGTCAAACTCTGCAGCGGTGGGCCCCTGCTTCCTGGTGATCCTCCAGGTGTAGACCCTGACCTCCCCAGGCTGGACCGCCTCCCCAGGGACCCCCGCCACCCTGTCCCCGGAGGATTGACCATCACCCTGGCTCTTATCATACACCCCATGGAGGTGCAGGGAGTAGGGCCTGGACGCCATGTTCTTGAAGGTCACCTGTCAAGATCAAGATAAGGATCAAGATCAGGATCAAGATTAAAAACAGGATCAAGATTAAGATCAGGTCAATGTTTAACAGCAGAACACACACAGAATCTGATATCTGAGTAGATGCCATGAAAATAATATTGCAGTGAATTCAGGGGGTAATGCAACTGGGATTCAAACCAGGGTTCCTGCAACTGTCCAGAACCTTAGCCATTACACCAAGAACTCCGAAACACCTTGACGAGGTTAGTAGTAGTTGAGCTAAGGCCACTAAAATATGAATTGATTTGAAACATCTGTGAATTAATAAGATGATCATTGATCTCCACTCACAGTAAGGAGGTCATTGACCTCAGCTTTAATGATAGGGCCCATGAGTCCCAGATGTTCCTGCAGCTCTCCTCTGGTGACGGGAATCTGGAAGTCTCTTTCACTGTAGGCCCTGAACACCACCTTCTTATATTCCACCAGGAACTTCCTCATTCCCCTACGCCTCTCTCTGGGGAGGGAACAGTTGAAAGTTGATTAGCTGATAAATACCCTGATAAAAGACAGCTTGCCGTTGATCAATACCCTGATAAAAGACAGCTTGCCATTGATCGATACCCTGATAAAAGACAGCTTGCCGTTGATCGATACCCTGATAAAAGACAGCTTGCCGTTGATCAATACCCTGATAAAATACAGCTTGCCGTTGATTAATACCCTGATAAAAGACAGCTTGCCGTTGATCGATACCCTGATAAAAGACAGCTTGCCGTTGATCAATACCCTGATAAAATACAGCTTGCCATTGATCGATACCCTGATAAAAGACAGCTTGCCGTTGATCAATACCCTGATAAAATACAGCTTGCCGTTGATCGATACCCTGATAAAAGACAGCTTGCCGTTGATCGATACCCTGATAAAAGACAGCTTGCCGTTGATCGATACCCTGATAAAAGACAGCTTGCCGTTGATCAATACCCTGATAAAATACAGCTTGCCGTTGATCGATACCCTGATAAAAGACAGCTTGCCGTTGATCAATACCCTGATAAAATACAGCTTGCAGTTGAAACGTTGGTAAATAAATGATTGCATTGGAGCTACTAGAGAGCAGCTTTTCCTTTACTTTTAAACTGAGCTGATCAATCAGAAACATGATTTTTTAGAAACCTATCAAAAATGAATAGTCAAACAGATGGGGCCAGATGTTATTTTTTTGTAAAATATTCTGTAACAAGTGTTGTTTTTGTGCTCAATGGTGGATCTATTCATAATTATTTAAGAGATATTAAGCCTAGTTCTAGACTAAAAAGCATATTCAATTGAGATTCTTCATTGAAAGTGCTCCCCAAAGACTAAGCATAAGTGTCCAAGAAACCAGATACTTACAAAAGCCAAACACTACCTTGTTTTTATGAGCTGATGTGGTTTCCTGATCCCATAGTCCCATGTGATCTCCTGTGCAGCGATGTAGTAGCTGCGGTATTGTCCATCAGTGGTCCTCAGGTCCAGGTTTTCCTCTGTCCCTATGTAGGCTGTCCCAGTGTCTTCCTCACTATAGTCATCATACTCCAAAGACACTGCGTTCCTGGGAGCCGTCTCGTTGTCTTTGGAGACATTGGAGAAGTCTAGATCCAACAAATCCAGTAGAGGGGTGTCCGGCTCTGTGTGAGTGTTGTTGCTTAGGGGATGCACATACCCAGCTTTCTGCTCCTCCCTCTGCTGCTGCACCTTCAGCTGATCCGGGAGAGCTTCCAAAGTTTTGTTCAGGGGGTCCAGATCCATCCATCCGTCTAACTCCAAGAGTAGAGGGTCCTTATCTGCGTGATTGGTGGTTAGGGGATGTGAATCTCGATCCAGCTCCCCCTTTTGCCTCTCCCTCTGCTCCTGCACCTTTAAGAACCCCTCACCCTGCGCCTCCTGCTCCTCCTGCTGATCCAACACCTCCACCTTCTGCTCCTCTCTCTGCTCCTGCTCTAGTTCCTCCCCATACACCCGACCCTTCCACTCCTTCAGCACCTCCTCCTCACAGTTCTCCACCAGCTTGTTGCGCTCTCCATTCTCTCCACCCTCCAACCCGGCCTGGCATCTCTGTCTCCCGTTCCCCCCCTGCTCCCCACCCAGGTCCCCTCCCTCCTGGTTCTCTGAAGCTTTCCACTCCCCGTCCTTCTCCAGTTGCTCCAGAACATCTGTGGGGATCCCTCCCTGGGAAAGCAGGTTGGCCTCCTCGTCAGTAGACGACACCGTCACATACCTGACCTCACAGATTGACCTCTGGTCCCCTGCCTTAAATGTGACATTATTATCAGACCCGTGGTCCCCTGATTCTCCGATGGCGACTTCGTTATCTGTGTCATTTCCTGTTTGCGGTGTTGTTGTGTTCTGGTTTAAGCCAGGTTGCTTCCTGCAGACTCTGACAGCTACGGTCCTGTTCTGTGGCTGGGGGTGGAGGGATCTGGGTTTGAAGAAGTGGTCTACGTAGTCAGGCAGGACGTCCTCCAGGCCATACTCTACGTCTTCATTGTCCACCAGCAGTTCAACGTTACAAGACAGGACGGAGTAGCGGGCGCTCATGCCACGGCTTTTCAGACTGCCGTCGAATGCACTGATCTCCCACTCACCTGAGGATGAAAAAAACATCAGCTCACAACGCTCCAGAAAACACCTCTCAGGTCAGGGTCAGGTTTTAGTAGGACGCACCATAGTGAAAACCTGTGTTCTTAATGGACCTGTAGCACCTCCCGGTTTAAAATATGTTCTTCCATTTGATGCCTACTGAATACAACTGCAGTAGGATCATTTGACCTTTGACCTTACCGATTAGCTCGGTCTCCATGGTAACGGTCTCGCCGGACATTGGGAAGAGTGTGAGGACGGACTCGTACACGTTGTCCTTCATGAAGGGGTTTCCTGTGAAGTAGACGGACAAGAAGTCGCTCTGCGTCCCCACGTTGGCCAGGTGCCAGAAGGTCACGTCATCCTTACACACCTGGACCTTCTGCCCATTGAACATAATCCCGTTCACGTCTGTAAACAAAAACGAGATCAAGATAAAAAACATAGCACACAAAAAGGGTGACAGAGCAGACATTTGTCACCACTTTCATCAAGAACCAAGATAACCAGGCATGAAAACCTCACTTACTGTAGATGACATTGGAGTTGTAGAAGTCAGGGTCTGTAGGGTTGACCATGGAGGGGTCTTTGCTGTACTTCTGAATGTTGTCATTGATGTACCAACTCTTGTTCTCATCAAACACAGCAAACATCAACTGCTTCACTTTATCTGGGCCCACCTGCAAGTTGGACATCTTAGGTTATGATAACCACAACATCTCACACTGCCACAAACAACAACATCTAAGTTATCATTCTATGACTTGATCAAACTGCAGGAGAGATAATGCACTGATATGTCATATTGGGCCAGTTTCAGGGACACATCTCTATTCTTCATTGAAAGTTATTCTTATTCCAAGACTAGACTTAATCTGTGTCTGAAAAACCAACCCTATGTGTCATCTACTTTGCACTTTCTTCCACTACAAATCTACTATTCCAGTGTTTTACTTGCTATATTGTATTTACTTTGCCACCATGGCCTTTTTTGCCTTTACCTCCCTTATCTCACCTCACTTGCTCACATTGTATATAGACTTATTTTTCTACTGTATTATTGACTGTATATTTGTTTTACTCCATGTGTAACTCTGTGTTGTTGTATGTGTCGAACTGCTTTGCTCTATCTTGGCCAGGTCGCAATTGTAAATGAGAACTTGTTCTCAACTTGTCTACCTGGTTAAATAAAGGTGAAAAAAACAAAAAAAAACATTAAGTGTCGATTCTCACCAGCCGCCCCCTGGTGTCCATGGAGTCCTTCTTGCAGATGAGGAGGGGTCCTACGAGGCCAGTGGCCAGATCTCTCTCAGGGTTGATGGTACTCTGGTACAGACGGGTCAGACACTGGGGGTCTCCCTCCAGGGGCCCATCCTCTGCTGTTAGTTTCCACACGTACCCATATGTCCCGTTGGGGGGTACAGCTAGGGAGCGTAGGTCCTTTTCACCCTCTACACACACACACACACACACACACACACACACACACACACACACACACACACACACACACACACACACACACACACACACACACACACACACACACACACACACACACCGGGGGGGACAGGGATGACTAATGATTTAGGAATGACTAAGAGACTAAGAGATTTTATTAGTCTAACAGAATGATTATTACACTAATAAAACTTTTTATGAGTTTCTCCAGACCTCAACATATAAACACACCGGATATGATGACTATTCCATAAAATATTTAGTTATGATTCCAAACCTAAATGCATAGTCAGTAATATTATCTTGATTCATCTTATCATATTGCCAGTTCTTACCGTTCCCTGTTTTCCTCAGTGGAAAAATCCTGGTGAGGCCGTTTGGATACATGTTGAAAGGACGACTTGCCAGGTTCTTGAACACTATCTGAAGAAACAATTAGAATGATCTTTGCTATCTATTCAGATACATCTTTTTTGTTTGTTTGTTTTGTTGATTGTGGTACACACACCTGGAAGTGTTCGTCCACCTGTCCTCTGAGCAGTGGTCCCAGCAGTCTTTTAACAGGTGATTTCCTCTTGGTGAAGGTCTGGTCAGTGTATTCTACATATACCACTTTCTTATATTCATGACCCAGCTGATGAGGACCCCTGGGGAAGTATTCCGATAACAGTTGACTGGAACACAGAGACAGTAGTATCAGTATTTTTAGGATCATGAACTCTTTCCCTTTCCTGTCCTAGTCTTTTTCTGGCTATACACACTCTCTCTGACCCTCTCCATTTCTCCGTCCTCCCTCCCATCTGAACTCTTATTTTCCATTTCACTCCCACTCTTCCTTTCTCTCACCCCCCCCCCCCCCCCCCCCCCTCTCCCTCTCTGTCGCCCCTTTACCCTCTTTCCTACCTGTCACCCTGGCTGAGGTGGGGTTTCGTACCTGTCACCCTGGCTGAGGTGGGGTTTCCTACCTGTCACCCTGGCTGAGGTGGGGTTTCCTACCTGTGACCCTGGCTGAGGTGGGGTTTCGTACCTGTCACCCTGGCTGAGGTGGGGTTTCCTACCTGTCACCCTGGCTGAGGTGGGGTTTCCTACCTGTCACCCTGGCTGAGGTGGGGTTTTGTACCTGTCACCCTGGCTGAGGTGGGGTTTCCTAGCTGTCACCCAGGCTGAAGTGGGGTTTCGTACCTGTCACCCTGGCTGAGGTGGGGTTTCGTACCTGTCTCGCTCACTGAGGGGGGGTTTTGTGATAATGTTTTTTTTGCATTGTTTATAATTTATTTTGTACATAATGTTGCTGCTATCATCTCTTATGACCGAAAAGAGCTGCTGGACATCAGAACAGTGATTACTCACCTTGAACTGGACAAAGATTTTTTCTGTGAAGGATATACTGCTTTGTCGAGACAAGGCCCAAATCCCCATAATTCGCATGAAGAAAAGACGGAGAAAAAGGGGGTGGAAGGCGGGGTGCCTTGTAAGAGTTCGCCGACGAGTAGGTAAACCACCACTACCCTCCGTATTCTTGGCCAACATGCAATCATTGGAAAACAAACTGGAAAACCTACAATTAAGACTATCCTACCAATGGGACATAAAACATCTGTATATATCTTATGTTTCACCGAGATGTGGCTCAACAATGACACGAATAGTATAGAGCTGGCTGGCTTTTCTGTGCATCGGCAGGACAGAGCAGCTACGTCTGGTAAAACGAGGGATGGGGGCGTGTGTCTATTTGTCAATAACTGCTGGTGCGCGATGTCTAATATTAAAGAAGTGTCGAGGTATTGCTTGCCTGAGGTAGAATACCTCATGATAAGCTGTAGACCACACTATCTAACAAAATAGTTCTCATCTATATTATTCGTAGCCGTCTATTTACCACCGCAAACCAATGCGGGCACTAAAACCACACTCAACGAGCTATGTAAGGCCATAAGCAAACAAGAAAATGTTCATCCAGAAGCGGCGCTCCTAGTGGCCGGGGACTTTAATGCAGGCAAACTTAAACCTGTTTTACCTAATTTCTACCGGCATGTCACATGTGCAACCAGAGGAAAAACATTCTAGACCACCTTTACTCCACACACAGAGACGCATGCTCTCTCACCCCCTCCATTTGGCAAATCTGACCATAAGTCTATCCTCCCGATTCCTGCTTACAAGCAAAAATTAAAGCAGTAAGTTACAGTGACTCCCTCAATTCGGAAGTGGTCAGATGACGCAGATGCGACGCCACAGCACTGTTTTGCTAGCACAGACTGGAATATGTTCCAGGATTCATCCAATGGCATTGACGAGTATACTACCTCAGTCACCGGCTTCATCAATAAGTGCATCAACGACATCGTCGCCACAGTGACCGTACATACATATCCCAACCAGAAGCCATGGATTACATGCAACATCCGCACCGAGCTAAAGGCTAGAGCTGCCGCTTTCAAGGAGTCGGACACTAATATAAGAAATCCAGTCAGGCCCTCAGAAGAACCATCAAACAGGCAAAGCGTCAATAGAGGAGTAAGATTGAATCCTACTACACCGGCTCTGACGCTCATCAGATGTGGCAAGGCTTGAAAACTATTATGGACCACAAAGGGAAATCAAGCCGATAGCTGCCCAGTGACGCGAGCCTACCAGATGGGCTAAATGCCTTTTATGCTCGCTTCGAGGCAAGAAACACTGAAGCATGCATGAGAGCACCAGCTATTCCAGACGACTGTGTGATTACGCTCTCCGTAGCCGATGTGAGCAGGACCTTAAAACAGGTGAACATTTACAAAGCCGCGGGGCCAGACAGATTACCAGGACGTGTATTCAAAACATGCACAGTGTCTTCACTGATGGCTCACATCAACACCATCGTGCCGGAAACCCTAGACCCACTCCAATTAGCTCACCGCCCCAACAGATCCACAGATGACGCAATCTCAATCGCACTCCACACTGCCCTTTCACACCTGGACAAAAGGAACACCTATGTGAGAATGCTGTTCATTCACTACAGCTCAGCGTTCAACACCATATTACCCACAAAGCTCATCACTAAGCTAAGGACCCTGAGACTAAACACCTCCCTCTGCAACTGAATCCTGGACTTGGGTAGGCAAGGGTAGGCAACAACAAATCTGCCATACTGATCCTCAACACTGGGGCCCCTCAGGGGTGCATGCTTAGTCCCCTCCTGTTCTCCCTGTCACACACAACTGCGTGGCCAAGCACGCCTCCAACATCACCATTAAGTTTACTGACGACACCACAGTGGTAGGCCTGATGACCAACAATGATGAAACAGCCTATAGGGAGGAGGTCAGAGACCTGGCAGTGTGGTGCCAGGATAACAACCTCTCCCTCAATGTGAGCAAGACAAAGGAGTTGATCGTGAACTATAGGAAAAGGAGGGCTGAACAGGCCCCCATTAACATAGACGGGGCTGAATTGGAGTGGGTCGAGAGTTTCAAGTTCCTTGGTGTCCACATCACCAGCGAACTACCATGGTCCAAACACACCAAGACAGTTTTGATGAGGGCACGACAACACCTTTTCCCCCTTAGGAGACCAGATCCCCAGATCCTCAAAAAGTTCTAAAGCTGCACCATTGAGAGCCTCCTGACCGGTTGCCTGGTATGGCAACTGCTCGGTATCTGACCATAAGGCGCTACAGAGGGTAGTGTGTATGGCCCAGTACATCACTGGAGCCAAGCTTCCTGACATCCAGGACCCATATACTAGGCAGTGTCAGAGACAGGCTCAAACAATTGTCAAAGACTCCAGTCGCCCAAGTCATAGACTGTTCTCTCTGCTACCGCATGGCAAGCGGTAGCGGAGCGCCAAGTCTAGGACCAAAAGACTCCTTAACAGCTTCTACCCCAATTTTATTACATTTTTTTTACTTTAGTTTATTTAGTAAATATTTTCTTAACTCTATTTCTTGAACTGCATTGTTGGTTCAGGGCTTGTAAGTAAGCGGTAAGGTCTACACCTGTTGTATTCGGCGCATGTAACAAATACAATTTTATTTGTACCTGTCTCCCTCACTGAGGTGGGGTTTTGTACCTGGCTCCATAACTGAGGTGGGGTTTCGTACCTGTCTCCTTAATTAAATGAGGTGGGGTATTGTACCTGTCTCCCTCACTGAGGTGGGGTTTTGTACCTGCCTCCTTAACTGAGGTGGGATTTCGTACCTGTCTCCATAACTGAGGTGGGGTTTTGTACCTGTCTCCTTAACTGAGGTGGGGTTTTGTACCTGTCTCCTTAACTGAGGTGGGGTTTCATACCTGTCTCTCTCACTGAGGTGGGGTTTCGTACCTGTCTCCTTAACTGAGGTGGGGTTTTGTACCTGTCTCCTTAACTGAGGTGGGGTTTTGTACCTGTCTCCTTAACTGAGGTGGGGTTTCATACCTGTCTCTCTCACTGAGGTGGGGTTTCGTACCTGTCTCTCTCACTGAGGTGGTGTTTTGTACCTGTCTCCTTAACTGAGGTGGGGTTTCATACCTGTCTCCATAACTGAGGTGGGGTTTTGTACCTGTCTCCTTAACTGAGGTGGGGTTTTGTACCTGTCTCCATAACTGAGGTGGGGTTTTGTACCTGTCTCCTTAACTGAGGTGGGGTTTCGTACCTGTCTCCTTAACTGAGGTGAGGTTTCGTACCTGTCTCCTTAACTGAGGTGGGGTTTCGTACCTGTCTCCTTAACTGAGGTGGGGTTTCATACCTGTCTCTCTCACTGAGGTGGGGTTTCATACCTGTCTCTCTCACTGAGGTGGGGTTTCGTACCTGCCTCCTTAACTGATGTGAGGTTTCGTACCTGCCTCCTTAACTGAGGTGGGGTTTTGTACCTGTCTCCTTAACTGAGGTGGGGTTTTGTACCTGCCTCCTTAACTGAGGTGAGGTTTCGTACCTGTCTCCTTAACTGAGGTGGGGTTTCGTACCTGCCTCCTTAACTGAGGTGGGGTTTCGTACCTGTCTCCATAACTGAGGTGGGGTTTCGTACCTGTCTCCTTAACTGAGGTGGGGTTTCGTACCTGTCTCCTTAACTGAGGTGGGGTTTCGTACCTGCCTCCTTAACTGAGGTGGTGTTTCGTACCTGTCTCCTTAACTGAGGTGGGGTTTCGTACCTGCCTCCTTAACTGAGGTGGGGTTTCGTACCTGCCTCCTTAACTGAGGTGAGGTTTCGTACCTGTCTCTCTCACTGAGGTGGTGTTTCGTACCTGTCTCCTTAACTGAGGTGGGGTTTTGTACCTGCCTCCTTAACTGAGTTGGGGTTTTGTACCTGTCTCCTTAAAGTGGGGTTTTGTACCTGTCTCCTTAACTGAGGTGAGGTTTCATACCGTTCTCCTTAACTGAGTTGGGGTTTTGTACCTGTCTCCTTAAAGTGGGGTTTTGTACCTGTCTCCTTAAAGTGGGGTTTTGTACCTGTCTGCCTGGCTGAGGTGGGGTGCGTAATCCCAACTGATCTCCTCAGCAGCAATGTAATGGACCCAGACTTTGCTCTTCCCCCCTCGGGAGCGCCCCACAGCCCGACTTTTCACAGGCTTAAACACAAATGTCTCAAACATGTCATCTCCATATTCATAGTCCTCCTCATTCTCAGACTGCTGGACTTGACGCACGTCAGGGCCGGGTACCGTCACAGGCTCTGGGCAGTCCTCCACCTCAAAGACTGCACTCATGCCCGCTGGAACAAAGATATACAAAGACATCTTATAGCACCTCATAAGACACCTTATAGATGCCTTATGAACACCTTAGAGCACATTCTCAACAACATAATTATTCATGCAACTGGCTCAAATGTTTAAGTCTCACTCTGTTACCTTACACAGGAGTGTTAAATCAAATTGGGATCTTTCAAATTGATCAAAACTTTATTTCACAACTTTGAGAGAACATACTCTTACCGTGGCGGTGTGCTTGGATCTGACAGCTGATGAGGAACTTCCCCTGAGTGCTGGGCTTCATCTCCGCTGTGGTGAAGGTCATAGGGGTCATCTCCACAGTAACCTTACGGTGGGCCATCACCTGGAATGACAAGGGTAGAGTTAGGCTCAGACTGAAATGCTGCTGAACTGGTTACACATTCTTACAAATGACTTATAACAACTTAATTGGCAAAACATTCTGAAAAGGAAAATCTTGGTTGACCATTAGTAATGATTTGTTGACCGCTTTAAGTAAGCCCTGATTTAAACTTGAATTATCTGATGTACCTGTAGACTGTGATCCTGAAACAGCATGGAGTGGATCTCTGGAGCCGTTTCCATTCCAATGAGATGCCAGAACACATGATCTCGTCCCTGGCACATCGTCAGACCTAAACACATACCAAACAACCAACCCACACAAAAACATATTTTTGAGTTTTCTATTTGAACATACTTGACAACAGGACTGAACTTTTGACTCTATACAGTAACATGCTAAAGTAGCTCCTGACCTGGTAAAGTTGAGTTGACGTATCCATTGATAGTGTGGTACTGTTTTCTCGCATTGGCCTTCTTAAATCTTTCCCGGAAACTCCCCACCTCTCCGTACCAGCTCTTACTCTCATCAAAAACAGCAAAGAGCAGAATAAACTCTCTGCTTTTCCGAACTCCATTATCTGTAAATGCAGCTGGGAGAACCCAAGGGAAGCAGAGAATACAGGTAACACATTAGTTGATTGCTCTGAATATCACAGGGTACATTTGGTGAATTTACGCATTTGGTGAAATTACTCATTTGGTGAAATTATGCATTTGGTGAAATTACTCATTTGTTCAAATTACTTATTTGGTCAGATTACTCATTTGTTTAATAGTCAGGCCATGTGGTAGTCTGGGGATTAAGCTTCAAAATGTGCAGTAAACTATTGACAATCCCTACTTAGTAAGGCATTTATGTGATTCAGACCTCCTTCTATTCACATAGCCTTTCCATTAGGTAGGATATGATCACTGTATGACTGAGAGCAGAGCACATAATAAGTCCCAGTCAGCTATGAGTCCAGCAGCCACATTCGTTTCCTCCTTTACCAGGCAAATATGTGTCACAGTGGGTCTGACTGTACTGTAAGGGGAGTGTGAAACGTAGAGAGAAAGTTGTGGAAGGTGTGTGGTATCAACATAGCAGGAATAAAGTTATGGTGTATCTGGCCGTAAGGTGTGTGGTATCAACATAGCAGTAATAAAGTTATGGTGTATCTGGCTGTAAGGTGTGAGGGATCAACATAGCAGTAATAAAGTTATGGTGTATCTGGCCGTAAGGTGTGAGGGATCAACATAGCAGGAATAAAGTTGTGGTGTATCTGGCCGTAAGGTGTGTGGGATCAACATAGCAGGAATAAAGTTGTGGTGTATCTGGCCGTAAGGTGTGAGGGAGTAACATAGCAGGAATAAAGTTGTGGTGTATCTGGCCGTAAGGTGTGAGGGAGTAACATAGCAGGAATAAAGGTGTGGTGTATCTGGCCGTAAGGTGAGAGGGATCAACATAGCAGGAATAAAGTTGTGGTGTATCTGGCCGTAAGGTGTGAGGGAGTAACATAGCAGGAATAAAGTTGTGTCTCTAACTTGATTTGCAGATGAGCAGAGCCCCGATGAGCCCAGAGTTGAAGTCCTGTACAGTGTCCACCTGGGAGGAGTAGGAGTAGGTGAGGCATTCTGGGTCTCCCACGGTCGGACCGTCTTTAGGGTTGATGTCCCAGACGTACTTGTAGTATCCTCCTGGAGCAACAGCATCATCCTCCTTCTCCTGGCTAGACGTGGCGTCATCGTATCCGGCCCCTAGAGAGAAAGAGATATATTGCTAGGAATATACATGTGTACACACAGAGACTGACATAGCAGATACTGGCACACACACATTGGATACATTTGGCGCCAGAGAGGATGGCTGCTGTTTTATTGGCTCTTAACCAAACGTGCTGTTTTGTTCGTTTTTTTGCATTGTTTGTAATTTATTTTGTACATAATTTTGCTGCTACTGTCTCTTATGACCGAAAAGAGCTTCTGGATATCAGAACAGTGATTACTCACCTCAAATTGAACAAATACATTTTCAAGGAGCGGGACTCTAACCCGGAAGCTTATAAGAAATCCTGCTATTCCCTCCGGCGAACCATCAAACAGGCAAAGCGTCAATACAGGACTAAGATTGAATCGTACTACACCGGCTCCAACGCTCGTCAGATGTGGCAGGGCTTGTAAACTATTACAGACTACAAAGGGAAGCACAGCCGAGAGCTGCCCAGTGACACAAGCCTACCAGACAAGCTCAATAACTTCTATGCTTGCTTCGAGGCAAGTAACACTAAAATATGCATGAGAGCGTCAGCTGTTTCGGACGACTGTGTGATCACGCTCTCCATAGCCGATGCGAGTAAGACCGGCCAGACGGATTGCCAGGACGTATACTCTGAGCATGCTCTGACCAACTGGCAAGTGTCTTCACTGACATTTTCAACCTCTCCCTGATCGAGTCTGTAATACCAACATGTTTCAAGCAGACCACCATAGTCCCAGTGCCCAAGAACACCAACGTAACCTGCCTAAATGACTGTAGCACTCACGTCTGTAGACATGAAATGAAAGGCTGGTCATGGCTCACATCAACACCATTATCCCAGAAACCCTAGACCCACTCCAATTTGCATACCGCCCCAACAGATCCACAGATGATGCAATCTCTATTGCACTCCACACTGCTCTTTCACACCTGGACAAAAAGGAACACCTATGTGAGAATGCTATTCATTGACTACAGCTCAGTGTTCAACACCATAGTGCCCTCAAAGCTCATCACTAACCTAAGGACCCTGAGACTAAACACCTAAACACCTAAGGACATTACCCTCAGACTGTTTCCAGTTGTAAGTTAGAAAGGGAAACATAAAGACATTACCCTCAGACTGTTTCCAGTAGTAAATTAGTAGGTAGACATATAGACATTACCCTCAGACTGTTTCCAGTAATAAGCTAGTAGGTAGACATATAGACATTACCCTCAGACTGTTTCCAGTAGTAAATTAGTAGGTAGACATAAAGGCATTACCCTCAGACTGTTTCCAGTAATAAGTTAGTAGGTAGACATAAAGACATTACCCTCAGACTGTTTCCAGTAGTAAATTAGTAGGTAGACATATAGACATTACCCTCAGACTGTTTCCAGTAATAAGCTAGTAGGTAGACATATAGACATTACCCTCAGACTGTTTCCAGTAGTAAATTAGTAGGTAGACATAAAGGCATTACCCTCAGACTGTTTCCAGTAATAAGTTAGTAGGTAGACATAAAGACATTACCCTCAGACTGTTTCCAGTAATAAGTTAGTAGGTAGACATAAAGACATTACCCTCAGACTGTTTCCAGTAGTAAATTAGTAGGTAGACATAAAGGCATTACCCTCAGACTGTTTCCAGTAATAAGTTAGTAGGTAGACATAAAGGCATTACCCTCAGACTGTTTCCAGTAATAAGTTAGTAGGTAGACATAAAGACATTACCCTCAGACTGTTTCCAGTAATAAGTTAGTAGGTAGACATAAAGACATTACCCTCAGACTGTTTCCAGTAATAAGTTAGTAGGTAGACATAAAGACATTACCCTCAGACTGTTTCCAGTAATAAGTTAGTAGGTAGACATAAAGACATTACCCTCAGACTGTTTCCAGTAATAAGTTAGTAGGTAGACATAAAGACATTACCCTCAGACTGTTTCCAGTAATAAGTTAGTAGGTAGACATAAAGACATTACCCTCAGACTGTTTCCAGTAATAAGTTAGTAGGTAGACATAAAGACATTACCCTCAGACTGTTTCCAGTAGTAAGTTAGTAGGTAGACATAAAGACATTACCCTCAGACTGTTTCCAGTAGTAAATTAGTAGGTAGACATATAGACATTACCCTCAGACTGTTTCCAGTAGCTGACCCCCACAGGGCTGATACTGTAGGGCTGGGACGCCAGGTTCTTAAAGTGCACCACCACCCTGTCACTGGCCTGGGCATGGATCACCGGACCCTGGATACCTGCAACACAAAGCACTCTGTTTCTCTCTCTCTCTCTCTCTGTGTGTGTGTGTGGTCAGTGGTGGAAAAAGTACTCACTTGTCATACTTGAGTAAAAGTAAAGATACCTTAATAGAAAATGACTCAAGTAAAAGTAAAATATTACTTGAGTAAAAGTCTAAAAGTATTTGGTTTTAAATATAAGGATCAAAAGTAAATGTAATTGCTAAAATATACTTAAGTATCAAAAGTAAAAGTATAAACCATTACAAAATCTTATTAAGCAAACCAGACAGCACCATTTAATTTTTGTTATTTTTATTGACGGATAGCAAGGGGCACACTCCAACACTCAGACATAATTTACAAACAAAGCATTTGTGTTTCGTGAGTCCGCCAGATCAGAGGCAGTAGGGATGACCAGGGATGTTCTCTTGATAAGTGTGTGAATTGGACCATTTTCCTGTCAAAATGTAACGAATACTTTTTGCTGTCAGGGAAAATGTATGGAGTAAAAAGTACATCATTTTCTTTAAGAATGTAGTGAAGTAAAAGTAAAAGTTGGCAAAAATATAAATAGTAAAGTACAGGTACCCCAATAAACTATTTAAGTAGTACTCTAAGTAGTTTTACTTAAGTACTTTACACCACTGTGTGTGGTAGCATATATTTTATTTCAAAGATATACCTAATTAAAGTAATTCATAATTAATACATAAAATGAGTACACATACCTGCCCATGTTGGTGTAGGCTTGGGGACTGAATATGTGGAATCAGTGTATTCTCTATAAACAGCTTTTATGTATTTCTGAGCAGGATCCTTGGTCCTCCTCCTAGAAGTTAATAATCAACATGGATAATTACATATTTAAAAAAAATAATGCAATGATTTAAACATGAAAACAAATAAAATGTCCTAAAAGGTTATATACATCTGCAACTTTTAATTGAATAGAAAAGTCTACTACAATATTGACGTTTAACCCGACATACTTAAACAAAACCTAGTCTTCAAAGCAAAAAAACAAACAAATAAGGGATAGATATTAGGTAATGACTTGATAGAACTTCACCTTTGTTCCGACGGGTCACCGCTGCCCCAGTAGAGATAGTCCCAACCAATCTCAACCGCGGCGATGTAGAACTCTCTCGTGGCAGGTAGGCCTACGGTAGGTACGGCCACGGTCTCCTCCACCCCGCCGAGGACCCAGAGGAGTGATATCAACAGCGTTCTCATCGCAAAGCACGAGCACCTGTCCGACTGCACGTAAATTCACTGATGGTAGAGAAGTCGGATAGCCTGACCGGACGGTAGCAGGCAGCTTACTACCGTTATTTCCCGTTAGGGAGGATATTTAAAGGGAAAGTTCAAAACCAGAGACAGACACAGGGGGAGAGAAAGACAGTGTGTATGAATGTGAGAGAGAGAGGGGGGGGTGAGTGTGTGTATGTGTAGGGCTTGTAGTTAGTTGGAAATAGTGAACAGACGAGTCTGTTTCAGAGCTGCTCACAGTAAAATATAGGAAAAATGATGATGGCCACTCTGCCTCCCTGTGGTCAATATTGTCTACTGCTGAATTTGAGAAACTTTTGTTAGCTACTTCTCATTGGTTGAACTCAAACACACATAACAACATGCTTCAGACAAGACGAGGGGTAGGGTGTTTAGAACAAAGATGTTGCCTGTTACACTCAAGTCAGACAAAAGACCACAAAATCATGATACCTGGTTGATTTTCTTTAAAAAGATATGCAAGCAAACAAACGGTAAAACTATAAAACATTGTAATGACAGGGTTGTTTAAGTCCAGCCCTTACAGGATTTTGAATTTTTCAAGGCACATTTTCATATATTAAAATGACAAAATAATTAACAAACATATTAAAAACAGTAGCAATGATGAAAAGCAAAAAGTTATAGGCTTCTCAGCTTCTCTCACACAAGCCAGGGTCTCTGATTGACAAGTAATAACACATGATGATAAATGAAGCAGAGACTGCTGGTTACTTATGTGGATCCTTTACATATGGTGAAGGTAAAACATACAGCATAGCAAGCTGATCTGAGTACAGTATTAGAACTTTTCAACAACATCTCACACTCAACGAGTACAGTATAACGCATCTGAACTTAGGCAGGGTCAATTGGGGATAAAGTATTTACAATGTGACAGTCAGTCGGGCTATTAAGATGGTCAGCCATTACAATGTGAGTCAGTGTGTGGATAATGTGTTGTGGACATTGAACCAGAGCCATAGGGGTTCCAGGTTGGTATGAAAAATAAACAATATGTTACCTACAGTAGAGTGGTGAGCATAAGTACTAGTGGTGAGAGTGAGTTCTAGAGTGCTGAGAGTGGGTTCTAGAGCACTGAGAGTGGGTTCTAGAGCGGAGACAGTGAGTTGGCGTCTATGATCTGCTGCAGGATGCTGTCTACGTCTGGCGTATCCAGGCTGATGCCCTGCAGGTCCAGGTGGGGCAGGATGGCTGACAGCAGAGCCACCACGTTCCCTCGGATTTTGTGGAGGTTCTCCTGCACAATGCTGGGAAATACAGAGAGTAGAAAGTTATAGAGAGAATACAAATCTAAAGAACCGATGGATTATAGGGTGTGTGTGTATTTCTGTCTGTGGGTGTGTTTCTGTCTCTGTGTGGGTAAACATACCGGGAGCTCTGGTCCCTGGTCACTGGGCTGTCAGTCTGTCTCAGCCTGCTCTGGGGGTCAGCCTTCTCCCTCCTCAGCCTGCCCAGCTCAGGCTGCTCTCTCTGGGGCTGGACGCCCTCCACAGCCAGCCCTGGAACCACTGGTATGCCAGGGGACGCTGAGCTCTCACACTGTAGTGAGAAAAGAGGTAATGGGATACATTTCTCTATAAAAGTTTAAATTCAGAAGAATTGACAGCTAGAATACCAGTTTTAACTAATAAGAAGGCTTGGAACTTACCATTTTATAATGTTCTTCATGTATCCTAATGGGGATAGTAGGTCTTTTGATTTCACTAATCTTGAAAAACATTCAGACCTTTACTAAATTCACAGTTAACCCTACTGACCTCCTTTTGGTCCTGTTTGGTTACCATGGCCACCATTGTCTCCGCCTCCGCCCCACCAGATGCCTTATCCCCAGAGGCAGCCTCTGTCATCACCACAGTGTCCTGCGTTGCTGGGGGTGCGTTGGAACCCAGTATCCTCCTCAGCCTCTGAGCCTCCTTCTCCAGTCCAGCCAGTCTCTGGACCAGGGCTCCCCTTTCTGAACCAGCCCCCTCCAGGGTCAGAGCCCGGGGCCAGGGGCCCTCCGGACGACTCAGGGGGGACACCACTACCGTCTGGGCTGAGGTGAGGGAGGGAGGCCAGGCAAGGCTGGAGCTGGGCTGGGAAAGGCCTCCTCTGCTGGCCCCGAGTGGTGCCTTTTCCCCCTTGGTCTTCTCTGTCTGCCCAGTCAGTGGATGTGGTTCGTTGCCGTCTTTCCCAGGTTGTTGCACATCTTGGATCTCGTCAGCAAACGGGTGTGGCCCCGCCCATGGTTGTGATCTCTTTTCCATGTCCCTGGGCGGCCATATTGACTTCCGCTTGTTTCTGCTGAGACAGAGAGAGAGACTGAGTGTGTGTATCTATCTATCTATATGTGCATTTGTGTGTGTGTGTGTAAGTGTGTGTGTTCGAGTAAGCGTGAGTGTATATGTATAGGTAACTGCCAAAATAAAGGAAACACTTGAGTAAATGAGGGACACAAAATATATTGAAAGCAGATACTTCCACACAGGTGTGGTTCCTGAATTAATTAAGCAATAGCATCATGCGTAGGGTGTATAAAAATGCCCAGTTGCCCATTATTTTGGCTATCATGGCTAGAAGAGATCGCAGTGACTTTGAAAGAGGGGTCTCAAAGGAGCATAGCGAGTTTAAAGGGTGTGTGTGTGTGTCTCAGTCACCAGATCTCAACCCAAATTATGGAAGATTCTGGAACGATGCCTGAAACAGCGTTTTCCAACACCAACAAAACACCAAATAAAGGTAATTTCTCGTAGAACAATGGTGTTGCATCCCTCCACTAGAGTTACAGACACTTGTAGAATCTATGCCACGGTGCATTGAAGCTGTTCTGGCTCGTGGAGGTCCAACGCCCTATTAAGACGCTTTATGTTGGTGTTTCCTTTATTTTGGCAGTTACCTGTATGAGCGTTTGCATGCGCGTGTGGGTGCGCATGTGTCTGACCCAGACTTGGACTGTGCCATGTTGTCCTCGTCATCCTCTAAAGTGGCCACCAGTGGAGCCACTGTCTTATTCAGCTCGCTGTTCTCAGTCTCCTCTGTGAGCAGAGGGAGGGGGGCTTCACGGGGTAGAGGGCGGAGGAGGACCGGCTCAGACAGAGGGAGGGGGGCTTCACGGGGTAGAGGGCGGAGGAGGACCGGCTCAGACAGAGGGAGGGGGGCTTCACGGGGTAGAGGGCGGAGGAGGACCGGCTCAGACAGGCCTTGGGGGAGGACATGGTGCTTCCGCGGACGGCCTCGTTTTCTGACCAGGCCTTGTTCCCTTTTTAGACACAGAATGGAAACAGCAGTGAATGGAACAACCGAGATGGCTCAGTACAGTATAGATAAGCATAGTAGAGTAGGCCTAAAGTATAAATATGAAGAAAATATTCAACTGAAGGAGGAAGTCGGGTTTGCTCTGACACTGTGGCTTTTACTGAGAATAACAACGTAAAACTCACAGGCGGCAAACCACAAACTGACACATGCACACAGAGAGTGCAAATACATGGCATTGCATACACACACACACACACACACACACACACACACACACACACACACACACACACACACACACACACACACACACACACACACACACACACACACATCAAACAAAGTGCCAGTACAGATTTTAATACATGAAGAGCAGAGTAGGGTGGAGGTGAGAGTAGGGTGGAGGAGAGAGTAGGGTGGAGGAGAAAGTAGGGTGGAGGAGAGAGGGAGTGAGAGTAGGGTGGTGGAGAGAGTAGGTGAGAGTAGAGTAGAGGAGAGAGTAGGGTGGAGGAGAGAGGGAGTGAGAGTAGGGTGGAGGAGAGAGTAGGTGAGAGTAGAGTGGTGAGAGTAGAGTGGAGGAGAGAGTAGGGAGGAGGAGAGAGTAGGGAGGAGGAGAGAGTAGGGTGGAGGAGAGAGGGAGTAAGAGTAGGGTGGAGGAGAGAGGGAGTGAGAGTAGGGTGGAGGAGAGAAGGAGTGAGAGTAGGGTGGAGGATAGAGTAGGGAGGAGGAGAGAGTAGGGTGGAGGAGAGAGTAGGTGAGAGTAGAGTGGAGGAGAGAGTAGGGAGTGAGAGTAGGGTGGAGGAGAGAGGGAGTGAGAGTAGGGTGGAGGAGAGAGTAGGGAGGAGGAGAGAGTAGGGTGGAGGAGAGAGTAGGTGAGAGTAGAGTGGAGGAGAGAGTAGGGTGGAGGAGAGAGGGAGTGAGAGTAGGGTGGAGGAGAGAGTAGGGTGGAGGAGAGAGGGAGTGAGAGTAGGGTGGAGGAGAGAGTAGGGTGGAGGAGAGAGTGAGTGAGAGTAGGGTGGAGGTGAGAGCAGGGTGGAGGAGAAAGGGAGTGAGAGTAGGGTGGAGGAGAAAGGGAGTGAGAGTGGGGTGGAGGAGAGAGTAGGGTGGAGGAGAGAGGGAGTCAGAGTGGGGTGGAGGTGAGAGTAGGGTGGAGGAGAGAGGGAGTGAGAGTGGGGTGGAGGTGAGAGTAGGGTGGAGGAGAGAGGGAGTGAGAGTGGGGTGGAGGTGAGAGTAGGGTGGATTAGAGAGGGAGTGAGAGTAGGGTGGAGGAGAGAGGGAGTGAGAGTAGGGTGGAGGTGAGAGTAGGGTGGATTAGAGAGGGAGTGAGAGTAGGGTGGAGGTGAGAGTAGGGTGGATTAGAGAGGGAGTGAGAGTAGGGTGGAGGAGAGAGGGAGTGAGAGTAGGGTGGATTAGAGAGGGAGAGAGAGTAGGGTGGAGGAGAGAGTAGGGTGGAGGAGAGAGTAGGGTGGATTAGAGAGGGAGTGAGAGTAGGGTGGAGGTGAGAGTAGGGTGGATTAGAGAGGGAGTGAGAGTAGGGTGGAGGAGAGAGGGAGTGAGAGTAGGGTGGAGGTGAGAGTAGGGTGGATTAGAGGGAGTGAGAGTAGGGTGGAGGTGAGAGTAGGGTGGATTAGAGAGGGAGTGAGAGAAGGGTGGAGGAGAGAGGGAGTGAGAGTAGGGTGGATTAGAGAGGGAGTGAGAGTAGGGTGGAGGTGAGAGTAGGGTGGATTAGAGAGGGAGAGAGAGTAGGGTGGAGGAGAGAGTAGGGGTAGGTGGTGGTATATTTACTTCTTGTAGGTCTTCTTCTGGTAGCTTGGCGTTAACTCTTCTTCACTCTCCTCTGCTTCTTCTGGCAAAGAGCAGCTCCTGAAATACACACCACAGGTCAGATCAGGAAGTCCTGAAATACACACCACAGGTCAGATGAGAAAGTCCTGAAATACACACCACAGGTCAGATGAGAAAGTCCTGAAATACACATCACAAGTCAGATGATTAAGTACAGTTGATGAGAACAAAGACCACCTAACATGCAAATACACTCCTGAAAGCTTGAACGCATGCACACTTGCTGTCTCTCTCTCGCTCTCTTGCTCTCTCTCTTACTCTCTCTCTCTGGGCTCTATTTTTGTCTGGCATTAAGGCGGCGCTAAGGCGTCATGTAAAACAAGCGCACTGACATTTTCCAGCCCTAACGCCAGGTTAGGTTTGTTAAAATAGAGCCCTCTCTCTGTCTCTCTCTGGTACCTGAGCATAGTGTTGGGGTTCTGGCTGCAGTTCCAGTGTTCAGGGGTGGAGCTGTAGTGGCCTTCTGGGACACGCCTCCACCTCAGACAGTCCTCACACTGCAGCCACACTGGACTCCTACACACATGTACAAACACACGCATACACACGCACACATACACCAGGCATATTTTGTTGCTGGCACACAAGTTAAACAAAACACACACTTTTCATTTCCTGTTTCTTAACCACAAGCCATCCATGTTAGCCCTGTACTTGCACTGTGATGTTACGGTAATATTTGACACTGTAGCAACAATCATCCAAAATAAATCTAACTAAACAAACATAAAAACTCACTCCTCCTCTTCCTCCTCCTCCTCATCTTCCTCCTCATTCTTCTTCTCCGCTGCCAGGAACTCACGTTCTCTCGCCTTTTTCTCCATCATCTCATTCCAGTAGTCATTGAGCTTCAGCCCCAAGGACGACAGGGTCAGCCTGTTTCAAACCACACAAATACAGAGAGGATGTTCACATCCAGAACTATAAATAGCATGTCAATCTGATCATCTGCTCATCTGGTTCATGATAATACTGATTCATTTATGTGTGTTGTACCTGTACTCTTTGGTGTATTCAAAGTCTTGCTTGTTGTGAGCCGGCTTCAGGAAGTTGCACTCAATGACTCCAATAACCCCAACCCCTGCCCTCTGACCTGACGACTGAAACAGGGGGGGAGGGGGGAGAAGAGAGAGATATAGAGGTAAAGGAGAAGTAGAGGGAGAGGTGGGAAGAGAGTGAAGTAAATATAGAAGGAGTGAGAGATGGGAGATTTAGCGGGAGAGAGAAGGGAATAGAGATGGAGGAGAGAGTGATTTAAAGGGAGAGAGGAGAGAGAGAAGAGAGCACATTATTGTCTACAGTATAACTATTACACCAAAACCTCACACAATGTCTCATATCATATATCTTGTTTGTGGCCCCAGCTGTTGACAGATAAACTCAACATTACAGTCTTTAATTAATATGTACCTTGATCTGGTAGCCAACCTTCTCATAGGACTTGATGAGGCGGTTCTTATGGTACATCATGATGCCATAGTGGTCTTTGTTCTTACGGTTGAACCCAAAGGTGACCTTAACTCTGTCTTTCTGATAGAAATGGTTAAGGTTAAGTTAAGTTTTCTGGGCACAGACTGAAGCCTCTACGAGACTGAAGCCTGTACAAGTGACCACAGTACTTTGCATCGTCGCTATGTAAGTTAAGTTAGGTTAAGGTATGTTAAGGTTAAGTTCTATTACTTACAGAAGACTTTGATAAACGCAAGAATGGTTTTTGGATAGAAATGAATGGACAAACTAAATTCTAGTTCTACAGAAGGATACATTGAATTGGGGTTTATAAACGTCGTTCTCAATCTGCGACAGGCTCTTGGCGACCAGCTTGGTCTGAACCTTCTTCTGTCGCAGGATGATCTGAGTCCGAGGCTTCAGGTACAAGATGCTGAGGTAGGCCTGTGACAGAATGTGAATGAATGAGACTTTATAGAGGAGGGGACTTCCTGTTCAGAATCCTATTCAAGCCATAAGACCTTCTCACCATCCTTTATCACTCTGTTTGGCTATGCTGCATTCAAGGTCACAATCCTCTGGTGAATACAGTTGTTGAATAGAGTTCCAAGGTGACTGAAACGTTTACAGTGAACTTTCTCTTAACCACCCTGACCTGTCTCTCATCACTCACTCAACACTCACTCTCATTGTAACACATCATCACTCATCTTTTTTATCACTCACTCTCAGGGAGTAGTCCATCTCTGGGATGGTGTGGTCAGTCCTCTGCGGTCCAGGGAAGCTCTTCTTCCTTCCTCTAGTCTTGGTCTCCTCTGAGTGGATCTCTGGCATCCGGATGTCAAACTCATCTGTCTCGAAATCCAGCTCCGGCTTACCATCTTTGTTCCTGTACGTGATATTGTAGAACTCATTACTTGTGTCAGCTTCATTCTTCATAGAATGATAAAATATCCCACTTAACTGTAATGAATCATTAATGGGCCACTGATCCTTTCTGCTTTCAGAGATGATACCCAATACTGTGTCATTACTAACAAATAAGCAGAATGTGTTTGTGTGTAACAGCTTTGCTTCCGTCCCTCTCCTTGCCCCAACCTGGGCTCGAATCAGGGACCCTTTGAACACATCGACAACAGTCACCCTCAAAGCATCCATTAGCTGTCGCACCACAAAAGCCGCAGCCCTTGCAGAGCAAAGGAAACTTCTATTTTGAGGTCTCAGAGCGAGAGATGTCACCGATGGAAACACTAATAGCGCGCACCGCTAACTAGCTAGCCATCTCACATCGGTTACGTGGGTGTGTTTCCTGACCTGCGTATGTTCCAGATGAGGATCTTGGTGCCCTTCTTGGAGAGGATGGAGTCAAACTGCTGTAGCAGCTCCTTCTGGGTGTGGATCAGAGAGTGGGTCAGGATGGCATTCAGACTGGCCTCAGAGTCCTCAGTCACTACCAGCACCTGTAAGACATGGTTAAGGAGAGCAACCAGGACACACATACAGTTTTTCAATCAATCCTTCGAACACACACATGCATGTACTCTTGTCTTCCTCTCTGTCAGTCTTCCTCTCTGTCTGTCTTCCTCTCTGTCTGTCTTCCCCTCTGTCTGTCTTCCCCTCTGTCTGTCTTCCCCTCTCTCAAATTCAATTGCTTTATTGGCATGACAAACACTTAGGAAACATTTCCAAAGCATCAATGATACTGCATTGGGTCCTATCTCTCTCTGTGTAAGGATATTGGTCTGTTGGTTGAAGGGCACTATGGGGACGATGACAGCCTGTGCCTTTATAGCCTGTAGGTAGCTCTGAGACAGCATGCCGACGGTCAGACAGCCTCCGTTCTTAGTGAAGATCAGAGCGTCACGACCCAGACGCATGGAGCCAGACTTAAAGCCGTTTCCATAGACACCGATGGCCTGGTGGCTGCCCTTACCAGAACCTTTCTCTGTGAAACCAAAACTGAACAGAGAAAGAGTGGGGTGAGATTGCAGCGTTAGTTGGAGACATGTGTCTGTACTGGTGTGGAAGTGAGAGAAGTGGGTTTGTATTTGTGTGCAGAGATAGTTTGTGTGTAGGATGTGTGTTTGTGTGTAGGATGTGTGTTTGTGTGTATGTGAGAATGAGGGGGAGAAAGAGAGCGATTGTGTGTGTATTCACATGTGTTTACGTGAGAGAGAGAGAGAGGGCATGTCCGCATAAGTGAGAAAAAAGAAGGGTGTGGAACAAAGACAAAATGTTAGTAACTCAACTCAGTTGTTTATGTATGGGTAATTACAGTATAACCTTTCACATAGCAGTGTGTGTGTGTGTGTGTGTGTGTAGAGGCTGCAACACGGATGATCAAACAGCAGTGTGTGTAGCCAAACGTACGTAAGCGTGTGTTTCGCACCTGAGCATCTTGTGCAGTTTGTTGGGGGTCATGCCACTGCCGTTGTCAGTGAAGGCCAGACAGAGCTGTTGCTGTTCCTCCACCACATCTATCCAGATCTGCCTGGCTGTCACGCCTGGGTCTGACGCATTATCTACACAGCACAAAGTCAGTCAATCAATCAATTAATCATTCAATTAATCTATAAAGCCCTTTTTACATGAAAAATGGTTGTAAAGACTATTGTAGAACAAGTTGAAAAAGTCACACAGCGCTTCGTAGTAACCCTGTCTAGACAGCGGGTGCACTGTAATTATTAAAATCAGTTGACCAACTTATCCTGCATAATGTAAAAGTGGTCTCTTGTGACAAACTAGCACACGTGAGATTAACTGGACTGGTTTGAACAGATGTTTTTTCAGACCAAATGTCTGCTCCATTGAGAAATTGCCCCAGGTTTCCAAACTATGTCCTGTGTTTTATATCATATTGTACAACAGTTGAGAAAACTAACACTGTAAAAGTGTTTAAAAACTTGATCAGTGTTATTTCCTGATAGTTTCTGGTTGAAAATAAAATCTACACAGGACCTTCTAATCAGCAGGTTTGCATGGGCTGGAGTTTAGGCTTTCCATGGTGACATCACCATGCGGTAAATTCGTTAATAGACCAATAACAAATTGTGCACCAAACCTCTGCCAATAACAGCTAGTTTTCAGTTTTCACTACCACACAGTCCTAGCAAAATTCTTGCTTGAGAAATAGTTTTTTTCTAAAAAGCTATTTTGCCCATTTGAATGGAAATCTACTACAGTAAGGTACTGTTACCCAGAAAGGATTTGATATTGATATAAAATGTCTGCATTGGGCCTTTAAACAAAGTTACAAAACAATGGTCTTGTTTGAGTCCAGGAGTGAAGTCGGGGGAGGTGCATCTGCAACAGCCGAAAGCCGGATATTAATGTGGTTTTCCAACAGGAAGGCTCAGTGCAACATGGCAGTGTTGCCATTGTTTATAAAAGTGTCTTTTTAATGTCAAAATAAACATGTCTCCAACCCCCATATCACACAGTCACAAGTTGTAAATATAGGTGTGTACATTGTACTATCAATTGGTGAAAGAGAGCCTCAAATATCACATTCAATTATACATGAACTGCAGCAAAGTTGGTTTCTGTTTTAGTCGCATCTTTGGTCATGTTCACGTGGGTCAAACAAAAACACCCTAATGATTGGTTGACAGCCTCCCACAATGCAGTGATGGCTGCAGGATGAAGTTGGTGAATAGCAACTTCAGAAATTTGCAGTCGACTAGAGTTAAAACTTCATGACCTTTGATCACATGGTTTTTGTAAAGTTCATGCAGTTGTCACGTAGGCGCAAGTCAAACAATTTTTATCCCCATAATGCAACACACTTTGTAAGGTCACCACCTTGACAAAAGTGATCTGCTTGAACGCGCCCAGTATGTATCTTCAGTGCTTGACTTGGACTAAAATAGGTGCTGGTACTCATGTTGGGTGCAGGTACTGTTTATATTTAGGTGCAGGAGCTCCACAATACTTTGAGTTAATATTCTGTAAGAGAAACAGGAGCTCAAGCTGTAGAACATTTAGGGTGCTGGTACTCAGCTAAGGTGAGTTCCTGCCCAAGTCAAGCACTGTGTATCTTAACCAAATGCAAGTCTACAGTGTGTACCACACTCGGGGTTATTCCAAGTATGCAAATCGCAGGCTTTCACAAATTTGAAGGTGACCAACAGACAATGCACAAGGCACCAACCAACTGGTCTATTCCAACCAATAATCATGCACACATAGCTGCGGGAAGTAGTTTGGGGGTGGGGGTGCTGCAATGTTTTTTTGTTGCGGGGTTTGCCCGAGCTGCAGATTGTCCTCTAATACAGGACTATTAAAGGCCCAGTGCACTACTTTAAAATAATAATAAAAAGTATGTATATTTTTCTTTTATTCTGATTTTTCAGGGGGTGCTGAAGGACTCTCGATCAGCACCCTTACTTCCAGTGCCTATGCATGCACAGAGCGGAGGCTTCTCAACTCTGACAACTTGAAACATAAATACCGATTTTAGATGAGAATAAACAACGAACATGAATATAAAACATATTTTACGCGCATCGCAAGTAGTGTTAGTGCGTTGATATGAATGAGGAACTAAATTCCACCTAAAAAACCTTACTAGTGCGAGAAAAATATGTTGTGCATGCCTGGCAAGCGACGTCATAATGCAGTTACTGTAGGCATAACCTTTTCTCCTTTGTAAATTATGGAACTTCATTTGATTATACTAACATGTTATAACTAAAGTATAACTTATACTGTCACATGTGACACATATTGCGATGAAAAAAGAACAGGTGGATGGTAGACTGTCGATGAAGAGCGGGCAACACACACACAGACAAGGCGTCTATTGTATTTTACTATGCGGAAGCCATGCCACCAGTAAATGTTTAGGCACAAACATTTGCAACTTTCCTGCCTCCAGCGGAAGGGGAAATGAAAACAAAGAATATCAAAATGAAAGTTGACTGTTGTTACCTATTAGTTCTGCAACTGCGCTGAAAGGCCACGTATGACTTGTTGAATTACTGTTCAGGAAGGACGGACTCATCTGCAAAAAAAAAAAATCTTTATAATAAAAACAAAACATCAACAACATATCTAGCATATAAGAACGAATGCAAATTACAAACGAAATAGCTTACAACACACAACAAATAACTTATTTGAAAATTACATACGGAACTGAGGCGAATCCCATGCTCGCTAAACCTCGCCATGTTTTTACAGTGAAAACCACTGGCACGCAAACGACACCTACGTCAAAGACAGTAGAGTTTAAACTCTGTCTACGTAGTGAGTAGCAACAGGCCGTGCGCACAGGTCTGTCTTGCTGCGTTCACGCCTTAGTCGAAACTAGGAAACTCTGAAATGTCCGACTTGCTAACTGGTTGTAGCCTAGTTATACACGTGACGCGATCGACCAGTTAGCGAGTCCGACATTTCAGAGTTTCCTAGTTCCGACTAGTACTTAAACTCCCAGTTAGCAAGTCCGATATTTCAGAGTTTCCTAGTTCCGACTAGTACTTAAACGCGGCATCTGTCGTCACTAGTTTATACACCACAGTCACAAACCCCGCCCATTTCTACAATTTATTTATTATGTTAAACAAACGCTAACTGTAACCACACTGCTAACCCCTAGTGGTGCACGACTCCGACTTCCGTGGTTGGAGTCGAAGACTCCCAAACACGCTGAAACGGATGCGCACACACGTACACACCACCTCATTGTTTCAGTCATACTAGGAAGACTACATCTGCGTTCTAGAGGACTAACATGAACATGATGCTGCCCATTTGCTTATCAACTTAACCTATAAACACCTATTTGGTTTGCATATAGAAAGTGATGTGTAGGAACTATAATTTTTATGTCATGTTTATGCTGTGTGCAGCCATGACGGATCCCATGGAATTATGGGGCGCACTCTAAATTGATAAACCTGTTATTGTCCATGTCATAGCCCTATTCGGACGTGTATTACTAGAGACGTTGGTTATGCAATTATTATTCAGGCATGTGGGTATTTCTGAGGACGATTCACACAGGATTCGTTTTTCCAAACCGTCCCCCTGTAATTCTTTGTTTTTCAAATGCAATTGACTCTTATGACGGAAGGCTGGAGATTTGTATTCTAGGCGTGAAGATATTTCAATGTCATGTCTAGACAATAATATGCTACACTAATAACTCGTGCTGGACTGCCAAATGTATAGGTGTCCCCATAATATTTAAATTGATGAAGTGTGATCATAATAATTATTTTAGCTATCCATGGTAGACATCCTTCCTAATAACGACACCTCCCATCCTGCTGATTTGAGCTGCTGCTTGAGATCCCGAGGAAGGGTGAGCAGGGGAATCTATCAAATAGTGCACCTCTAATTTTGTACAGTACTACTGCAATTAGTCAAATGAGTCACACTACGAAATGCTACCAAATAAACCACAATTCATTCACAATACTGTGAATATATAGTTTCACAGACATATCGTTGCATTTTTTTCTGGTTCGTGCGAAATCGTTAAGAATAAGATAAAACCAGTCTGCACACCACCTAAGTGAATTGGTTTAGTCTTGACTCTTGGTTGACGGTGTTGGGGGATGGGTAAATGTATTGATGCTCGAGTGCCAACACAAAGTTGTTTATATTTGTCTTTGCTACTTTTTTATATTTATGAGTCTTATTTTTGTATATATTTTTAAATGTTATGATTATTTATTTGTGTTGTTCCAAATGTCTGAATAAAAATTACAGTTAGTGCAGAATGGGGATTTTTTGTTATTGTTGGCGGGGGGCGCTGAAGGGGGGTTCGCCCAGGGAGCCAGACAAGTTAGAACCGCCACTGCCTAGGACATCACCAGCTAGTCTCTCCCATTTCTGTGTCAAGCTTCTCGACTCCTAAGATTCGGTATTTTTGCAACGGAGGAAACTAGTTTTCGTAGGCTACTTCCGAGAACACAAACTGTCATGTATTTCACAGCAAAGAAAGAGCGAGCTAGCGAGAGAGGAAGAGATAGGGGAGGGGTACAGTCAGGCATGTTGGCCACCAGGCATACAGTTAGAACTGCATCGGTAATCAAATATGTATAGGCTATCGCAGTGCTGTATTTTAGACTTTTGGTGAGGCAGATTACCAAAGATATAGCCGACTGTTTGCCTGCCCTGATCCACTCTCTCCCTCGCCTGCTCTTTCTCTTCGCTATGAAAAACGTTAGTGTGTGTTTGGTCTTCGGTCCGCTGCGTGTAGAAAATATCGTCCTACTTCGACACACAGAAATTGGAGTCGACGGCAAGGAGTCGAGGAATCGATTGTTTTGGATTCAACTCCCCACCAGTTGCAAGTTGGTGAACCTGTGGTTTCAAAGTTCAGAGAAGCCTTTAGTGGCTGCCATTTCGCAGAACAACAACTTCTATCGACAGAGTGCCAAAGTAGGAAGTGCTGCTATGGTCTAAAACTCATAGTGTAGTAAAGGAAACGCCACAATAGCCCCAGTGAGCACAGAAGTAGCTTATTTCTCTGCCTGTTTGAAAAAGCAAAAACAGGACTGTGTGTTCTAGTCCAGTGTACATTGAACCTTCACCTTGACCTTACAGGCTTATCTCCTGGGTATTGAAACAGACCACAGAATGTTGCACTATTCAGCCATACAAACAACTTCCTCTAGTCCAGTGATTTTCGGAACCCCCATAGGACCCCCAGGGGCCTCAGATAAGTTTCAGGGAGTCCCTGAAAAAGCAGGGTTTCTGGATAAAGCGAACACTGAAAATAATAGCAGTAAGGCCAAAATACCTCACATTTAATGGAATAACTGTTTGACAGACGTTAAAACATTGGGCAATTGCATATGTAACCGGTGTGAAATGGTTAGTCGGGTGCGCACTAATAGCGTTTCAATCGGTGACGTCACTCGTTCTGAAACCTTGAAGTAGTTATTTCTTGCTCTGTAATGGCCACGGCTTTTGTGGAGCGATGGATAACTATGCTTCGTGGGAGGCAGTTGTTGATGTGTGCAGAGGGTCCATGGTTCGAGCCCAGGTAGCGGTGAGGAGAGGGATGGAAGCAGAACTGCTACACATATATGAGTCATTCCATGTCATTTCAGCAAGCCATGACACCCACCATCTCAGATTGTTCTTAAATTGTTTCTGTAGTTAGAAACAGGTAAGATTGGCATTCCTGAAAAATGATTTAGTTGAAATCTATTTTGATCTCGGGGGAAATTAAGCTATTTTATTGCTCCCAAATTGGTCATTTTAATTTATAGGGTTCAGGTAATATCAAATAAATATAGTTTTAATGTCCAATTTGGACCAAACTTCTTCCTACAAATGAGTATGAAGAATCCCCCCAAAATGGTAAAAAGCCACCCACGGACCCCCTACGCCCCATGCCAATCCAACCCCAACAACCAATACACAGTATGAGTTCTCTATGTTTGACAAGTATTATGAAGCTGCGGCTTGGAATATAGCTTCTCCATACTATATAATGTATTCTCTGTGAATCTGGTACTGTTTTTTTCCCCCTGTTCAAAGAAATAAGTAATTGAAATCACTTCCGTTATTTACCATGAAGTAGTGTGAAAGTACCACGTTTTGACCACTAGATGTCACTGTTCTTGCTATACCGCCACAGTCTTCTATCCATTTTGCTGGGCCCGGTTTCCCAATAGCATTTTAAGGCTAAGTTCATCTTATAACCACACGATCCCATGGTTCTAATGATGAATTTAGCCTTTAAGATTATGCTTTTGGGAAAACGTTGTCCTGGTCTCTTGTGTTTATTAAATAGATCACAACATTTCCTTTGCAACTTTAGGTAGAAAACCAATAGATTTGGCACATGATGAAAATAAGTCCTCCATGAAAGCAATTCAGTTTGTACTTCTTTTATGCTTCATCTGTGTCCAAGAACCCCCCCGTGTGAAATGTATTCCCTTCAAAAAAGGTCTGGATTAGTTGCTGTTGGATCATTCTTGGTGAACAAGCAAACCACGCATGCTTCCCAGTCAAAACAGTTTGCTCATATATTATGATGACATTTTTGTGACATTTTTGTTTGTTTTGGTGTTTGTAAGGTTTTTTTCCCGCAGTTGAAGTTCGGTACACGAAGTCTACTACCCTTAGTTGCTGATTGGTCAATAGTACTACTCATAGTAGTAGTGGGAACTATGGATGGGATTCTTTAATGAAGTGTTTGTTGTCGCTCAACAAGAGACGACTAGATTTCATGCACCTTTTTTTCACTTGAGAAATAGTGCACCAAACATCTTAGTTAGATGTAAAATTGCGCGACTAAGACCACCTTGGCATTAATTAAAGATGTATTTATTTATCTTATAAGGGATTATGCGAGGCACAGACATTTACTTCGCCTAGCCGAGTTCTGCTAGGAGCAAACCCAACCTGGTATGTTGGCAGCTTTAGGATACAGCAGTTCTAATGGTTTCAATGTTTTATATTTAACTAGGCAAGTCAGTTAAGAACAAATTCTTATGTACAATGATGGCCTACACCGCCCAAAGTCCAACAATGCTGGGCCAATTGTGCACCACCCTATGGGACTCTCAATCACAGCCGGTTGTGATACAACCTGGATTCAAACCAGGGTGTCTGTAGTGATGCTTCTAGCACTGAGATGCAGTGCCTTAGACCGCTGCACCACTCGGGAGGCCATGCTATGGTCTATAATGGTCTTTAATGGTAAAAGTCCCAAACACACACTGTATAGTGTTTTGCAATGGTAAGGGCATTGGGTTCTATTAGGGTTCTCACAACATTTTAGTCCCTAGCCCATTTCTCCATCAATGTTTTGGGCTTGTAGGAAAAGTCTTCACATGAGAATTATACCATTGGGATAGCCCTCTCAGAGAGCGGCCACTTGTTGGACTATTCAAGGAGAGTTGGGTTGAACTATTAGGTTGCTAGGAGATGGAGAAACTGAGTTGCTTTCATGGAGGACTGGCATGAATTGTGATGATGACCACACAATTTATTTTCATAATGAGCCAAATTGATTGGTTTTCTAACCTAAGTTAAAAACGAGCCAGAACAGGGGCATCTAGTGGTCAAAACCTGATACTTTCACACTACTTTACGGTTAATAATGCAATCAACTTCAATTACTAATTTCTCTGAGCTACAAATGTGTTCCTCAGTATGCGTGCACTTTCTGCTAACAAACAATTTACCAAGATGAAAGGAAGAGATTGCTAGCTAGAGGATCCTAAGTATTATTTCCTTGACTTTTAAATATTCATAAATAAGAAGGTGCTTATTTTATTAAGGTACTCTAAATTGTGTTATTTAAACCAAGCTTATACGACAAGCTCACAGACTGTTTCATTTGTTTGGATACATTTTAGCAGCGGTTAGCCAGCCAGCTAGCTACGTGAACCTGTCAATCAAAAGTCACAAAAATAAAACGTTTGAAAATGTATAAACCAGTTCATCCACGTCCATACCTTATGCTTATTTACCGTCTCGTATTTATCACAATCAGTTAGGTACGTTCATTAATAATTTACAGTGTTGGTTGGAACCATTAATGTTAACTAGCAAATTAACTAGCTAATGTTAGTGATTCGAATCTTGATGAAAATATATGGGGGTTTGTAGATGGCCGGTTCTCTTTCATCCTGCGACCATCAAGAGGACTGTGGCGAAGAGATGATGGAGTTTAACAAGGATTTCGAGAGAATGATTGAAGACGTGGAAAATATATCAGGTATGGTAGGTAGCATTATTAAGCATCTGTATGATGTAGCTAGTGTTATTCTTAGAAAAAATTGCTGACACTGTCTTTTTACTTTGCCAATTCCTAACTCTACTGTCATATTTCATTTACTACCCACCCTTTTTTTATTGCATTTAGAAAAGTTAATGGGTGTGTGTAATTCAATACAAATTCTGCCATGTGTTTTAAATCATACTCTGTATGGCCCACTACTGTCTGACTCTGACAGCCATGTCCCTCTTGTCTCCCCTGTGGTTTCCCAGTGCAACTGACATGGATGGCCAATGACATGGTGGTGCAGCGGATCAGTCCTGATCTGGAGGACTCCCTATGGCAGCTGGAGGAAGAGCTCAACCCCTGTCCCCTGGGGAACAGGAGCCGAACCAGAGGCTGGAAAAAGACCAGGGGATGGGGATGGTATAGGAACTGGGACAGGGGCTGAACCAGGGGATGGGGATGGTATAAGCACTGGGACAGGGGCTGAACCAGGGGATGGGGATGGTATAAGAACTGGGACAGGGGCTGAACCAGGGGATGGGGATGGTATAGGAACTGGGACAGGGATGGAACCAGAGGATGGGGATGGTATAGGAACTGGGACGGGCTGAACCAGGGTATGGGGATGGTATAGGAACTGGGACAGGGGCTGAACCAGGGGATGGGGATGGTATAGGAACTGGGACAGGGGCTGAACCATGGGATGGGGATGGTATAGGAACTGGGACAGGGGCTGAATCAGGGGATGTGGATGGTATAGGAACTGGGACAGGGGCTGAACCAGGGGATGGGGATGGTATAGGAACTGGGACAGGGGCTGAACCAGGAGATGGGGATGGTATAGGAACTGGGACAGGGGCTGACCATGAGATGGGGATGGTATAGGAACTGGGACAGGGGCTGACCATGGGATGGGGATGGTATAGGAACTGGGACAGGGGTTGAACCATGGGATGGGGATGGTATAGGAACTGGGACAGGGGCTGAACCAGGGGATGGGGATGGTATAGGAACTGGGACAGGGGCTGAATCAGGGGATGGGGATGGTATAGGAACTGGGACAGGGGCTGACCATGGGATGGGGATGGTATAGGAACTGGGACAGGGGGTGAACCAGGGGATGGTATAGGAACTGGGACAGGGGCTGACCATGGGATGGGGATGGTATAGGAACTGGGACAGGGGGTGAACCAGGGGATGGTATAGGAACTGGGACAGGGGCTGACCATGGGATGGGGATGGTATAGGAACTGGGACAGGGGCTGACCATGGGATGGGGATGGTATAGGAACTGGGACAGGGGCTGACCATGGGATGGGGAGGGAGTGTCCTAGACCTGTACATACCACCTTTATCCCACTGACAAAGATGTGATTATCTGTGATTCACCAGGAATGTCTGCTGTTCTGAAATGGACCTGAATCCAAAGCTAGTAGCCCGTGCTCTGTATGCTTGTCTACAATGTTGTTGCAGTTGTATGTACAGTAGACTAGAGTCTCATATCTGCAGCAGCAGTCTCTCTCTCTCTCTGACAGAAGCAGAAACCACTGGAGATAGGTGATAGAGATGTCTCCTGCCCCACACTGTATGCTGTCTAAGCTGAGCAGCAGGCTGTTGTATGTAGGTTATCATTGTGTGTTATGTACCTGTGGACAGGGTTTTAATTAACTTTAGTGTTGTGTTATGAATTTGGGGTTTGGTCAAATAAAAAGATAAAACTTGAATAGAGAATATTGACTGATAGATTGTTTATTGGGATGCCAAAAGGAGTTGGTAAAATGTGCATACACGTGTTGACATTCCATTTATTCTTGGTCACATCCCAGTCATACCCCCAGCAGTCGTAGTACTGTAGAGTTTGTACTTAGGGCTTACAGTTTCTAAAGCCTTTACCACATTCCTCAGAGTAGTATGTACACTGAACAAAAACATAAACGCAAAATGCAACAATTTCAAAGATTTTACTGTGTTACAGTTCATATAAGGAAATCAGTCAATTGAAATAAATTAATTAGGCCCAAATCTATACATTTCACATGCCTGGGAATACAGATACATCTATTGGTCACAGATACTGTACCTTAAAGAAAGGTAGGGGTGTGGATCAGAAAACCAGTCAGAAGCTGTGTTCGAATACCCATACTAACATAATGTACACTACATACGCAATGAGTGTATATACTACATAGTATATACTATTAGTCCATTTTAGTATACTGTAAACGAATGGTATCCTTTCAGTTGAGTGTACTAGCACTTCACCAGTCTGCCCGGAAGTTGATGCTGTTGCTATGCAACTTCTTGCTAGCTTGTTTGCATAGCTAACAAATTACAAGCTAGACATCTTACGACTTCATTAAAACTTCTTAAGGCTAGGGGGCAGTATTCGGAGGTTTGGATGACTGAGGTGCCCAAAGTAAACTGCCTGTTACTCAGGCCCAGAAGCTAGGATATGCATATAATTGGTAGTATTGGATAGAAAACACTCTAAAGTTTCTAAAACAGTTAAAATAATGTCTGTGAGTATAACAGAACTGATATGGCAGGCAAAAACCCGAGGAGAATCCATCTGGGAAAATCAAAGGAATACCTCCCAGATTGCAGTTCCTAGGGCTTCCACTAGATGTAAACAGTCTTTGGAAAGCGTTTCAGGCTTGTTTTTTGAAAAATGAGCTAGAATTTGTAGTTTTTCCAGGTGGCTCCCATTTTGACTGTAGTATTGTGGCGCGCGTGGATGAGGGCGCACATTTCATTATTTATCTCTGGTAATGAACATACTATTCTCCGTCTTAAATTGTATTGTTTATTTACATATAAGGGTACATGAGGATTGATTAGAAACACTGTTTGACTTGTTTGGACGAAGTTTATTGGTAACTTTTGGGATTCCTTTGTATGCATTTTGAACGAGGGAAACAGGTGGATTACTGAATCAAGCGCGCCAACTTAACTTACTTTTTTGGGATATTAAGAAGGACTTTATCGAACAAAACAACCATTTGTGATGTAGCTGGGGCCCTTGGGATTGCAGACAGAGGAAGATCTTCAAAGATCTTCAATGTACTTCCGGGTTTGGAGAAGGTAGTCGCACTTCGCTTCGCTCCACAGGTAATATTACATTTCATTACATTACAACGGTTTGATTTGTTTGATCTGAGCAATTTTTTCTTAGCTAGCTACATAGCCGTCTTTGTATCAAAGATAATTGTGTAGTTTAGAGTAATTATCGAGGTTAGCTAGCCAGCCAGCTGTTTTCGTCCTCCTAACTTAGTCAACACTGCTAGCTAGCCAACTAGCCAACTTCTACCGACTAGCAGCACTGTAGAAACTATTACATTACAACGGAACGACTTGATTAGTGTAGTGCTAGCTAGCTACATAGCTGTCTTTGCTGTCTTTGTATCTAAGATAATTGTGTAGTTTAGAGTAATTATCGAGGTTAGCTAGCCAGCCGCGACGCGACGCCGTTGTCCAGACTCCAGACTTAGTCAACACACCTAGTCATCATCAAACCCACTGCTAGCTAGCCAACCTTTACTGACTAGCAGCACTGTAGAAACGAATACATTACAATGGAACGATTTGACTAGTGCAGTGTTAGTTGACTTTGTCATAGTTTGATAATTGTGTAGTTTGGAGTAATTATCGAGGTTAGCTAGCCAGCTATTTTCGTCCCCCGCGACGAAAATAGTTTACCTAGCCAGCTACACGTTCAAACAAAGTCAACAACGCAGCCACTGCTAGCTAGCCTACTTCACCAGCCAGCAGTACTGTATCATCTTCGTAATTTTAGTCAATAAAATGTTTGCAACGTAAGCTTAACTTTCTGAACATTCGAGAAGTGTAGTCCACTTGTCATTCCAATCTCCTTTGCATTAGCGTAGCCTCTTCTGTAGCCTGTCAACTATGTGTCTGTCTATCCCTGTTCTCTCCCCTCTGCACAGGCCACACAAACGCTTCACACCGCGTGGCCGCTGCCACTCTAACCTGGTGGTCCCAGCGCGCACGACCCACGTGGAGTTCCAGGTCTCCGGCAGCCTCTGGAACTGCCGGTCTGCGGCCAACAAAGCAGAGTTCATCTCAGCCTATGCTACCCTCCAGCACCTCGACTTCTTGGCACTGACGGAAACATGGATTACCACAGATAACACTGCTACTCCTACTGCTCTCTCCTCGTCTGCCCACGTGTTCTTGCATACCCCGAGAGCATCTGGCCAGCGGGGTGGTGGCACTGGAATCCTCATCTCTCCCAAGTGGACATTCTCTCTTTCTCCCCTGACCCATCTGTCTATCTCCTCATTTGAATTCCATGCTGTCACAGTTACCAGCCCTTTCAAGCTTAACGTCCTTATCATTTATCGCCCTCCAGGTTCCCTTGGAGAGTTCATCAATGAGCTTGACGTCTTGATAAGTTCCTTTCCTGAGGATGGCTCACCTCTCACAGTTCTGGGTGACTTTAACCTCCCCACGTCTACCTTTGACTCATTCCTCTCTGCCTCCTTCTTTCCACTCCTCTCCTCTTTTGACCTCACCCTCTCACCTTCCCCCCCTACTCACAAGGCAGGCAATACACTTGACCTCATCTTTACTAGATGCTGTTCGTCCACTAATCTCATTGCAACTCCCCTCCAAGTCTCCGACCACTACCTTGTATCCTTTTCCCTCTCGCTCTCATCCAACACTTCTCACTCTGCCCCTACTCGGATGGTATTGCGCCGTCCCAACCTTCGCTCTCTCTCTCCCGCTACTCTCTCCTCTTCCATCCTATCATCTCTTCCCTCTGCTCAAACCTTCTCCAACCTATCCCCTGATTCTGCCTCCTCAACCCTCCTCTCCTCCCTTTCTGCATCCTTTGATTCTCTATGTCCCCTATCCTCCAGGCCGGCTCGGTCCTCCCCTCCTGCTCCGTGGCTCGACGACTCATTGCGAGCTCACAGAACAGGGCTCCGGGCAGCCGAGCGGAAATGGAGGAAAACTCGCCTTCCTGCGGACCTGGCGTCCTTTCACACCCTCCTCTCTACATTTTCCTCTTCTGTCTCTGCTGCTAAAGCCACTTTCTACCACTCTAAATTCCAAGCATCTGCCTCTAACCCTAGGAAGCTCTTTGCCACCTTCTCCTCCCTCCTGAATCCTCCCCCCCCCCCCCCCTCTCTGCGGATGACTTCGTCAACCATTTTGAAAAGAAGGTTGACGACATCCGATCCTCGTTTGCTAAGTCAAACGACACCGCTGGTCCTGCTCACACTGCCCTACCCTGTGCTTTGACCTCTTTCTCCCCTCTCTCTCCAGATGAAATCTCGCGTCTTGTGACGGCCGGCCGCCCAACAACCTGCCCGCTTGACCCTATCCCCTTCTCTCTTCTCCAGACCATTTCCGGAGACCTTCTCCCTTACCTCACCTCGCTCATCAACTCATCCTTGACCGCTGGCTACGTCCCTTCCGTCTTCAAGAGAGCGAGAGTTGCACCCCTTCTGAAAAAACCTACACTCGATCCCTCCGATGTCAACAACTACAGACCAGTATGCCTTCTTTCTTTTCTCTCCAAAACTCTTGAACGTGCCGTCCTTGGCCAGCTCTCCTGCTATCTCTCTCAGAATGACCTTCTCGATCCAAATCAGTCAGGTTTCAAGGCTGGTCATTCAACTGAGACTGCTCTTCTCTGTGTCACGGAGGCTCTCCGCACTGCTAAAGATAACTCTCTCTCCTCTGCTCTCATCCTCCTAGACCTATCTGCTGCCTTTGATACGGTGAACCATCAGATCCTCCTCTCCACCCTCTCCGAGTTGGGCATCTCCGGCGCGGCCCACGCTTGGATTGCGTCCTACCTGACAGGTCGCTCCTACCAGGTGGCGTGGCGAGAATCTGTCTCCCCACCACGTGCTCTCACCACTGGTGTCCCCCAGGGCTCTGTTCTAGGCCCTCTCCTATTCTCGCTATACACCAAGTCACTTGGCTCTGTCATATCCTCACATGGTCTCTCCTATCATTGCTATGCAGACGACACACAATTAATCTTCTCCTTTCCCCCTTCTGATAACCAGGTGGCGAATCGCATCTCTGCATGTCTGGCAGACATATCAGTGTGGATGACGGATCACCACCTCAAGCTGAACCTCGGCAAGACGGAGCTGCTCTTCCTCCCGGGGAAGGACTGCCCGTTCCATGATCTCGCCATCACGGTTGACAACTCCATTGTGTCCTCCTCCCAGAGTGCTAAGAACCTTGGCGTGACCCTGGACAACACCCTGTCGTTCTCTACTAACATCGAGGCAGTGAGCCAATCCTGTAGGTTCATGCTCTACAACATTCGCAGAGTACGACCCTGCCTCACACAGGAAGCGGCGCAGGTCCTAATCCAGGCACTTGTCATCTCCCGTCTGGATTACTGCAACTCGCTGTTGGCTGGGCTCCCTGCCTGTGCCATTAAACCCCTACAACTCATCCAGAACGCCGCAGCCCATCTGGTGTTCAACCTTCCCAAGTTCTCTCACGTCACCCCGCTCCTCCGCTCTCTCCACTGGCTTCCTGTTGAAGCTCGCATCCGCTACAAGACCATGGTGCTTGCCTACGGAGCTGTGAGGGGAACGGCACCTCCATACCTTCAGGCTCTGATCAGGCCCTACACCCAAACAAGGGCACTGCGTTCATCCACCTCTGGCCTGCTCGCCTCCCTACCTCTGAGGAAGCACAGTTCCCGCTCAGCCCAGTCAAAACTGTTCGCTGCTCTGGCACCCCAATGGTGGAACAAGCTCCCCCACGACGCCAGGACAGCGGAGTCAATCTCTACCTTCCGGAGACACCTGAAACCCCACCTCTTTAAGGAATACCTAGGATAGGATAAAGTAATCCTTCTAAGATTTAGATGCACTATTGTAAAGTGGTTGTTCCACTGGATATCATAAGGTGAATCCACCAATTTGTAAGTCGCTCTGGATAAGAGCGTCTGCTAAATGACTTAAATGTAATGTAAATGTAAAGGTAAGTGATTTAGACACGAGCTAAATCACTTCTATGCTCGCTTCGAGACAAGCAACACTGAGGCATGCATGAGAGCATCAGCTGATCTGGACGACTGTGTAATTACACTTTCCGTAGCCGACGTGAGTAAGACCTTTAAACAGGTCAACATTCACAAAGCCGCTGGGCTAGACAGATTACCAGGACATGTGCTCCGGGCATGTGCTGACCAACTGGCAGGTCTCTTCACTGACATTTTCAACATGTCCCTGATTGAGTCTGTAATACCAACATACTTCAAGTAGACCACCATAGTCCCTGTGCCCAAGAAGTAAGCATATGCTACTAGTAAGCATATACCTATCTTTCCGATTTGGTCCTGCCATACATACCTACACGTACGCTACGGTCACAAGACGCAGGCCTCCTAATTGTCCCTAGAATTTCTAAGCAAACGGCTGGAGGTAGGGCTTTCTCCTATAGAGCTCCATTTTTATGGAATGGTCTGCCTACCAATGTGAGAGACGCAGACTCAGTCTCAACCTTTAAGTCTTTACTGAAGACTTATCTCTTCAGTAGGTCCTATGATTAAGTATAGTCTGGCCCAGGAGTGTGAAGGTGAATGGAAAGGCTGGAGCAACGAACCGCCCTTGCTGTCTCTGCCTTGCCGCTTCCCCTCTTTCCACTGGGATTCTCTGCCTCTAACCCTTTTACAGGGGCTGAGTCACTGGCTTACTGGTGTTCTTCCATGCCGTCCATGGGAGGGGTGCGTCACTTGAGTGGGTTGAGTCACTGACGTGGTCTTCCTGTCTGGGTTGGCGCCCCCCCCCCTTGGGTTGTGCCATGGCGGAGATCGTTGTGGGCTATACTCGGCCTTGTCTTAGGACGGTAAGTTGGTGGTTGGAGACATCCCTCTAGTGGTGTGGGGGCTGTGCTTTGGCAAAGTGGATGGGGTTATATCCTGCCTGTTTGGCCCTGTCCGGGGGTATCATTGGATGGGGCCACAGTGTCTTCTGATCCCTCCTGTCTCAGCCTCCAGTATTTATGCTGCAGTAGTTTATGTGTCGGGGGGCTAGGGTCAGTCTGTTACATCTGGAGTATTTCTCTTGTCTTATCCGGTGTCCTGTGTGAATTTAAATATGCTCTCTCTAATTCTCTCTTTCTCTCTTTCTGTCTTTCTCTCGGAGGACCTGAGCCCTAGGACCATGCCTCAGGACTACCTGGTATGATGACTCCTTGCTGTCCCCAGTCCACCTGGCCGTGCTGCTGCTCCAGTTTCAACTGTTCTGCCTGCGGCTATGGAACCCTGACCTGTTCACCGGACGTGCTTGTTGCACCCTCGACAACTACTATGATTATTATTATTTGACCATGCTGGTCATTTATGAACATTTTAACATCTTGACCATGTTCTGTTATAATATCCACCCTGCACAGCCAGAAGAGGACTGGCCACCCCTCATAGCCTGGTTCCTCTCTAGGTTTCTTCCTAGGTTTTTGGCCTTTCTAGGGAGTTTTTCCTAGGGAGTTTTTCCTAGCCACCGTGCTTCTTTCACATGCTTTGCTTGCTGTTTGGGGTTTTAGGCTGGGTTTCTGTACAGCACTTTGAGATATCAGCTGATGTACGAAGGGCTATATAAAAATTAATTTGATTGATTTGATTGATTGATTGATTAAAACAGCTGGTTTTCTCAATATTTTGAATGATTAGAATATGTAAACACCATAATCGGTGTTCCAGCAGTGAACTTGATCTACACATGTGCTAGCTAGCAACAGCTGAGCGAGCCTCCCTCTTTAGTGCAAGTGAAGTGAGTTTGGAACAACTGAATGTATTCATAGTATTATTAGTTTTCACATACAAACGTTATATGTTCGAACTCAGAATCAAATATGCTTCCCAAAAATAACATGTTCGCTGCTATGATTGGCAATTTTCTGCATTTATCAAAGTGCCAACAGGTAGCCTGATTTCAGATGTTATTGTGTGCATGTAACTACTCCATGGATGTGCGAAGTTGCTGGATATTGACTGGAACTGGAAAACGCTGTCCAGAAGTCAATCCAAAGCATCCCAAACATGCTCTATGGGTGACATGTCTGGTGAGTATGCAGGCCATGGAAGAACTGGGACATTTTCAGGTTCCAGGAATTGTGTACAGATCCTTGTGACACGGGGCCGTGCATTATCATGCTGAAACATGAGGTGACGGTGGCGGATGAATGGCACGACAATGGACCTCAGTATCTCGTCACAGTATCTTTGGCATTCAAGTTGGCATTGATTAAATGGAATTGTGTTTGTTCTCAGTAGCTTCTGCCTGCCCATACCATAACCCCACCACCACCATGGGGCACTCTGTTCACAACGTTGACATTAGCAATCTGCTCGCCCACACTACGCCATACATGCTGTCGTTTACGACGCCGAACTTCAGTCAGGTGAAGACTAGGGTTGCACATAATGGGGAATATTCAGAGGTGGAAACTTTCCATTGGAATTAACGGGAATATATTGGAATTAACAGGAATATATGGGATTTAATGGAAATATATATAAATTAATATTAATACCATTTAAATGTAGATGTTTTTTGCATTGGATATATTTAACATATCAAATGGGGACAGAAACATAAACCTTTTACCTTATCATAAGTAGACATAATTGCAAATTATTAAACCCTTCCAATAGAAATAAAAATAAATATTTAGTTACGAATTGAACTTTAATTAAATGAGTTGACTCTTCACATGGGATGATTTCACTGAACAACAAAATAAAGGGAATATTGAATGATCCCCAATGATCCATCGCATCTCCAAAAAACGTTTTCATAATACATCTGTAAAAACTATAAACTAAAGCTTTGGTTGTCTTCCTCTCAGGCTTCCATGTCTTCTCCCTGGACATCCTCAATGTCCACCTCTTGATTTGATTTGATTTGATTTGGACTAATCTTCCAAGAGTCCTTAAATATTAAAATACAATTTATATACGAACACAATTTCACATATAACACACTATTACAAACATACATAATATACTAACGTAATAAACCAATAAATAATCAATCTAAAAAATATGAATTCTTCATCTACTGTAATCCCACAACATTTCTGTGTATTATATTTAAATTGTTTTAAAATAATGTTTAAATTTATATATTGAAAGGTTTCTGATTTGCTCAGTTAATTTATTCCATTTCTTTATTGCTCTAAATCGAAATGTTCTTTTGTCTATTTCTCTTTTCTGTCTGGATAACGCATAAATGGTGGACAATCTATTCCTAGTATTTACGGAATGTCTGTCTCTTACCAACTGATTACCGTTGTGAATAGAACTTGGCCGTTTTAAATGATGTATATTATGAAATAAAATAAGCATGTTTTTTTCAATTATCTTGTTGATTGATGACCAACCAAGAACATTGCGTATGACTGCAACAGAAAAACCATATCTCCACCGTAAAACAATCCTTGCTGCTTTGTTCTGTGCAATCTGCAGCCTCCTAACTTCACTTGATGATGCATTTCCCCAGACCACAGAACAGTAGTTCACTTGACTCTCAATTAAAGCTTGTGTTATTTGCCTAAATTGTTTTCGTGGTAAATATTTAGCTATCCTTCTGATTATGCATGCTGTTTTAATTTTTTTTTTTACATAGATTAGTTATTTGAGATGACCATGATAAGCAGTTGTCTAGCTGCACTCCTAATAGTTTGGTTTCTGCCACTTCTTCAATTTGTACTCCTCCCATACTTAATTGTATCCCATGCTGTTTTGGCCTTTTCCTAGTGGAACAGACCAACATAAATTTGGTTTTCTTGGTGTTTAAAACAAGTTTATTCTGGCAAACCCACTCCCTAATATTCTCCAAATCTCCTTGTAAAGCTTGCTGTACCTGTTGAACCGATTGTCCTGCTGCATAAATTGTAGTATCATCTGCAAATATAGTAGCTTGAGTTTCAGCTAGGGCATAGGAAAGGTCGTTGGTATATATTAAATAAAGAAGTGGCCCAAGGCAGCTGCCCTGCGGTATTCCACAGTTTAAAGCATGAGGGGAAGAAAAATAACCATTGATATAGGTGGACTGTTTCCTGTCAGTTAGATATGACTGTACCCAATTCAATGCTACCTCCTTAAAACCATAATGCATTAATTTTGTCAAAAGTATCTCATGATCCACTAAATCAAATGCTGCACTGAAATCTAAAAATAGTACCCCCACAAACTTGCCATTATCCATAGCATTGAGCCACTGGTCAGTCATGTCAACCAATGCAGTGGTAGTGGAATGATTTTTGCGATAAGCATGCTGATTGGCTGTAATCAGATCATTATTGTCCATGTACTCCCATATTTGTCTACTCACAATACCCTCCAATATCTTACTGACTGTAGGGAGTAGACTAATTGGTCGACTATTGGCAGGAGTAGCGGGTTCTTTGCAGTCTTTTGGAATAGGACAAAGTTTAGCATGCTTCCATACATTTGCAAACATCCCCTTTTCCAGTGACCAATTAAATATGTATCTCAGTGGAACTGCAATCTGGGGAGCAGCACAGCGAAGCAAAAAATTGTCCATAAGATCATAACCTGTAGATTTCCCATCAGGTAATGACTTCAAAAGGTTTAACACCTCCTCCACTGACACCGTTTGCAGACTAAAAGAGCAGATCTTGTGGCTCATAATATGATCATCAATCCATTGGACAATAGCTTGTTTGGAAGAATGTATGTTTACATTGTTGCTCAGTAAATTAATTTTCTTTGTGAAAAAATCTGCAAAATGATTGGCAATATCAACTGGTTTTGTTATTATTCTGTCGTCAACCTCCACACTAGATGGGCATGATGAGATAGATGTACCAAGTAAACCCTTAACTGTATTCCATACCTTTTTAGAATCATTTTTACAATCAATAAAAGCATTGTTGAAAAATAACTTTTTTTCCCTTCGATTCAATTTAACTGCATAATTACGCAATGTTCTATAATTCTGTTCATCAATTTCTAATTTTGATTTGGCTGCTAAGACTTTTAACATATTTCTTTGAGAAAAAGCCTCACCCAGTTCATCATCAATCCATGGGGATGGACGAGCACCAACTGTACTCTTTCTTATAGGGGCATGATGGTCCATAACCTCAGTGAGCAAATCAATAAAACATTCTGTAGCGTGATTTAAATCATCCTCTAAATCAGCTCCCAGGGTACAGCAGCCAAATCATTTAGAAATAGCTCATAATTAAATGTTTTAAAATTTCTCTTGACCACAATCCTAGGGGGTTTCTTTGGAACCTTGGTGTTCATGGTTATGGTCACAATATTATGGTCTGTCCAGCCCACGGGCATTGATCTGGCTTTTAAGCATTGCGATGGTATATTACAGAAAATCAGATCAATGCATGTGTCTGAACGATGACCCAACTTAATTGATGATCTAGTAGTATCATTAACCATTTGTTTCAAACCACAGTTCTCCGCATATCTCATCAATTTTGTTCTATTCAAATTATTGTGATCCTTCCAATTTATATTAAAATCACCCAAGATAAATACATCTCTGTTGCTATCTGTGGCCTTGTCAAACCCAGTGCATAAGTCATCCAAATAGGACACCTTAGAGCTAGGAGGTCTATACACACATCCTACCAATATGGCTGCCTGGTGAGGCAGATGTACTTGAGCCCATAGTGCCTCTACTTGACATACATTAAGGTCATCCCTCCTCTTAAAAGGTATCTGATTCTGAATATACAGTGCTACACCCCCACCATTCCTATTCCTGTCCCTTCTAAGTAGACTATATCCATGAATGTTCATTTGCCCATCATTTACAGATGCATCTAAATGCGTTTCGGTCAAGGCCAAAATATGAATATTATTTATCTTGACCAAATTAAAAACTTCATGTATTTTGTTAGGAAGGCTACATACATTAACCTGAGCTATATGCAACCCTTTCCTTGTCAAGTGAAGATCAATAGAGCATGTATTCGTTATAGTTGAAGTTGTCATGATACACTACAACATACAAACTCAAATTTGAACATTAAATTAAAATAGCCAGGGAGTTACTCTAGAGTCCCGATACAATTGCCCGTTGATATAAAGTTTATCCATCACCATGGAGACTCGTTGATTCAGACAACGTTTTTCCTTCATTATGGGATATAGTTTTTTTCTCCTTTCATTGATCTCGGTGGGGAAGTGATCATTCATTCCAAAATCAGTGTTTCTGAGTTCTCTGCCCATGTTCTTCGTCATTTCCTTTTGCTTAATTTTGTCAAAACATGCAATAATAGCCCGTGGCCTATTTCCAGAGGCCTTACCTATTCTATGGACTCTGGAGAAAGTGACATCACGCACAACATCAGTGGGAAGTTTTAGTTGAGTTGACATAAAATCTCGTACTGTGTCCTTACAGCCTCTGCTGTTGTCATTCTCCGGTATCCCTGAAAATATGAGATTGTCCCGCATTGATCGACACTGTACATAAAGCAAGGTTTCTTTAAGTTGTTTGTTCTCCCTTTGTACCACCTCCACCTTGCTATGAATACAGTCCACAGTACCTTTCAGCTCCGTGTTCTCTTTCCTTAGATCATCAATCTCTTGAACATCAGACTCTGAAGCCTCATCTTCACTGTCACTTTCCAACCTTATTGAGGATGGCTTGTTGTCAGGCAAAAAAAACCTCAAATTTGCCCAGATGGCCACCAATTTTTCATCCCTTGTATTGGTCAGCCTGTTGCGTGCTTTGGTGTGTGTGTGTTTCCAAACAAAGACCAGTTGCGCTCTGAGGCAGCTGATGTTGGTGGGATTTGGAGGATGATGAAGGCAACAGGGGAAAGAGCCTCAGATCCACAAAGTCCTTCCACCAGGTGGCTGATGAGATATGTTGGCATGACTGCCATATTGCATCTCCATCCCAAAGCCCTTGCTTGGAAGTGTACTTTGCCAGACTGCTAAGAACCTTGCCCTCATCCAGGTTAAGGTGGCGAGACATGGCTGTGATGACACCATAGGCCTTGTAGATCTCTGCACCAGACAGGATGCTCTTGCCAGCATACTTGGGGTCCAACATGTATGCTGCGGCGTGTATGGGCTTCAGGCAGAAGTCTTTACGCTTTTTTATGTATTCAGAACTGCAGTTTCCTCTGCTTGGAGCAACAGTGAAGTGGGCAGGGCAGTACAGATTTCTTCTCTTACATCTGCAAGCAGAGTCTGAACATCAGACATGATGGCATTGTCTCCTTCAATCTGTGCGATGGCTACTGCTATAGGTTTCAGGAGTTTCAGGCTGCTTACCACTCTCTCCGAAAATACATCATCCAGGAGGATCCTCTTGATGGGGCTGTCCATATCGGCAGACTGTGATATGGCCATTTCTTGGAGAGACTCCTTCCCCTCCAGGAGACTGTCAAACATGATGACAACACCACCCCAACGGGTGTTGCTAGACAGCTTCAATGTGGTGCTCTTATTCTTCTCACTTTGTTTGGTGAGGTAGATTGCTGCTATACCTTGACGACCCTTCACATCCCTAAACATTTCCTTGGCTCTCGTAGAGTGTTGTCACGTCCTGACCATAGTAAGTTGTTATTTTCTATGGTAGAGTAGGTCAGGGCGTGACAGGGGGTGTTTGTCCGTTTTTGTATTTCTATGTTTAGTTTCTAGTTTTGTATTTCTAGGTTGGTTTTTGTTTGGTATGACCTCCAATTAGAGGCAGCCGGTTGTCATTGTCTCCAATTGGAGGTCATATTTAAGTTGATGTTTGTCCCACTTGTGTTTTGTGGGTGATTATACTTTGTGAGTAGTGTTTGTTCCTCCTGCGTCACGGTTTGTTGTTTTGTCCTTAAGTTTATGTTTGTATTGCATTAAGTTTCACAGTCCCATAAATATGTGGAACGAAACCGACGCTGCATTTTGGTCCGATCATTCTGACAGCCGTGACAAGTGTATCCATTGTTTTCAGTGCCATGATGTCCTTGAGGAGCAGATTCAATGTATGAGCAGCACAGCCAATGGGTGTGATGTGAGGGTAGGACTCCTCCACTTTAGACCAAGCAGCCTTCATGTTCGCAGCATTGTCTGTCGCTAGTGCAAATACCTTCTGTGGTCCAAGGTTATTGATGACTACCTTCAGCTCATCTGCAATGTAGGGACCAGTGTGTCTGTTGTCCCTTGTGTCTGTGCTCTTGTAGAATACGGGTTGAGGGGTGGAGATGATGTAGTTAATTATTCCTTGCCCACGAACATTCGACCACCCATCAGAGATGAGTGCAATACAGTCTGCTTTCTCTATGATTTGCTTGACCTTCACTTGAACTCTGAACTCTGCATCCAGCAAATGAGTAGATAAAGCATGTCTGGTTGGAGGGGTGTATGCTGGGTGAAGAACATTCAGAAATCTCTTCCAATACACATTGCCTCTGAGCATCAGAGGTGAACCAGTTGCATACATACCTCGAGCAAGACATTCATCAGCATTTCTCTGACTACGTTCCTCCATTGAGTCAAAAAACCTTCTGATTCCAGGAGGACCATGAGCTGTTGCTATCTATAAGGTGTCTGATTCATCATTTTCACCTCGAATAGAAGTAGAGGGACTTTTGCCAGAGGTTGCTTGTTGTGAGCGCTGAGGGAACTTTATGCACTTGGCCAGATGATTCTGCATCTTTGTTGCATTCTTCACATATGATTTGGCACAGTATTTGCAAATGTACACAGCCTTTCCTTCTACAGTAGCTGCAGTGAAATGTCTCCACACATCAGATAGTGCCTGTGGCATTTTCCTGTAAAGATGAGAAAAAAATGAGTAAAAAAAACCCAAATCAATTCCATGTACAGATAAATAGTTAAGCAGTTAGATTAAACAACTCCTTTGTAAGAAATGTTTTAAAATGAAACATGTATGGAAACAGGTGAATTAACACTCATCAGTTTGCAGGCTCAAGCAAGCGAAAACCCACAGGTAGCAAAAACTAACTAGCAGAAATTGTTAACAAGTAAGAAATTATTTAAACACACTTTGCTGTAGGCTACTATTTACTAGTTAACAGAAAATAATGTATGTCATATAAAATATATTCACCCCACCCAGTATTGTATTCAAAACTTAACCAGAAAGCATGTAGTCCTTGGCTCAAACAGTGTAGTAGTGTGGGCTCAGTAGCATCTCATTAGTGTGCAAGATCTTGAGTATCAGCTGTACATGTGATGGAAGAATGCACTGTGCATGCCGAGGGTAGCAATTCCATTGAATTGGGGATAGTTTAACCAAAATATGCCACAAGACCTAGAATTGACTTAGGTGTATCCCACAAAAAAAAGGTTCACTGTTATAAGCTAACTTTTTTAATGAATTCAAGCAAAATTCCCCAAATTCCCGGGCTTAACTATCCATGAAAAATGTACGGAAAAATTCCTGAAATTTACCGGAAAGTTTCTGACCCTTTGCAACCCTAGTCAAGACCCTGTGAGTGTGACCAGCATGCAGATGAGCTTCCCTGAAACGGTTTCTGACTGTTTGTGCAGAAATTCTTCGGTAGTTTAAATTCACAGTTTCATCAGATGTCCGGGTGGCTGGTCTCACAGGTGAAGAAGCTGGATGTGGAGGTCCTGGGCTGGCGTGGTTACACGTGGTCTACGGTTGTGAGGCTGGTTGGACTTACTGCCAAATTCTCTAAAACAAGTTTGGAGGCGGCTTATGGTAGAGAAAATAACATTCAATTCTCTGGCAACAGCTTAAATGGACATTCCTGCAGTCAGCATGCCAATTGCACACCCTCAAAACTTGAGTCATCTGTGGCATTGTGTTGTGTGACAAAACTGCACATTTTAGAGCGGCCTTTTACTGTCCCCAGCACAAGATTCGTGATATGCCACACTTGTCAGGTGGATGGATTATCTTGGCCAAGAAAAAATGCTCACAAACAGGGATGTAAACACATTTGTGGCTGAGTGTCTGGACAGACAGTATCTCTCTACCTCGCTGGGCCCCCCCATTTATCTACTAGAGTGTTCCCCAACCCTCTCCTTTATCTACTACAGCGTTCCCAACCCTCTCTTTTATCTACTACAGTGTTCCCAACCCTATCATTTTGCTAATACAGTTATCCAACCCACTTCTTTATCTACTACAGTGTTCCAGAACCGATCCTTTATCTAATAGTTACCCGACCCTCTCCTTTATCTTCTACAGTGTTCCCAACACTCTCCTTTATCTAATACAGTTACCCAACCCACTCCTTTACCTACTAGAGTGTTCCAAACCCCTTCCATTATCTACTACAGTGTCCCCAACACTCTCCTTTATCTACTACAGTGTCCCCAACCCTCTCCTTTATCTGCTACAATGTTCCCCAACCCTCTCCTTTATCTACTACAGTGTCCCCAACGCTCTCCTTTATCTACTACAGCGTTCCAAAACCGATCCTTTATCTAATAGTTATCCAACCCTCTCCTTTATCTTCTACAGTGTTCCCCAACCCTCTCCTTTATCCACTACAGTGTTCCCAACGCTCTCCTTTATCTAATACAGTTACCCAACCCACTCCTTTACCTACTAGAGTGTTCCAAACCCCTTCCATTATCTACTACAGTGTCCCCAACCCTCTCCTTTATCTGCTACAGTGTTCCCCAACCCTTTCCTTTATCTACTACAGTGTCCCCAACGCTCTCCTTTATCTACTACAGTGTTCTAAAACCGATCCTTTATCTAATAGTTATCCAACCCTCTCCTTTATCTTCTACAGTGTTCCCCAAACCTCTCCTTTATCTACTACAGTTTCCACAACCCTCTCCTTTATCTACTACAGTGATCCCCAACCCTCTCCTTTATCTACTACAGTGATCCCCAACCCTCTCCCGTATCTACTACAGTGTTCCCCAACACTCTCCTTTATCTACTACAGTGTTCCCAACCCTCTCCTTTATCTACTACAGTGTTCCCAACCCTCTCCTTTATCTACTACAGTGTCCCCAACCCTCTCCTTTATCTACTACAGTGTTCCCAACCCTCTCCTTTATCTACTACAGTCTCCCCAACCCTCTCCTTTATCTACTACAGTGTTCCCCAACACTCTTCTTTATCTAGTAAAGTGTTCCCCAACCCTCTCCTTTATCTAGTACAGTGTCCCCCAACTCTCTCCTTTATCTACTACAGTGTTCCCAACCCTCTCCTGTATCTACTACAGTGTTCCCAACCCTCTCCTGTATCTACTACAGTGTTCCCTAACCCTCTCCTTTATCTACTACAGTGTTCCCCAACCCTCTCCTGTATCTACTACAGTGTTCCCCAACCCTCTCCTTTATCTACTACAGTGTTCCCAACCCTCTTCTTTATCTAGTAAAGTGTTCCCCAACCCTCTCCTTTATCTACTACAGTGTTCCCAACCCTCTCCTTTATCTACTACAGTCTCCCCAACCCTCTCCTTTATCTACTACAGTGTTCCCCAACCCTCTTCTTTATCTAGTAAAGTGTTCCCCAACCCTCTTCTTTATCTAGTAAAGTGTTCCCAAACCCTCTCCTTTATCTAGTACAGTGTCCCCCAACTCTCTCCTTTATCTACTACAGTGTTCCCAACCCTCTCCTGTATCTACTACAGTGTTCCCAACCCTCTCCTGTATCTACTACAGTATTCCCTAACCCTCTCCTTTATCTACTACAGTGTTCCCCAACCCTCTCCTGTATCTACTACAGTGTTCCCCAACCCTCTCCTTTATCTACTACAGTGTTCCCAACCCTCTCCTGTATCTACTACAGTCTCCCCAACCCTCTCCTTTATCTACTACAGTGTTCTCCAACCCTCTTCTTTATCTAGTAAAGTGTTCCCCAACCCTCTCCTTTATCTACTACAGTGTTCCCAACCCTCTCCTTTATCTACTACAGTCTCCCCAACCCTCTCCTTTATCTACTACAGTGTTACCCAACCCTCTTCTTTATCTAGTAAAGTGTTCCCCAACCCTCTTCTTTATCTAGTAAAGTGTTCCCCAACCCTCTCCTTTATCTAGTACAGTGTCCCCCAACTCTCTCCTTTATCTACTACAGTGTTCCCAACCCTCTCCTGTATCTACTACAGTGTTCCCCAACCCTCTCCTTTATCTACTACAGTGTTCCCCAACCCTCTCCTGTATCTACTACAGTGTTCCCCAACCCTCTCCTTTATCTACTACAGTGTTCCCAACCCTCTCCTGTATCTACTACAGTGTCCCCAACCCTCTCCTTTATCTACTACAGTGTTCCCCAACCCTCTCCTGTATCTACTACAGTGTTCCCCAACCCTCTCCTTTATCTACTACAGTGTTCACCTACCCTCTCCTTTATCTACTACAGTGTTCCCCAACCCTCTCCTGTATCTACTACAGTGTTCCCCAACTCTCTCCTTTATCTACTACAGTGTTCCCAACCCTCTCCTGTATCTACTACAGTGTTCCCCAACCCTCTCCTTTATCTACTACAGTGTTCGCCAACCCTCTCCTGTATCTACTACAGTGTTCCCCAACCCTCTCCTTTATCTACTACAGTGTTCCCAACCCTCTCCTGTATCTACTACAGTGTCCCCAACCCTCTCCTTTATCTACTACAGTGTTCCCCAACCCTCTCCTGTATCTACTACAGTGTTCCCCAACCCTCTCCTTTATCTACTACAGTGTTCCCTACCCTCTCCTTTATCTACTACAGTGTTCCCCAACCCTCTCCTGTATCTACTACAGTGTTCCCCAACCCTCTCCTGTATCTACTACAGTGTTCCCAACCATCTCCTTTATCTACTACAGTGTTCCCCAACCCTCTCCTGTATCTACTACAGTGTTCCCAACCCTCTCCTGTATCCACTACAGTGTTCCCCAACCCTCTCCTGTATCTACTACAGTGTTCCCCAACCCTCTCCTGTATCTACTACAGTGTTCCCAACCCTCTCCTGTATCTACTTCAGTGTTCCCCAACCCTCTCCTGTATCTACTACAGTGTTCCCAACCCTCTCCTGTATCTACTACGGTGTCCCCAACCCTCTCCTGTATCTACTACAGTGTTCCCCAACCCTCTCCTGTATCTACTACAGTGTTCCCAACCCTCTCCTGTATCTACTACAGTGTTCCCCAACCCTCTCCTGTATCTACTACAGTGTTCCCCAACCCTCTCTTGTATCTACTCCCAACCCTCTCCTTTATCTACTCCCAACCCTCTCCCGTATCTACTACAGTGTTCCCCAACCCTCTCCTTTATCTACTACAGTGTTCCCCAACCCTCTCCTGTATCTACTACAGTGTTCCCCAACCCTCTCCTGTATCTACTACAGTGTTCCCAACCCTCTCCTTTATCTACTACAGTGTTCCCCAACCCTCTCCTTTATCTACTACAGTGTCCCCAACCCTCTCCTTTATCTACTACATTGTCCCCAACCCTCTCCTGTATCTACTACAGTGTTCCCAACCCTCTCCTGTATCTACAACAGTGTTCCCCAACCCTCTCCTGTATCTACTACAGTGTTCCCCAACCCTCTCCTGTATCTACTACAGTGTTCCCAACCCTCTCCTTTATCTACTACAGTGTTCCCCAACCCTCTCCTGTATCTACTACAGTGTTCCCAACCCTCTCCTGTATCCACTACAGTGTTCCCCAACCCTCTCCTGTATCTACTACAGTGTTCCCCAACCCTCTCCTGTATCTACTACAGTGTTCCCAACCCTCTCCTGTATCTACTTCAGTGTTCCCCAACCCTCTCCTGTATCTACTACAGTGTTCCCAACCCTCTCCTGTATCTACTACAGTGTCCCCAACCCTCTCCTGTATCTACTACAGTGTTCCCCAACCCTCTCCTGTATCTACTACAGTGTTCCCAACCCTCTCCTGTATCTACTACAGTGTTCCCCAACCCTCTACTGTATCTACTACAGTGTTCCCCAACCCGCTCTTGTATCTACTCCCAACCCTCTCCTTTATCTACTCCCAACCCTCTCCCGTATCTACTACAGTGTTCCCCAACCCTCTCCTTTATCTACTACAGTGTTCCCCAACCCTCTCCTGTATCTACTACAGTGTTCCGCAACCCTCTCCTGTATCTACTACAGTGTTCCCAACCCTCTCCTTTATCTACTACAGTGTTCCCCAACCCTCTCCTTTATCTACTACAGTGTCCCCAACCCTCTCCTTTATCTACTACATTGTCCCCAACCCTCTCCTGTATCTACTACAGTGTTCCCCAACCCTCTCCTGTATCTACTACAGTGTTCCCAACCCTCTCCTGTATCTACTACAGTGTTCCCCAGCCCTCTCCTTTATCTACTACAGTCTCCCCAACACTCTCCTGTATCTACTACAGTGTTCCCAACCCTCTCCTGTATCTACTACAGTGTTCCCCAACCCTCTCCTGTATCTACTACAGTGTTCCCCAACCCTCTCCTGTATCTACTACAGTGTTCCCAACCCTCTCCTGTATCTACTACAGTGTTCCCAACCCTCTCCTGTATCTACTACAGTGTTCCCAACCCCCTCCTGTATCTACAACAGTGTTCCCCAACCCTCTCCTGTATCTACTACAGTGTTCCCCAACCCTCTCCTGTATCTACTACAGTGTTCCCCAACCCTCTCCTGTATCTACTACAGTGTTCCCCAACCCTCTCCTGTATCTACTACAGTGTTCCCCAAACCTCTCTTGTATCTACTCCCAACCCTCTCCTTTATCTACTCCCAACCCTCTCCTGTATCTACTAGTGTTCCCCAACCCTCTCCTTTATCTACTACAGTGTTCCGCAACCCTCTCCTGTATCTACTACAGTGTTCCCCAACCCTCTCCTCTATCTACTACAGTGTTCCCAACCCTCTCCTGTATCTACTACAGTGTTCCGCAACCCTCTCCTTTATCTACTACAGTGTTCCCAACCCTCTCCTGTATCTACTACAGTGTTCCCCAGCCCTCTCCTTTATCTACTACAGTCTCCCCAACACTCTCCTGTATCTACTACAGTGTTCCCAACCCTCTCCTGTATCTACTACAGTGTTCCCCAACCCTCTCCTGTATCTACTACAGTGTTCCCAACCCTCTCCTGTATCTACTACAGTGTTCCCCAGCCCTCTCCTTTATCTACTACAGTCTCCCCAACACTCTCCTGTATCTACTACAGTGTTCCCAAGCCTCTCCTGTATCTACTACAGTGTTCCCCAACCCTCTCCTGTATCTACTACAGTGTTCCCCAGCCCTCTCCTTTATCTACTACAGTCTCCCCAACACTCTCCTGTATCTACTACAGTGTTCCCAACCCTCTCCTGTATCTACTACAGTGTTCCCCAACCCTCTCCTGTATCTACTACAGTGTTCCCCAACCCTCTCCTGTATCTACTACAGTGTTCCCAACCCTCTCCTGTATCTACTACAGTGTTCCCAACCCTCTCCTGTATCTACTACAGTGTTCCCAACCCCCTCCTCTATCTACAACAGTGTTCCCCAACCCTCTCCTGTATCTACTACAGTGTTCCCCAACCCTCTCCTGTATCTACTACAGTGTTCCCCAACCCTCTCCTGTATCTACTACAGTGTTCCCCAAACCTCTCTTGTATCTACTCCCAACCCTCTCCTTTATCTACTCCCAACCTTCTCCTGTATCTACTAGTGTTCCCCAACCCTCTCCTTTATCTACTACAGTGTTCCGCAACCCTCTCCTGTATCTACTACAGTGTTCCCCAACCCTCTCCTCTATCTACTACAGTGTTCCCAACCCTCTCCTGTATCTACTACAGTGTTCCGCAACCCTCTCCTTTATCTACTACAGTGTTCCCAACCCTCTCCTTTATCTACTACAGTGTTCCCAACCCTCTCCTTTATCTACTACAGTGTTCCCCAACCCTCTTCTTTATCTAGTAAAGTGTTCCCCAACCCTCTCCTTTATCTAGTACAGTGTCCCCCAACTCTCTCCTTTATCTACTACAGTGTTCCCCAACCCTCTCCTGTATCTACTACAGTGTTCCCCAACCCTCTCCTGTATCTACTACAGTGTTCCCAACCCTCTCCTTTATCCACTACAGTCTCCCCAACCCTCTCCTTTATCTACTACAGTGTTCCCCAACCCTCTTCTTTATCTAGTAAAGTGTTCCCCAGCCCTCTCCTTTATCTGCTACAGTGTCCCCAACGCTCTCCTTTATCTACTACAGTGTTCCAAAACCGATCCTTTATCTAATAGTTATCCAACCCTCTCCTTTATCTTCTACAGTGTTCCCCAAACCTCTCCTTTATCTACTACAGTGTCCCCAACCCTCTCCTTTATCTACAACAGTGATCCCCAACCCTCTCCTTTATCTACTACAGTGTTCCCAACCCTCTCCTGTATCTACTACAGTGTTCCCAACCCTCTCCTGTATCTACTACAGTGTCCCCAACCCTCTCCTGTATCTACTACAGTGTTCCCCAACCCTCTCCTGTATCTACTACAGTGTTCCCAACCCTCTCCTGTATCTACTACAGTGTTCCCCAACCCTCTCCTGTATCTACTACAGTGTTCCCCAACCCTCTCTTGTATCTACTCCCAACCCTCTCCTTTATCTACTCCCAACCCTCTCCCGTATCTACTACAGTGTTCCCCAACCCTCTCCTTTATCTACTACAGTGTTCCCCAACCCTCTCCTGTATCTACTACAGTGTTCCCCAACCCTCTCCTGTATCTACTACAGTGTTCCCAACCCTCTCCTTTATCTACTACAGTGTTCCCCAACCCTCTCCTTTATCTACTACAGTGTCCCCAACCCTCTCCTTTATCTACTACATTGTCCCCAACCCTCTCCTGTATCTACTACAGTGTTCCCAACCCTCTCCTGTATCTACAACAGTGTTCCCCAACCCTCTCCTGTATCTACTACAGTGTTCCCCAACCCTCTCCTGTATCTACTACAGTGTTCCCAACCCTCTCCTTTATCTACTACAGTGTTCCCAACCCTCTCCTGTATCCACTACAGTGTTCCCCAACCCTCTCCTGTATCTACTACAGTGTTCCCCAACCCTCTCCTGTATCTACTACAGTGTTCCCAACCCTCTCCTGTATCTACTTCAGTGTTCCCCAACCCTCTCCTGTATCTACTACAGTGTTCCCAACCCTCTCCTGTATCTACTACAGTGTCCCCAACCCTCTCCTGTATCTACTACAGTGTTCCCCAACCCTCTCCTGTATCTACTACAGTGTTCCCAACCCTCTCCTGTATCTTCTACAGTGTTCCCCAACCCTCTCCTGTATCTACTACAGTGTTCCCCAACCCTCTCTTGTATCTACTCCCAACCCTCTCCTTTATCTACTCCCAACCCTCTCCCGTATCTACTACAGTGTTCCCCAACCCTCTCCTTTATCTACTACAGTGTTCCCGAACCCTCTCCTGTATCTACTACAGTGTTCCGCAACCCTCTCCTGTATCTACTACAGTGTTCCCAACCCTCTCCTTTATCTACTACAGTGTTCCCCAACCCTCTCCTTTATCTACTACAGTGTCCCCAACCCTCTCCTTTATCTACTACATTGTCCCCAACCCTCTCCTGTATCTACTACAGTGTTCCCCAACCCTCTCCTGTATCTACTACAGTGTTCCCAACCCTCTCCTGTATCTACTACAGTGTTCCACAGCCCTCTCCTTTATCTACTACAGTCTCCCCAACACTCTCCTGTATCTACTACAGTGTTCCCAACCCTCTCCTGTATCTACTACAGTGTTCCCCAACCCTCTCCTGTATCTACTACAGTGTTCCCCAACCCTCTCCTGTATCTACTACAGTGTTCCCAACCCTCTCCTGTATCTACTACAGTGTTCCCAACCCTCTCCTGTATCTACTACAGTGTTCCCAACCCCCTCCTGTATCTACAACAGTGTTCCCCAACCCTCTCCTGTATCTACTACAGTGTTCCCCAACCCTCTCCTGTATCTACTACAGTGTTCCCCAACCCTCTCCTGTATCTACTACAGTGTTCCCCAAACCTCTCTTGTATCTACTCCCAACCCTCTCCTTTATCTACTCCCAACCCTCTCCTGTATCTACTAGTGTTCCCCAACCCTCTCCTTTATCTACTACAGTGTTCCGCAACCCTCTCCTGTATCTATTACAGTGTTCCCCAACCCTCTCCTCTATCTACTACAGTGTTCCCAACCCTCTCCTGTATCTACTACAGTGTTCCGCAACCCTCTTCTTTATCTACTACAGTGTTCCCAACCCTCCCCTGTATCTACTACAGTGTTCCCCAGCCCTCTCCTTTATCTACTACAGTCTCCCCAACACTCTCCTGTATCTACTACAGTGTTCCCAACCCTCTCCTGTATCTACTACAGTGTTCCCCAACCCTCTCCTGTATCTACTACAGTGTTCCCAACCCTCTCCTGTATCTACTACAGTGTTCCCCAGCCCACTCCTTTATCTACTACAGTCTCCCCAACACTCTCCTGTATCTACTACAGTGTTCCCAACCCTCTCCTGTATCTACTACAGTGTTCCCCAACCCTCTCCTGTATCTACTACAGTGTTCCCCAGCCCTCTCCTTTATCTACTACAGTCTCCCCAACACTCTCCTGTATCTACTACAGTGTTCCCAACCCTCTCCTGTATCTACTACAGTGTTCCCCAACCCTCTCCTGTATCTACTACAGTGTTCCCCATCCCTCTCCTGTATCTACTACAGTGTTCCCAACACTCTCCTGTATCTACTACAGTGTTCCCAACCCTCTCCTGTATCTACTACAGTGTTCCCAACCCCCTCCTGTATCTACAACAGTGTTCCCCAACCCTCTCCTGTATCTACTACAGTGTTCCCCAACCCTCTCCTGTATCTACTACAGTGTTCCCCAACCCTCTCCTGTATCTACTACAGTGTTCCCCAACCCTCTCCTGTATCTACTACAGTGTTCCCCAAACCTCTCTTGTATCTACTCCCAACCCTCTCCTTTATCTACTCCCAACCCTCTCCTGTATCTACTAGTGTTCCCCAACCCTCTCCTTTATCTACTACAGTGTTCCGCAACCCTCTCCTGTATCTACTACAGTGTTCCCCAACCCTCTCCTCTATCTACTACAGTGTTCCCAACCCTCTCCTGTATCTACTACAGTGTTCCGCAACCCTCTCCTTTATCTACTACAGTGTTCCCAACCCTCCCCTGTATCTACTACAGTGTTCCCCAGCCCTCTCCTTTATCTACTACAGTCTCCCCAACACTCTCCTGTATCTACTACAGTGTTCCCAACCCTCTCCTGTATCTACTACAGTGTTCCCCAACCCTCTCCTGTATCTACTACAGTGTTCCCAACCCTCTCCTGTATCTACTACAGTGTTCCCCAGCCCACTCCTTTATCTACTACAGTCTCCCCAACACTCTCCTGTATCTACTACAGTGTTCCCAACCCTCTCCTGTATCTACTACAGTGTTCCCCAACCCTCTCCTGTATCTACTACAGTGTTCCCCAGCCCTCTCCTTTATCTACTACAGTCTCCCCAACACTCTCCTGTATCTACTACAGTGTTCCCAACCCTCTCCTGTATCTACTATAGTGTTCCCCAACCCTCTCCTGTATCTACTACAGTGTTCCCCATCCCTCTCCTGTATCTACTACAGTGTTCCCAACCCTCTCCTGTATCTACTACAGTGTTCCCAACCCTCTCCTCTATCTACTACAGTGTTCCCAACCCCCTCCTGTATCTACAACAGTGTTCCCCAACCCTCTCCTGTATCTACTACAGTGTTCCCCAACCCTCTCCTGTATCTACTACAGTGTTCCCCAACCCTCTCCTGTATCTACTACAGTGTTCCCCAACCCTCTCCTGTATCTACTACAGTGTTCCCCAAACCTCTCTTGTATCTACTCCCAACCCTCTCCTTTATCTACTCCCAACCCTCTCCTGTATCTACTAGTGTTCCCCAACCCTCTCCTTTATCTACTACAGTGTTCCGCAACCCTCTCCTGTATCTACTACAGTGTTCCCCAACCCTCTCCTCTATCTACTACAGTGTTCCCAACCCTCTCCTGTATCTACCACAGTGTTCCGCAACCCTCTCCTTTATCTACTACAGTGTTCCCAACCCTCTCCTTTATCTACTACAGTGTTCCCAACCCTCTCCTTTATCTACTACAGTGTTCCCCAACCCTCTTCTTTATCTAGTAAAGTGTTCCCCAACCCTCTCCTTTATCTAGTACAGTGTCCCCCAACTCTCTCCTTTATCTACTACAGTGTTCCCCAACCCTCTCCTGTATCTACTACAGTGTTCCCCAACCCTCTACTGTATCTACTACAGTGTCCCCAACGCTCTCCTTTATCTACTACAGTGTTCCAAAACCGATCCTTTATCTAATAGTTATCCAACCCTCTCCTTTATCTTCTACAGTGTTCCCCAAACCTCTCCTTTATCTACTACAGTGTCCCCAACCCTCTCCTTTATCTACAACAGTGATCCCCAAACCCTCTCCTTTATCTACTACAGTGTTCCCAACCCTCTCCTGTATCTACTACAGTGTTCCAAACCCTCTCCTGTATCTACTACAGTGTTCCCCAACCCTCTCCTGTATCTACTACAGTGTTCCCCAACCCTCTCCTGTATCTACTACAGTGTTCCCCAACCCTCTCCTGTATCTACTACAGTGTTCCCCAAACCTCTCTTGTATCTACTCCCAACCCTCTCCTTTATCTACTCCCAACCCTCTCTTGTATCTACTAGTGTTCCCCAACCCTCTCCTTTATCTACTACAGTGTTCCGCAACCCTCTCCTTTATCTACTACAGTGTTCCCAACCCTCTCCTTTATCTACTACAGTCTCCCCAACCCTCTCCTTTATCTACTACAGTGTTCCCCAACCCTCTTCTTTATCTAGTAAAGTGTTCCCCAACCCTCTCCTTTATCTAGTACAGTGTCCCCCAACTCTCTCCTTTATCTACTACAGTGTTCCCAAACCTCTCCTGTATCTACTACAGTGTTCCCAACCCTCTCCTGTATCTACTACAGTGTTCCCAAACCCTCTCCTTTATCTACTACAGTGTTCCCCAACCCTCTCCTGTATCTACTACAGTGTTCCCCAACCCTCTCCTTTATCTACTACAGTGTTCCCAACCCTCTCCTGTATCTACTACAGTGTCCCCAACCCTCTCCTTTATCTACTACAGTGTTCCCCAACCCTCTCCTGTATCTACTACAGTGTTCCCCAACCCTCTCCTGTATCTACTACAGTGTTCCCCAACCCTCTCCTTTATCTACTACAGTGTTCCCAACCCTCTCCTTTATCCACTACAGTGTCCCCAACCCTCTCCTTTATCTACTACAGTGTTCCCCAACCCTCTTCTTTATCTAGTAAAGTGTTCCCCAGCCCTCTCCTTTATCTGCTACAGTGTTCCCCAACCCTTACCTTTATCTACTACAGTGTCCCCAACGCTCTCCTTTATCTACTACAGTGTTCCAAAACCGATCCTTTATCTAATAGTTATCCAACCCTCTCCTTTATCTTCTACAGTGTTCCCCAAACCTCTCCTTTATCTACTACAGTGTCCCCAACCCTCTCCTTTATCTACAACAGTGATCCCCAACCCTCTCCTTTATCTAGTAAAGTGTTCCCCAACCCTCTCCTTTATCTAGTACAGTGTTCCCAACCCTCTCCTTTATCTACTACAGTCTCCCCAACCCTCTCCTTTATCTACTACAGTGTTCCCCAACCCTCTCCTATATCTACTACAGTGTTCCCAACCCTCTCCTGTATCTACTACAGTGTTCCCCAACCCTATCCTGTATCTACTACAGTGTTCCCCAACCCTCTCCTGTATCTACTACAGTGTTCCCCAACCCTCTCCTGTATCTACTACAGTGTTCCCCAACCCTCTCCTGTATCTACTACAGTGTTCCCCAACCCTCTCCTTTATCTACTACAGTGTTCCCAACCCTCTCCTTTATCCACTACAGTCTCCCCAACCCTCTCCTTTATCTACTACAGTGTTCCAAAACCAATCCTTTATCTAATAGTTATCCAACCCTCTCCTTTATCTTCTACAGTGTTCCCCAAACCTCTCCTTTATCTACTACAGTGTCCCCAACCCTCTCCTTTATCTACAACAGTGATCCCCAACCCTCTCCTTTATCTACTACAGTGTTCCCAACCCTCTCCTGTATCTACTACAGTGTTCCAAATCCTCTCCTGTATCTACTACAGTGTTCCCCAACCCTCTCCTGTATCTACTACAGTGTTCCCCAACCCTCTCCTGTATCTACTACAGTGTTCCCCAACCCTCTCCTGTATCTACTACAGTGTAACCCAACCCTCTCCTGTATCTACTACAGTGTTCCCCAAACCTCTCTTGTATCTACTCCCAACCCTCTCCTTTATCTACTCCCAACCCTCTCCTGTATCTACTAGTGTTCCCCAACCCTCTCCTTTATCTACTACAGTGTTCCGCAACCCTCTCCTGTATCTACTACAGTGTTCCCCAACCCTCTCCTCTATCTACTACAGTGTTCCCAACCCTCTCCTGTATCTACTACAGTGTTCCGCAACCCTCTCCTTTATCTACTACAGTGTTCCCAACCCTCTCCTTTATCTACTACAGTGTTCCCAACCCTCTCCTTTATCTACTACAGTGTTCCCCAACCCTCTTCTTTATCTAGTAAAGTGTTCCCCAACCCTCTCCTTTATCTAGTACAGTGTCCCCCAACTCTCTCCTTTATCTACTACAGTGTTCCCCAACCCTCTCCTGTATCTACTACAGTGTTCCCCAACCCTCTCCTGTATCTACTACAGTGTCCCCAACGCTCTCCTTTATCTACTACAGTGTTCCAAAACCGATCCTTTATCTAATAGTTATCCAACCCTCTCCTTTATCTTCTACAGTGTTCCCCAAACCTCTCCTTTATCTACTACATTGTCCCCAAACCTCTCCTTTATCTACAACAGTGATCCCCAACCCTCTCCTTTATCTACTACAGTGTTCCCAACCCTCTCCTGTATCTACTACAGTGTTCCAAACCCTCTCCTGTATCTACTACAGTGTTCCCCAACCCTCTCCTGTATCTACTACAGTGTTCCACAACCCTCTCCTGTATCTACTACAGTGTTCCCCAACCCTCTCCTGTATCTACTACAGTGTTCCCCAAACCTCTCTTGTATCTACTCCCAACCCTCTCCTTTATCTACTCCCAACCCTCTCTTGTATCTACTAGTGTTCCCCAACCCTCTCCTTTATCTACTACAGTGTTCCGCAACCCTCTCCTTTATCTACTACAGTGTTCCCAACCCTCTCCTTTATCTACTACAGTCTCCCAACCCTCTCCTTTATCTACTACAGTGTTCCCCAACCCTCTTCTTTATCTAGTAAAGTGTTCCCCAACCCTCTCCTTTATCTAGTACAGTGTCCCCCAACTCTCTCCTTTATCTACTACAGTGTTCCCAAACCTCTCCTGTATCTACTACAGTGTTCCCAACCCTCTCCTGTATCTACTACAGTGTTCCCCAACCCTCTCCTTTATCTACTACAGTGTTCCCCAACCCTCTCCTGTATCTACTACAGTGTTCCCCAACCCTCTCCTTTATCTACTACAGTGTTCCCAACCCTCTCCTGTATCTACTACAGTGTCCCCAACCCTCTCCTTTATCTACTACAGTGTTCCCCAACCCTCTCCTGTATCTACTACAGTGTTCCTCAACCCTCTCCTTTATCTACTACAGTGTTCCCAAACCTCTATTTATCTACTACAGTGTTCCCAACCCTCTCCTTTATCTACTACAGTCTCCCCAACCCTCTCCTTTATCTACTACAGTGTTCCCCAACCCTCTTCTTTATTTAGTAAAGTGTTCCCCAACCCTCTCCTTTATCTACTACAGTGTTCCCAACCCTCTCCTTTATCTACTACAGTGTTCCAAAACCAATCCTTTATCTAATAGTTATCCAACCCTCTCCTTTATCTTCTACAGTGTTCCCCAAACCTCTCCTTTATCTACTACAGTGTCCCCAACCCTCTCCTTTATCTACAACAGTGATCCCCAACCCTCTCCTTTATCTACTACAGTGTTCCCAACCCTCTCCTGTATCTACTACAGTGTTCCCAACCCTCTCCTGTATCTACTACAGTGTTCCCCAACCCTTACCTTTATCTACTACAGTGTCCCCAACGCTCTCCTTTATCTACTACAGTGTTCCAAAACCAATCCTTTATCTAATAGTTATCCAACCCTCTCCTTTATCTTCTACAGTGTTCCCCAAACCTCTCCTTTATCTACTACAGTGTCCCCAACCCTCTCCTTTATCTACAACAGTGATCCCCAACCCTCTCCTTTATCTACTACAGTGTTCCCAACCCTCTCCTGTATCTACTACAGTGTTCCAAATCCTCTCCTGTATCTACTACAGTGTTCCCCAACCCTCTCCTGTATCTACTACAGTGTTCCCCAACCCTCTCCTGTATCTACTACAGTGTTCCCCAACCCTCTCCTGTATCTACTACAGTGTTCCCCAACCCTCTCCTGTATCTACTACAGTGTTCCCCAACCCTCTCCTGTATCTACTACAGTGTTCCCAAACCTCTCTTGTATCTACTCCCAACCCTCTCCTTTATCTACTCCCAACCCTCTCCTGTATCTACTAGTGTTCCCCAACCCTCTCCTTTATCTACTACAGTGTTCCGCAACCCTCTCCTGTATCTACTACAGTGTTCCCCAACCCTCTCCTCTATCTACTACAGTGTTCCCAACCCTCTCCTGTATCTACTACAGTGTTCCGCAACCCTCTCCTGTATCTACTACAGTGTTCCCCAACCCTTACCTTTATCTACTACAGTGTCCCCAACGCTCTCCTTTATCTACTACAGTGTTCCAAAACCAATCCTTTATCTAATAGTTATCCAACCCTCTCCTTTATCTTCTACAGTGTTCCCCAAACCTCTCCTTTATCTACTACAGTGTCCCCAACCCTCTCCTTTATCTACAACAGTGATCCCCAACCCTCTCCTTTATCTACTACAGTGTTCCCAACCCTCTCCTGTATCTACTACAGTGTTCCAAATCCTCTCCTGTATCTACTACAGTGTTCCCCAACCCTCTCCTGTATCTACTACAGTGTTCCCCAACCCTCTCCTGTATCTACTACAGTGTTCCCCAACCCTCTCCTGTATCTACTACAGTGTTCCCCAACCCTCTCCTGTATCTACTACAGTGTTCCCCAACCCTCTCCTGTATCTACTACAGTGTTCCCAAACCTCTCTTGTATCTACTCCCAACCCTCTCCTTTATCTACTCCCAACCCTCTCCTCTATCTACTACAGTGTTCCCAACCCTCTCCTGTATCTACTACAGTGTTCCGCAACCCTCTCCTTTATCTACTACAGTGTTCCCAACCCTCTCCTTTATCTACTACAGTGTTCCCAACCCTCTCCTTTATCTACTACAGTGTTCCCCAACCCTCTTCTTTATCTAGTAAAGTGTTCCCCAACCCTCTCCTTTATCTAGTACAGTGTCCCCCAACTCTCTCCTTTATCTACTACAGTGTTCCCCAACCCTCTCCTGTATCTACTACAGTGTTCCCCAACCCTCTCCTGTATCTACTACAGTGTCCCCAACGCTCTCCTTTATCTACTACAGTGTTCCAAAACCGATCCTTTATCTAATAGTTATCCAACCCTCTCCTTTATCTTCTACAGTGTTCCCCAAACCTCTCCTTTATCTACTACATTGTCCCCAAACCTCTCCTTTATCTACAACAGTGATCCCCAACCCTCTCCTTTATCTACTACAGTGTTCCCAACCCTCTCCTGTATCTACTACAGTGTTCCAAACCCTCTCCTGTATCTACTACAGTGTTCCCCAACCCTCTCCTGTATCTACTACAGTGTTCCACAACCCTCTCCTGTATCTACTACAGTGTTCCCCAACCCTCTCCTGTATCTACTACAGTGTTCCCCAAACCTCTCTTGTATCTACTCCCAACCCTCTCCTTTATCTACTCCCAACCCTCTCTTGTATCTACTAGTGTTCCCCAACCCTCTCCTTTATCTACTACAGTGTTCCGCAACCCTCTCCTTTATCTACTACAGTGTTCCCAACCCTCTCCTTTATCTACTACAGTCTCCCAACCCTCTCCTTTATCTACTACAGTGTTCCCCAACCCTCTTCTTTATCTAGTAAAGTGTTCCCCAACCCTCTCCTTTATCTAGTACAGTGTCCCCCAACTCTCTCCTTTATCTACTACAGTGTTCCCAAACCTCTCCTGTATCTACTACAGTGTTCCCAACCCTCTCCTGTATCTACTACAGTGTTCCCCAACCCTCTCCTTTATCTACTACAGTGTTCCCCAACCCTCTCCTGTATCTACTACAGTGTTCCCCAACCCTCTCCTTTATCTACTACAGTGTTCCCAACCCTCTCCTGTATCTACTACAGTGTCCCCAACCCTCTCCTTTATCTACTACAGTGTTCCCCAACCCTCTCCTGTATCTACTACAGTGTTCCCCAACCCTCTCCTTTATCTACTACAGTGTTCCCAAACCTCTATTTATCTACTACAGTGTTCCCAACCCTCTCCTTTATCTACTACAGTCTCCCCAACCCTCTCCTTTATCTACTACAGTGTTCCCCAACCCTCTTCTTTATTTAGTAAAGTGTTCCCCAACCCTCTCCTTTATCTACTACAGTGTTCCCAACCCTCTCCTTTATCTACTACAGTGTTCCAAAACCAATCCTTTATCTAATAGTTATCCAACCCTCTCCTTTATCTTCTACAGTGTTCCCCAAACCTCTCCTTTATCTACTACAGTGTCCCCAACCCTCTCCTTTATCTACAACAGTGATCCCCAACCCTCTCCTTTATCTACTACAGTGTTCCCAACCCTCTCCTGTGTCTACTACAGTGTTCCCAACCCTCTCCTGTATCTACTACAGTGTTCCCCAACCCTTACCTTTATCTACTACAGTGTCCCCAACGCTCTCCTTTATCTACTACAGTGTTCCAAAACCAATCCTTTATCTAATAGTTATCCAACCCTCTCCTTTATCTTCTACAGTGTTCCCCAAACCTCTCCTTTATCTACTACAGTGTCCCCAACCCTCTCCTTTATCTACAACAGTGATCCCCAACCCTCTCCTTTATCTACTACAGTGTTCCCAACCCTCTCCTGTATCTACTACAGTGTTCCAAATCCTCTCCTGTATCTACTACAGTGTTCCCCAACCCTCTCCTGTATCTACTACAGTGTTCCCCAACCCTCTCCTGTATCTACTACAGTGTTCCCCAACCCTCTCCTGTATCTACTACAGTGTTCCCCAACCCTCTCCTGTATCTACTACAGTGTTCCCCAACCCTCTCCTGTATCTACTACAGTGTTCCCAAACCTCTCTTGTATCTACTCCCAACCCTCTCCTTTATCTACTCCCAACCCTCTCCTGTATCTACTAGTGTTCCCCAACCCTCTCCTTTATCTACTACAGTGTTCCGCAACCCTCTCCTGTATCTACTACAGTGTTCCCCAACCCTCTCCTCTATCTACTACAGTGTTCCCAACCCTCTCCTGTATCTACTACAGTGTTCCGCAACCCTCTCCTTTATCTACTACAGTGTTCCCAACCCTCTCCTTTATCTACTACAGTGTTCCCAACCCTCTCCTTTATCTACTACAGTGTTCCCCAACCCTCTTCTTTATCTAGTAAAGTGTTCCCCAACCCTCTCCTTTATCTAGTACAGTGTCCCCCAACTCTCTCCTTTATCTACTACAGTGTTCCCCAACCCTCTCCTGTATCTACTACAGTGTTCCCCAACCCTCTCCTGTATCTACTACAGTGTCCCCAACGCTCTCCTTTATCTACTACAGTGTTCCAAAACCGATCCTTTATCTAATAGTTATCCAACCCTCTCCTTTATCTTCTACAGTGTTCCCCAAACCTCTCCTTTATCTACTACAGTGTCCCCAACCCTCTCCTTTATCTACAACAGTGATCCCCAACCCTCTCCTTTATCTACTACAGTGTTCCCAACCCTCTCCTGTATCTACTACAGTGTTCCAAACCCTCTCCTGTATCTACTACAGTGTTCCCCAACCCTCTCCTGTATCTACTACAGTGTTCCCCAACCCTCTCCTGTATCTACTACAGTGTTCCCCAACCCTCTCCTGTATCTACTACAGTGTTCCCCAAACCTCTCTTGTATCTACTCCCAACCCTCTCCTTTATCTACTCCCAACCCTCTCTTGTATCTACTAGTGTTCCCCAACCCTCTCCTTTATCTACTACAGTGTTCCGCAACCCTCTCCTGTATCTACTACAGTGTTCCCCAACCCTCTCCTGTATCTACTACAGTGTTCCCCAAACCTCTCTTGTATCTACTCCCAACCCTCTCCTTTATCTACTCCCAACCCTCTCCTGTATCTACTACAGTGTTCCAAACCCTCTCCTGTATCTACTACAGTGTTCCCCAACCCTCTCCTGTATCTACTACAGTGTTCCCCAACCCTCTCCTGTATCTACTACAGTGTTCCCCAACCCTCTCCTGTATCTACTACAGTGTTCCCCAAACCTCTCTTGTATCTACTCCCAACCCTCTCCTTTATCTACTCCCAACCCTCTCTTGTATCTACTAGTGTTCCCCAACCCTCTCCTTTATCTACTACAGTGTTCCGCAACCCTCTCCTGTATCTACTACAGTGTTCCCCAACCCTCTCCTGTATCTACTACAGTGTTCCCCAAACCTCTCTTGTATCTACTCCCAACCCTCTCCTTTATCTACTCCCAACCCTCTCCTGTATCTACTACAGTGTTCCCCAACCCTCTCCTCTATCTACTACAGTGTTCCCAACCCTCTCCTGTATCTACTACAGTGTTCCGCAACCCTCTCCTTTATCTACTACAGTGTTCCCATCCCTCTCCTTTATCTACTACAGTCTCCCCAACCCTCTCCTTTATCTACTACAGTGTTCCCCAACCCTCTTCTTTATCTAGTAAAGTGTTCCCCAACCCTCTCCTTTATCTAGTACAGTGTCCCCCAACTCTCTCCTTTATCTACTACAGTGTTCCCAAACCTCTCATGTATCTACTACAGTGTTCCCAACCCTCTCCTGTATCTACTACAGTGTTCCCCAACCCTCTCCTTTATCTACTACAGTGTTCCCCAACCCTCTCCTGTATCTACTACAGTGTTCCCCAACCCTCTCCTTTATCTACTACAGTGTTCCCAACCCTCTCCTGTATCTACTACAGTGTCCCCAACCCTCTCCTGTATCTACTACAGTGTTCCCCAACCCTCTCCTGTATCTACTACAGTGTTCCCCAACCCTCTCCTTTATCTACTACAGTGTTCCCAACCCTCTCCTGTATCTACTACAGTGTTCCCCAACCCTCTCCTGTATCTACTACAGTGTTCCCCAACCCTCTTCTTTATCTAGTAAAGTGTTCCCCAACCCTCTCCTTTATCTAGTACAGTGTCCCCCAACTCTCTCCTTTATCTACTACAGTGTTCCCCAACCCTCTCCTGTATCTACTACAGTGTTCCCCAACCCTCTCCTGTATCTACTACAGTGTTCCCCAACCCTCTCCTTTATCTACTACAGTGTTCCCAACCCTCTCCTTTATCCACTACAGTCTCCCCAACCCTCTCCTTTATCTACTACAGTGTTCCCAACCCTCTTCTTTATCTAGTAAAGTGTTCCCCAGCCCTCTCCTTTATCTTCTACAGTGTTCCCCAAACCTCTCCTTTATCTACTACAGTGTCCCCAACCCTCTCCTTTATCTACAACAGTGATCCCCAACCCTCTCCTTTATCTACTACAGTGTTCCCAACCCTCTCCTGTATCTACTACAGTGTTCCAAACCCTCTCCTGTATCTACTACAGTGTTCCCCAACCCTCTCCTGTATCTACTACAGTGTTCCCCAACCCTCTCCTGTATCTACTACAGTGTTCCCCAACCCTCTCCTGTATCTACTACAGTGTTCCCCAACCCTCTCCTGTATCTACTACAGTGTTCCCCAACCCTCTCCTGTATCTACTACAGTGTTCCCCAACCCTCTCCTGTATCTACTACAATGTTCCCCAACCCTCTCCTGTATCTACTACAGTGTTCCCCAACCCTCTCCTTTATCTACTACAGTGTTCCCAACCCTCTCCTTTATCCACTACAGTCTCCCCAACCCTCTCCTTTATCTACTACAGTGTTCCCCAACCCTCTTCTTTATCTAGTAAAGTGTTCCCCAGCCCTCTCCTTTATCTGCTACAGTGTTCCCCAACCCTTTCCTTTATCTACTACAGTGTCCCCAACGCTCTCCTTTATCTACTACAGTGTTCCAAAACCGATCCTTTATCTAATAGTTATCCAACCCTCTCCTTTATCTTCTACAGTGTTCCCCAAACCTCTCCTTTATCTACTACAGTGTCCCCAACCCTCTCCTTTATCTACAACATTGATCCCCAACCCTCTCCTTTATCTACTACAGTGTTCCCAACCCTCTCCTGTATCTACTACAGTGTTCCAAACCCTCTCCTGTATCTACTACAGTGTTCCCCAACCCTCTCCTGTATCTACTACAGTGTTCCCCAACCCTCTCCTGTATCTACTACAGTGTTCCCCAACCCTCTCCTGTATCTACTACAGTGTTCCCCAACCCTCTCCTGTATCTACTACAGTGTTCCCCAAACCTCTCTTGTATCTACTCCCAACCCTCTCCTTTATCTACTCCCAACCCTCTCTTGTATCTACTAGTGTTCCCCAACTCTCTCCTTTATCTACTACAGTGTTCCGCAACCCTCTCCTTTATCTACTACAGTGTTCCCAACCCTCTCCTTTATCTACTACAGTCTCCCCAACCCTCTCCTTTATCTACTACAGTGTTCCCCAACCCTCTTCTTTATCTAGTAAAGTGTTCCCCAACCCTCTCCTTTATCTAGTACAGTGTCCCCCAACTCTCTCCTTTATCTACTACAGTGTTCCCAAACCTCTCCTGTATCTACTACAGTGTTCCCAACCCTCTCCTGTATCTACTACAGTGTTCCCCAACCCTCTCCTTTATCTACTACAGTGTTCCCCAACCCTCTCCTGTATCTACTACAGTGTTCCCCAACCCTCTCCTTTATCTACTACAGTGTTCCCAACCCTCTCCTGTATCTACTACAGTGTCCCCAACCCTCTCCTTTATCTACTACAGTGTTCCCCAACCCTCTCCTGTATCTACTACAGTGTTCCCCAACCCTCTCCTTTATCTACCACAGTGTTCCCAAACCTCTCCTTTATCTACTACAGTGTTCCCAACCCTCTCCTTTATCTACTACAGTCTCCCCAACCCTCTCCTTTATCTACTACAGTGTTCCCCAACCCTCTTCTTTATTTAGTAAAGTGTTCCCCAACCCTCTCCTTTATCTACTACAGTGTTCCCAACCCTCTCCTTTATCTACTACAGTCTCCCCAACCCTCTCCTTTATCTACTACAGTGTTCCCCAACCCTCTCCTGTATCTACTACAGTGTTCCCCAACCCTCTCCTTTATCTACTACAGTGTTCCCAACCCTCTCCTTTATCCACTACAGTCTCCCCAACCCTCTCCTTTATCTACTACAGTGTTCCCCAACCCTCTTCTTTATCTAGTAAAGTGTTCCCCAGCCCTCTCCTTTATCTGCTACAGTGTTCCCCAACCCTTACCTTTATCTACTACAGTGTCCCCAACGCTCTCCTTTATCTACTACAGTGTTCCAAAACCGATCCTTTATCTAATAGTTATCCAACCCTCTCCTTTATCTTCTACAGTGTTCCCCAAACCTCTCCTTTATCTACTACAGTGTCCCCAACCCTCTCCTTTATCTACAACAGTGATCCCCAACCCTCTCCTTTATCTAGTAAAGTGTTCCCCAACCCTCTCCTTTATCTAGTACAGTGTTCCCAACCCTCTCCTTTATCTACTACAGTCTCCCCAACCCTCTCCTTTATCTACTACAGTGTTCCCCAACCCTCTCCTGTATCTACTACAGTGTTCCCCAACCCTCTCCTTTATCTACTACAGTGTTCCCAACCCTCTCCTGTATCTACTACAGTGTTCCCCAACCCTCTCCTGTATCTACTACAGTGTTCCCGAACCCTCTTCTTTATCTAGTAAAGTGTTCCCCAACCCTCTCCTTTATCTAGTACAGTGTCCCCCAACTCTCTCCTTTATCTACTACAGTGTTCCCCAACCCTCTCCTGTATCTACTACAGTGTTCCCCAACCCTCTCCTTTATCTACTACAGTGTTCCCAACCCTCTCCTTTATCCACTACAGTCTCCCCAACCCTCTCCTTTATCTACTACAGTGTTCCCCAACCCTCTTCTTTATCTAGTAAAGTGTTCCCCAGCCCTCTCCTTTATCTTCTACAGTGTTCCCCAAACCTCTCCTTTATCTACTACAGTGTCCCCAACCCTCTCCTTTATCTACAACAGTGATCCCCAACCCTCTCCTTTATCTACTACAGTGTTCCCAACCCTCTCCTGTATCTACTACAGTGTTCCAAACCCTCTCCTGTAACTACTACAGTGTTCCCCAACCCTCTCCTGTATCTACTACAGTGTTCCCCAACCCTCTCCTGTATCTACTACAGTGTTCCCCAACCCTCTCCTGTATCTACTACAGTGTTCCCCAACCCTCTCCTGTATCTACTACAGTGTTCCCCAAACCTCTCTTGTATCTACTCCCAACCCTCTCCTTTATCTACTCCCAACCCTCTCTTGTATCTACTAGTGTTCCCCAACCCTCTCCTTTATCTACTACAGTGTTCCGCAACCCTCTCCTTTATCTACTACAGTGTTCCCAACCCTCTCCTTTATCTACTACAGTCTCCCCAACCCTCTCCTTTATCTACTACAGTGTTCCCCAACCCTCTTCTTTATCTAGTAAAGTGTTCCCCAACCCTCTCCTTTATCTAGTACAGTGTCCCACAACTCTCTCCTTTATCTACTACAGTGTTCCCAAACCTCTCCTGTATCTACTACAGTGTTCCCAACCCTCTCCTGTATCTACTACAGTGTTCCCCAACCCTCTCCTTTATCTACTACAGTGTTCCCCAACCCTCTCCTGTATCTACTACAGTGTTCCCCAACCCTCTCCTTTATCTACTACAGTGTTCCCAACCCTCTCCTGTATCTACTACAGTGTCCCCAACCCTCTCCTTTATCTACTACAGTGTTCCCAAACCTCTCCTTTATCTACTACAGTGTTCCCAACCCTCTCCTTTATCTACTACAGTCTCCCCAACCCTCTCCTTTATCTACTACAGTGTTCCCCAACCCTCTTCTTTATTTAGTAAAGTGTTCCCCAACCCTCTCCTTTATCTACTACAGTGTTCCCAACTCTCTCCTTTATCTACTACAGTCTCCCCAACCCTCTCCTTTATCTACTACAGTGTTCCCCAACCCTCTCCTGTATCTACTACAGTGTTCCCCAACCCTCTCCTTTATCTACTACAGTGTTCCCAACCCTCTCCTTTATCCACTACAGTCTCCCCAACCCTCTCCTTTATCTACTACAGTGTTCCCCAACCCTCTTCTTTATCTAGTAAAGTGTTCCCCAGCCCTCTCCTTTATCTGCTACAGTGTTCCCCAACCCTTACCTTTATCTACTACAGTGTCCCCAACGCTCTCCTTTATCTACTACAGTGTTCCCCAACCCTCTCCTGTATCTACTACAGTGTTCCCCAACCCTCTCCTGTATCTACTACAGTGTTCCCCAACCCTCTCCTGTATCTACTACAGTGTTCCCCAAACCTCTCTTGTATCTACTCCCAACCCTCTCCTTTATCTACTCCCAACCCTCTCTTGTATCTACTAGTGTTCCCCAACCCTCTCCTTTATCTACTACAGTGTTCCGCAACCCTCTCCTTTATCTACTACAGTGTTCCCAACCCTCTCCTTTATCTACTACAGTCTCCCCAACCCTCTCCTTTATCTACTACAGTGTTCCCCAACCCTCTTCTTTATCTAGTAAAGTGTTCCCCAACCCTCTCCTTTATCTAGTACAGTGTCCCACAACTCTCTCCTTTATCTACTACAGTGTTCCCAAACCTCTCCTGTATCTACTACAGTGTTCCCAACCCTCTCCTGTATCTACTACAGTGTTCCCCAACCCTCTCCTTTATCTACTACAGTGTTCCCCAACCCTCTCCTGTATCTACTACAGTGTTCCCCAACCCTCTCCTTTATCTACTACAGTGTTCCCAACCCTCTCCTGTATCTACTACAGTGTCCCCAACCCTCTCCTTTATCTACTACAGTGTTCCCAAACCTCTCCTTTATCTACTACAGTGTTCCCAACCCTCTCCTTTATCTACTACAGTCTCCCCAACCCTCTCCTTTATCTACTACAGTGTTCCCCAACCCTCTTCTTTATTTAGTAAAGTGTTCCCCAACCCTCTCCTTTATCTACTACAGTGTTCCCAACTCTCTCCTTTATCTACTACAGTCTCCCCAACCCTCTCCTTTATCTACTACAGTGTTCCCCAACCCTCTCCTGTATCTACTACAGTGTTCCCCAACCCTCTCCTTTATCTACTACAGTGTTCCCAACCCTCTCCTTTATCCACTACAGTCTCCCCAACCCTCTCCTTTATCTACTACAGTGTTCCCCAACCCTCTTCTTTATCTAGTAAAGTGTTCCCCAGCCCTCTCCTTTATCTGCTACAGTGTTCCCCAACCCTTACCTTTATCTACTACAGTGTCCCCAACGCTCTCCTTTATCTACTACAGTGTTCCAAAACCGATCCTTTATCTAATAGTTATCCAACCCTCTCCTTTATCTTCTACAGTGTTCCCCAAACCTCTCCTTTATCTACTACAGTGTCCCCAACCCTCTCCTTTATCTACAACAGTGATCCCCAACCCTCTCCTTTATCTAGTAAAGTGTTCCCCAACCCTCTCCTTTATCTAGTACAGTGTTCCCAACCCTCTCCTTTATCTACTACAGTCTCCCCAACCCTCTCCTTTATCTACTACAGTGTTCCCCAACCCTCTCCTGTATCTACTACAGTGTTCCCCAACCCTCTCCTTTATCTACTACAGTGTTCCCAACCCTCTCCTGTATCTACTACAGTGTTCCCCAACCCTCTCCTGTATCTACTACAGTGTTCCCCAACCCTCTTCTTTATCTAGTAAAGTGTTCCCCAACCCTCTCCTTTATCTAGTACAGTGTCCCCCAACTCTCTCCTTTATCTACTACAGTGTTCCCCAACCCTCTCCTGTATCTACTACAGTGTTCCCCAACCCTCTCCTTTATCTACTACAGTGTTCCCAACCCTCTCCTTTATCCACTACAGTCTCCCCAACCCTCTCCTTTATCTACTACAGTGTTCCCCAACCCTCTTCTTTATCTAGTAAAGTGTTCCCCAGCCCTCTCCTTTATCTTCTACAGTGTTCCCCAAACCTCTCCTTTATCTACTACAGTGTCCCCAACCCTCTCCTTTATCTACAACAGTGATCCCCAACCCTCTCCTTTATCTACTACAGTGTTCCCAACCCTCTCCTGTATCTACTACAGTGTTCCAAACCCTCTCCTGTAACTACTACAGTGTTCCCCAACCCTCTCCTGTATCTACTACAGTGTTCCCCAACCCTCTCCTGTATCTACTACAGTGTTCCCCAACCCTCTCCTGTATCTACTACAGTGTTCCCCAACCCTCTCCTGTATCTACTACAGTGTTCCCCAAACCTCTCTTGTATCTACTCCCAACCCTCTCCTTTATCTACTCCCAACCCTCTCTTGTATCTACTAGTGTTCCCCAACCCTCTCCTTTATCTACTACAGTGTTCCGCAACCCTCTCCTTTATCTACTACAGTGTTCCCAACCCTCTCCTTTATCTACTACAGTCTCCCCAACCCTCTCCTTTATCTACTACAGTGTTCCCCAACCCTCTTCTTTATCTAGTAAAGTGTTCCCCAACCCTCTCCTTTATCTAGTACAGTGTCCCACAACTCTCTCCTTTATCTACTACAGTGTTCCCAAACCTCTCCTGTATCTACTACAGTGTTCCCAACCCTCTCCTGTATCTACTACAGTGTTCCCCAACCCTCTCCTTTATCTACTACAGTGTTCCCCAACCCTCTCCTGTATCTACTACAGTGTTCCCCAACCCTCTCCTTTATCTACTACAGTGTTCCCAACCCTCTCCTGTATCTACTACAGTGTCCCCAACCCTCTCCTTTATCTACTACAGTGTTCCCAAACCTCTCCTTTATCTACTACAGTGTTCCCAACCCTCTCCTTTATCTACTACAGTCTCCCCAACCCTCTCCTTTATCTACTACAGTGTTCCCCAACCCTCTTCTTTATTTAGTAAAGTGTTCCCCAACCCTCTCCTTTATCTACTACAGTGTTCCCAACTCTCTCCTTTATCTACTACAGTCTCCCCAACCCTCTCCTTTATCTACTACAGTGTTCCCCAACCCTCTCCTGTATCTACTACAGTGTTCCCCAACCCTCTCCTTTATCTACTACAGTGTTCCCAACCCTCTCCTTTATCCACTACAGTCTCCCCAACCCTCTCCTTTATCTACTACAGTGTTCCCCAACCCTCTTCTTTATCTAGTAAAGTGTTCCCCAGCCCTCTCCTTTATCTGCTACAGTGTTCCCCAACCCTTACCTTTATCTACTACAGTGTCCCCAACGCTCTCCTTTATCTACTACAGTGTTCCAAAACCGATCCTTTATCTAATAGTTATCCAACCCTCTCCTTTATCTTCTACAGTGTTCCCCAAACCTCTCCTTTATCTACTACAGTGTCCCCAACCCTCTCCTTTATCTACAACAGTGATCCCCAACCCTCTCCTTTATCTAGTAAAGTGTTCCCCAACCCTCTCCTTTATCTAGTACAGTGTTCCCAACCCTCTCCTTTATCTACTACAGTCTCCCCAACCCTCTCCTTTATCTACTACAGTGTTCCCCAACCCTCTCCTGTATCTACTACAGTGTTCCCCAACCCTATCCTTTATCTACTACAGTGTTCCCAACCCTCTCCTGTATCTACTACAGTCTCCCCAACCCTCTCCTTTATCTACTACAGTGTTCCCCAACCCTCTTCTTTATCTAGTAAAGTGTTCCCCAACCCTCTCCTTTATCTAGTACAGTGTCCCACAACTCTCTCCTTTATCTACTACAGTGTTCCCAACCCTCTCCTGTATCTACTACAGTGTTCCCCAACCCTCTCCTTTATCTACTACAGTGTTCCCCAACCCTCTCCTGTATCTACTACAGTGTTCCCCAACCCTCTCCTTTATCTACTACAGTGTTCCCAACCCTCTCCTGTATCTACTACAGTGTCCCCAACCCTCTGCTTTATCTACTACAGTGTTCCCCAACCCTCTCCTGTATCTACTACAGTGTTCCCCAACCCTCTCCTGTATCTACTACAGTGTTCCCCAACCCTCTCCTGTATCTACTACAGTGTTCCCCAACCCTCTCCTGTATCTACTACAGTGTTCCCCAAACCTCTCTTGTATCTACTCCCAACCCTCTCCTTTATCTACTCCCAACCCTCTCTTGTATCTACTAGTGTTCCCCAACCCTCTCCTTTATCTACTACAGTGTTCCGCAACCCTCTCCTTTATCTACTACAGTGTTCCCAACCCTCTCCTTTATCTACTACAGTCTCCCCAACCCTCTACTTTATCTACTACAGTGTTCCCCAACCCTCTTCTTTATCTAGTAAAGTGTTCCCCAACCCTCTCCTTTATCTAGTACAGTGTCCCACAACTCTCTCCTTTATCTACTACAGTGTTCCCAAACCTCTCCTGTATCTACTACAGTGTTCCCAACCCTCTCCTGTATCTACTACAGTGTTCCCCAACCCTCTCCTTTATCTACTACAGTGTTCCCCAACCCTCTCCTGTATCTACTACAGTGTTCCCCAACCCTCTCCTTTATCTACTACAGTGTTCCCAACCCTCTCCTGTATCTACTACAGTGTCCCCAACCCTCTCCTTTATCTACTACAGTGTTCCCAAACCTCTCCTTTATCTACTACAGTGTTCCCAACCCTCTCCTTTATCTACTACAGTGTTCCCAACCCTCTCCTTTATCTACTACAGTCTCCCCAACCCTCTCCTTTATCTACTACAGTGTTCCCCAACCCTCTTCTTTATTTAGTAAAGTGTTCCCCAACCCTCTCCTTTATCTAGTACAGTGTCCCCCAACTCTCTCCTTTATCTACTACAGTATTCCCAAACCTCTCCTGTATCTACTACAGTGTTCCCAACCCTCTCCTGTATCTACTACAGTGTTCCCCAACCCTCTCCTTTATCTACTACAGTGTTCCCCAACCCTCTCCTGTATCTACTACAGTGTTCCCCAACCCTCTCCTTTATCTACTACAGTGTTCCCAACCCTCTCCTGTATCTACTACAGTGTCCCCAACCCTCTCCTTTATCTACTACAGTGTTCCCCAACCCTCTCCTGTATCTACTACAGTGTTTCCCAACCCTCTCCTTTATCTACTACAGTGTTCCCAACCCTCTCCTTTATCTACTACAGTGTTCCCAACCCTCTCCTTTATCTACTACAGTCTCCCCAACCCTCTCCTGTATCTACTACAGTGTTCCACAACCCTCTCCTGTATCTACTACAGTGTTCCCCAAACCTCTCTTGTATCTACTCCCAACCCTCTCCTTTATCTACTCCCAACCCTCTCTTGTATCTACTAGTGTTCCCCAACCCTCTCCTTTATCTACTACAGTGTTCCGCAACCCTCTCCTTTATCTACTACAGTGTTCCCAACCCTCTCCTTTATCTACTACAGTCTCCCCAACCCTCTCCTTTATCTACTACAGTGTTCCCCAACCCTCTTCTTTATCTAGTAAAGTGTTCCCCAACCCTCTCCTTTATCTAGTACAGTGTCCCACAACTCTCTCCTTTATCTACTACAGTGTTCCCAAACCTCTCCTGTATCTACTACAGTGTTCCCAACCCTCTCCTGTATCTACTACAGTGTTCCCCAACCCTCTCCTTTATCTACTACAGTGTTCCCCAACCCTCTCCTGTATCTACTACAGTGTTCCCCAACCCTCTCCTTTATCTACTACAGTGTTCCCAACCCTCTCCTGTATCTACTACAGTGTCCCCAACCCTCTCCTTTATCTACTACAGTGTTCCCAAACCTCTCCTTTATCTACTACAGTGTTCCCAACCCTCTCCTTTATCTACTACAGTCTCCCCAACCCTCTCCTTTATCTACTACAGTGTTCCCCAACCCTCTTCTTTATTTAGTAAAGTGTTCCCCAACCCTCTCCTTTATCTACTACAGTGTTCCCAACTCTCTCCTTTATCTACTACAGTCTCCCCAACCCTCTCCTTTATCTACTACAGTGTTCCCCAACCCTCTCCTGTATCTACTACAGTGTTCCCCAACCCTCTCCTTTATCTACTACAGTGTTCCCAACCCTCTCCTTTATCCACTACAGTCTCCCCAACCCTCTCCTTTATCTACTACAGTGTTCCCCAACCCTCTTCTTTATCTAGTAAAGTGTTCCCCAGCCCTCTCCTTTATCTGCTACAGTGTTCCCCAACCCTTACCTTTATCTACTACAGTGTCCCCAACGCTCTCCTTTATCTACTACAGTGTTCCAAAACCGATCCTTTATCTAATAGTTATCCAACCCTCTCCTTTATCTTCTACAGTGTTCCCCAAACCTCTCCTTTATCTACTACAGTGTCCCCAACCCTCTCCTTTATCTACAACAGTGATCCCCAACCCTCTCCTTTATCTAGTAAAGTGTTCCCCAACCCTCTCCTTTATCTAGTACAGTGTTCCCAACCCTCTCCTTTATCTACTACAGTCTCCCCAACCCTCTCCTTTATCTACTACAGTGTTCCCCAACCCTCTCCTGTATCTACTACAGTGTTCCCCAACCCTATCCTTTATCTACTACAGTGTTCCCAACCCTCTCCTGTATCTACTACAGTCTCCCCAACCCTCTCCTTTATCTACTACAGTGTTCCCCAACCCTCTTCTTTATCTAGTAAAGTGTTCCCCAACCCTCTCCTTTATCTAGTACAGTGTCCCACAACTCTCTCCTTTATCTACTACAGTGTTCCCAACCCTCTCCTGTATCTACTACAGTGTTCCCCAACCCTCTCCTTTATCTACTACAGTGTTCCCCAACCCTCTCCTGTATCTACTACAGTGTTCCCCAACCCTCTGCTTTATCTACTACAGTGTTCCCCAACCCTCTCCTGTATCTACTACAGTGTTCCCCAACCCTCTCCTGTATCTACTACAGTGTTCCCCAACCCTCTCCTGTATCTACTACAGTGTTCCCCAACCCTCTCCTGTATCTACTACAGTGTTCCCCAAACCTCTCTTGTATCTACTCCCAACCCTCTCCTTTATCTACTCCCAACCCTCTCTTGTATCTACTAGTGTTCCCCAACCCTCTCCTTTATCTACTACAGTGTTCCGCAACCCTCTCCTTTATCTACTACAGTGTTCCCAACCCTCTCCTTTATCTACTACAGTCTCCCCAACCCTCTCCTTTATCTACTACAGTGTTCCCCAACCCTCTTCTTTATCTAGTAAAGTGTTCCCCAACCCTCTCCTTTATCTAGTACAGTGTCCCACAACTCTCTCCTTTATCTACTACAGTGTTCCCAAACCTCTCCTGTATCTACTACAGTGTTCCCAACCCTCTCCTGTATCTACTACAGTGTTCCCCAACCCTCTCCTTTATCTACTACAGTGTTCCCCAACCCTCTCCTGTATCTACTACAGTGTTCCCCAACCCTCTCCTTTATCTACTACAGTGTTCCCAACCCTCTCCTGTATCTACTACAGTGTCCCCAACCCTCTCCTTTATCTACTACAGTGTTCCCAAACCTCTCCTTTATCTACTACAGTGTTCCCCAACCCTCTTCTTTATCTAGTAAAGTGTTCCCCAACCCTCTCCTTTATCTAGTACAGTGTCCCACAACTCTCTCCTTTATCTACTACAGTGTTCCCAAACCTCTCCTGTATCTACTACAGTGTTCCCAACCCTCTCCTGTATCTACTACAGTGTTCCCCAACCCTCTCCTTTATCTACTACAGTGTTCCCCAACCCTCTCCTGTATCTACTACAGTGTTCCCCAACCCTCTCCTTTATCTACTACAGTGTTCCCAACCCTCTCCTGTATCTACTACAGTGTCCCCAACCCTCTCCTTTATCTACTACAGTGTTCCCAAACCTCTCCTTTATCTACTACAGTGTTCCCAACCCTCTCCTTTATCTACTACAGTGTTCCCAACCCTCTCCTTTATCTACTACAGTCTCCCCAACCCTCTCCTTTATCTACTACAGTGTTCCCCAACCCTATTCTTTATTTAGTAAAGTGTTCCCCAACCCTCTCCTTTATCTAGTACAGTGTCCCCCAACTCTCTCCTTTATCTACTACAGTGTTCCCAAACCTCTCCTGTATCTACTACAGTGTTCCCCAACCCTCTCCTTTATCTACTACAGTGTTCCCCAACCCTCTCCTGTATCTACTACAGTGTTCCCCAACCCTCTCCTTTATCTACTACAGTGTTCCCAACCCTCTCCTGTATCTACTACAGTGTCCCCAACCCTCTGCTTTATCTACTACAGTGTTCCCCAACCCTCTCCTGTATCTACTACAGTGTTCCCCAACCCTCTCCTGTATCTACTACAGTGTTCCCCAACCCTCTCCTGTATCTACTACAGTGTTCCCCAACCCTCTCCTGTATCTACTACAGTGTTCCCCAAACCTCTCTTGTATCTACTCCCAACCCTCTCCTTTATCTACTCCCAACCCTCTCTTGTATCTACTAGTGTTCCCCAACCCTCTCCTTTATCTACTACAGTGTTCCGCAACCCTCTCCTTTATCTACTACAGTGTTCCCAACCCTCTCCTTTATCTACTACAGTCTCCCCAACCCTCTACTTTATCTACTACAGTGTTCCCCAACCCTCTTCTTTATCTAGTAAAGTGTTCCCCAACCCTCTCCTTTATCTAGTACAGTGTCCCACAACTCTCTCCTTTATCTACTACAGTGTTCCCAAACCTCTCCTGTATCTACTACAGTGTTCCCAACCCTCTCCTGTATCTACTACAGTGTTCCCCAACCCTCTCCTTTATCTACTACAGTGTTCCCCAACCCTCTCCTGTATCTACTACAGTGTTCCCCAACCCTCTCCTTTATCTACTACAGTGTTCCCAACCCTCTCCTGTATCTACTACAGTGTCCCCAACCCTCTCCTTTATCTACTACAGTGTTCCCAAACCTCTCCTTTATCTACTACAGTGTTCCCAACCCTCTCCTTTATCTACTACAGTGTTCCCAACCCTCTCCTTTATCTACTACAGTCTCCCCAACCCTCTCCTTTATCTACTACAGTGTTCCCCAACCCTCTTCTTTATTTAGTAAAGTGTTCCCCAACCCTCTCCTTTATCTAGTACAGTGTCCCCCAACTCTCTCCTTTATCTACTACAGTATTCCCAAACCTCTCCTGTATCTACTACAGTGTTCCCAACCCTCTCCTGTATCTACTACAGTGTTCCCCAACCCTCTCCTTTATCTACTACAGTGTTCCCCAACCCTCTCCTGTATCTACTACAGTGTTCCCCAACCCTCTCCTTTATCTACTACAGTGTTCCCAACCCTCTCCTGTATCTACTACAGTGTCCCCAACCCTCTCCTTTATCTACTACAGTGTTCCCCAACCCTCTCCTGTATCTACTACAGTGTTTCCCAACCCTCTCCTTTATCTACTACAGTGTTCCCAACCCTCTCCTTTATCTACTACAGTGTTCCCAACCCTCTCCTTTATCTACTACAGTCTCCCCAACCCTCTCCTGTATCTACTACAGTGTTCCACAACCCTCTCCTGTATCTACTACAGTGTTCCCCAAACCTCTCTTGTATCTACTCCCAACCCTCTCCTTTATCTACTCCCAACCCTCTCTTGTATCTACTAGTGTTCCCCAACCCTCTCCTTTATCTACTACAGTGTTCCGCAACCCTCTCCTTTATCTACTACAGTGTTCCCAACCCTCTCCTTTATCTACTACAGTCTCCCCAACCCTCTCCTTTATCTACTACAGTGTTCCCCAACCCTCTTCTTTATCTAGTAAAGTGTTCCCCAACCCTCTCCTTTATCTAGTACAGTGTCCCACAACTCTCTCCTTTATCTACTACAGTGTTCCCAAACCTCTCCTGTATCTACTACAGTGTTCCCAACCCTCTCCTGTATCTACTACAGTGTTCCCCAACCCTCTCCTTTATCTACTACAGTGTTCCCCAACCCTCTCCTGTATCTACTACAGTGTTCCCCAACCCTCTCCTTTATCTACTACAGTGTTCCCAACCCTCTCCTGTATCTACTACAGTGTCCCCAACCCTCTCCTTTATCTACTACAGTGTTCCCAAACCTCTCCTTTATCTACTACAGTGTTCCCAACCCTCTCCTTTATCTACTACAGTCTCCCCAACCCTCTCCTTTATCTACTACAGTGTTCCCCAACCCTCTTCTTTATTTAGTAAAGTGTTCCCCAACCCTCTCCTTTATCTACTACAGTGTTCCCAACTCTCTCCTTTATCTACTACAGTCTCCCCAACCCTCTCCTTTATCTACTACAGTGTTCCCCAACCCTCTCCTGTATCTACTACAGTGTTCCCCAACCCTCTCCTTTATCTACTACAGTGTTCCCAACCCTCTCCTTTATCCACTACAGTCTCCCCAACCCTCTCCTTTATCTACTACAGTGTTCCCCAACCCTCTTCTTTATCTAGTAAAGTGTTCCCCAGCCCTCTCCTTTATCTGCTACAGTGTTCCCCAACCCTTACCTTTATCTACTACAGTGTCCCCAACGCTCTCCTTTATCTACTACAGTGTTCCAAAACCGATCCTTTATCTAATAGTTATCCAACCCTCTCCTTTATCTTCTACAGTGTTCCCCAAACCTCTCCTTTATCTACTACAGTGTCCCCAACCCTCTCCTTTATCTACAACAGTGATCCCCAACCCTCTCCTTTATCTAGTAAAGTGTTCCCCAACCCTCTCCTTTATCTAGTACAGTGTTCCCAACCCTCTCCTTTATCTACTACAGTCTCCCCAACCCTCTCCTTTATCTACTACAGTGTTCCCCAACCCTCTCCTGTATCTACTACAGTGTTCCCCAACCCTATCCTTTATCTACTACAGTGTTCCCAACCCTCTCCTGTATCTACTACAGTCTCCCCAACCCTCTCCTTTATCTACTACAGTGTTCCCCAACCCTCTTCTTTATCTAGTAAAGTGTTCCCCAACCCTCTCCTTTATCTAGTACAGTGTCCCACAACTCTCTCCTTTATCTACTACAGTGTTCCCAACCCTCTCCTGTATCTACTACAGTGTTCCCCAACCCTCTCCTTTATCTACTACAGTGTTCCCCAACCCTCTCCTGTATCTACTACAGTGTTCCCCAACCCTCTCCTTTATCTACTACAGTGTTCCCAACCCTCTCCTGTATCTACTACAGTGTCCCCAACCCTCTGCTTTATCTACTACAGTGTTCCCCAACCCTCTCCTGTATCTACTACAGTGTTCCCCAACCCTCTCCTGTATCTACTACAGTGTTCCCCAACCCTCTCCTGTATCTACTACAGTGTTCCCCAACCCTCTCCTGTATCTACTACAGTGTTCCCCAAACCTCTCTTGTATCTACTCCCAACCCTCTCCTTTATCTACTCCCAACCCTCTCTTGTATCTACTAGTGTTCCCCAACCCTCTCCTTTATCTACTACAGTGTTCCGCAACCCTCTCCTTTATCTACTACAGTGTTCCCAACCCTCTCCTTTATCTACTACAGTCTCCCCAACCCTCTCCTTTATCTACTACAGTGTTCCCCAACCCTCTTCTTTATCTAGTAAAGTGTTCCCCAACCCTCTCCTTTATCTAGTACAGTGTCCCACAACTCTCTCCTTTATCTACTACAGTGTTCCCAAACCTCTCCTGTATCTACTACAGTGTTCCCAACCCTCTCCTGTATCTACTACAGTGTTCCCCAACCCTCTCCTTTATCTACTACAGTGTTCCCCAACCCTCTCCTGTATCTACTACAGTGTTCCCCAACCCTCTCCTTTATCTACTACAGTGTTCCCAACCCTCTCCTGTATCTACTACAGTGTCCCCAACCCTCTCCTTTATCTACTACAGTGTTCCCAAACCTCTCCTTTATCTACTACAGTGTTCCCAACCCTCTCCTTTATCTACTACAGTGTTTCCAACCCTCTCCTTTATCTACTACAGTCTCCCCAACCCTCTCCTTTATCTACTACAGTGTTCCCCAACCCTATTCTTTATTTAGTAAAGTGTTCCCCAACCCTCTCCTTTATCTAGTACAGTGTCCCCCAACTCTCTCCTTTATCTACTACAGTGTTCCCAAACCTCTCCTGTATCTACTACAGTGTTCCCAACCCTCTCCTGTATCTACTACAGTGTTCCCCAACCCTCTCCTTTATCTACTACAGTGTTCCCCAACCCTCTCCTCTATCTACTACAGTGTTCCCCAACCCTCTCCTTTATCTACTACAGTGTTCCCAACCCTCTCCTGTATCTACTACAGTGTCCCCAACCCTCTCCTTTATCTACTACAGTGTTCCCCAACCCTCTCCTGTATCTACTACAGTGTTTCCCAACCCTCTCCTTTATCTACTACAGTGTTCCCAACCCTCTCCTTTATCTACTACAGTGTTCCCAACCCTCTCCTTTATCTACTACAGTCTCCCCAACCCTCTCCTGTATCTACTACAGTGTTCCCCAACCCTCTCCTGTATCTACTAAAGTGTTCCCCAAACCTCTCTTGTATCTACTCCCAACCCTCTCCTTTATCTACTCCCAACCCTCTCTTGTATCTACTAGTGTTCCCCAACCCTCTCCTTTATCTACTACAGTGTTCCGCAACCCTCTCCTTTATCTACTACAGTGTTCCCAACCCTCTCCTTTATCTACTACAGTCTCCCCAACCCTCTCCTTTATCTACTACAGTGTTCCCCAACCCTCTTCTTTATCTAGTAAAGTGTTCCCCAACCCTCTCCTTTATCTAGTACAGTGTCCCACAACTCTCTCCTTTATCTACTACAGTGTTCCCAAACCTCTCCTGTATCTACTACAGTGTTCCCAACCCTCTCCTGTATCTACTACAGTGTTCCCCAACCCTCTCCTTTATCTACTACAGTGTTCCCCAACCCTCTCCTGTATCTACTACAGTGTTCCCCAACCCTCTCCTTTATCTACTACAGTGTTCCCAACCCTCTCCTGTATCTACTACAGTGTCCCCAACCCTCTCCTTTATCTACTACAGTGTTCCCAAACCTCTCCTTTATCTACTACAGTGTTCCCAACCCTCTCCTTTATCTACTACAGTCTCCCCAACCCTCTCCTTTATCTACTACAGTGTTCCCCAACCCTCTTCTTTATTTAGTAAAGTGTTCCCCAACCCTCTCCTTTATCTACTACAGTGTTCCCAACTCTCTCCTTTATCTACTACAGTCTCCCCAACCCTCTCCTTTATCTACTACAGTGTTCCCCAACCCTCTCCTGTATCTACTACAGTGTTCCCCAACCCTCTCCTTTATCTACTACAGTGTTCCCAACCCTCTCCTTTATCCACTACAGTCTCCCCAACCCTCTCCTTTATCTACTACAGTGTTCCCCAACCCTCTTCTTTATCTAGTAAAGTGTTCCCCAGCCCTCTCCTTTATCTGCTACAGTGTTCCCCAACCCTTACCTTTATCTACTACAGTGTCCCCAACGCTCTCCTTTATCTACTACAGTGTTGCAAAACCGATCCTTTATCTAATAGTTATCCAACCCTCTCCTTTATCTTCTACAGTGTTCCCCAAACCTCTCCTTTATCTACTACAGTGTCCCCAACCCTCTCCTTTATCTACAACAGTGATGCCCAACCCTCTCCTTTATCTAGTAAAGTGTTCCCCAACCCTCTCCTTTATCTAGTACAGTGTTCCCAACCCTCTCCTTTATCTACTACAGTCTCCCCAACACTCTCCTTTATCTACTACAGTGTTCCCCAACCCTCTCCTGTATCTACTACAGTGTTCCCCAACCCTCTCCTTTATCTACTACAGTGTTCCCAACCCTCTCCTGTATCTACTACAGTCTCCCCAACCCTCTCCTTTATCTACTACAGTGTTCCCCAACCCTCTTCTTTATCTAGTAAAGTGTTCCCCAACCCTCTCCTTTATCTAGTACAGTGTCCCACAACTCTCTCCTTTATCTACTACAGTGTTCCCAACCCTCTCCTGTATCTACTACAGTGTTCCCCAACCCTCTCCTTTATCTACTACAGTGTTCCCCAACCCTCTCCTGTATCTACTACAGTGTTCCCCAACCCTCTCCTTTATCTACTACAGTGTTCCCAACCCTCTCCTGTATCTACTACAGTGTCCCCAACCCTCTGCTTTATCTACTACAGTGTTCCCCAACCCTCTCCTGTATCTACTACAGTGTTCCCCAACCCTCTCCTGTATCTACTACAGTGTTCCCCAACCCTCTCCTGTATCTACTACAGTGTTCCCCAACCCTCTCCTGTATCTACTACAGTGTTCCCCAAACCTCTCTTGTATCTACTCCCAACCCTCTCCTTTATCTACTCCCAACCCTCTCTTGTATCTACTAGTGTTCCCCAACCCTCTCCTTTATCTACTACAGTGTTCCGCAACCCTCTCCTTTATCTACTACAGTGTTCCCAACCCTCTCCTTTATCTACTACAGTCTCCCCAACCCTCTCCTTTATCTACTACAGTGTTCCCCAACCCTCTTCTTTATCTAGTAAAGTGTTCCCCAACCCTCTCCTTTATCTAGTACAGTGTCCCACAACTCTCTCCTTTATCTACTACAGTGTTCCCAAACCTCTCCTGTATCTACTACAGTGTTCCCAACCCTCTCCTGTATCTACTACAGTGTTCCCCAACCCTCTCCTTTATCTACTACAGTGTTCCCCAACCCTCTCCTGTATCTACTACAGTGTTCCCCAACCCTCTCCTTTATCTACTACAGTGTTCCCAACCCTCTCCTGTATCTACTACAGTGTCCCCAACCCTCTCCTTTATCTACTACAGTGTTCCCAAACCTCTCCTTTATCTACTACAGTGTTCCCAACCCTCTCCTTTATCTACTACAGTGTTCCCAACCCTCTCCTTTATCTACTACAGTCTCCCCAACCCTCTCCTTTATCTACTACAGTGTTCCCCAACCCTCTTCTTTATTTAGTAAAGTGTTCCCCAACCCTCTCCTTTATCTAGTACAGTGTCCCCCAACTCTCTCCTTTATCTACTACAGTGTTCCCAAACCTCTCCTGTATCTACTACAGTGTTCCCAACCCTCTCCTGTATCTACTACAGTGTTCCCCAACCCTCTCCTTTATCTACTACAGTGTTCCCCAACCCTCTCCTGTATCTACTACAGTGTTCCCCAACCCTCTCCTTTATCTACTACAGTGTTCCCAACCCTCTCCTGTATCTACTACAGTGTCCCCAACCCTCTCCTTTATCTACTACAGTGTTCCCCAACCCTCTCCTGTATCTACTACAGTGTTTCCCAACCCTCTCCTTTATCTACTACAGTGTTCCCAACCCTCTCCTTTATCTACTACAGTGTTCCCAACCCTCTCCTTTATCTACTACAGTCTCCCCAACCCTCTCCTTTATCTACTACAGTGTTCCCCAACCCTCTTCTTTATTTAGTAAAGTGTTCCCCAACCCTCTCCTTTATCTACTACAGTGTTCCCAAACCTCACCTTTATCTACTACAGTCTCCCCAACCCTCTCCTTTATCTACTACAGTGTTCCCCAACCCTCTCCTGTATCTACTACAGTGTTCCCCAACCTTCTCCTTTATCTACTACAGTGTTCCCAACCCTCTCCTGTATCTACTACAGTGTCCCCAACCCTCTGCTTTATCTACTACAGTGTTCCCCAACCCTCTCCTGTATCTACTACAGTGTTCGCCAACCCTCTCCTTTATCTACTACAGTGTTCCCAACCCTCTCCTTTATCTACTACAGTGTTCCCCAACCCTCTCCTGTATCTACTAGTGTTCCCCAACCCTCTCCTGTATCTACTACAGTGTTCCCAACCCTCTCCTTTATCTACTACAGTGTTCCCCAACCCTCTCCTGTATCTACTACAGTGTTCCCAACCCTCTCCTGTATCCACTACAGTGTTCCCAACCCTCTCCTGTATCTACTACAGTGTTCCCCAACCCTCTCCTGTATCTACTACAGTGTTCCCCAACCCTCTCCTGTATCTACTACAGTGTTCCCAACCCTCTCCTGTATCTACTACAGTGTTCCCCAACCCTCTCCTGTATCTACTACAGTGTTCCCAACCCTCTCCTGTATCTACTACAGTGTCCCCAACCCTCTCCTGTATCTACTACAGTGTTCCCCAACCCTCTCCTGTATCTACTACAGTGTTCCCCAACCCTCTTCTTTATCTAGTAAAGTGTTCCCCAACCCTCTCCTTTATCTAGTACAGTGTCCCCCAACTCTCTCCTTTATCTACTACAGTGTTCCCAAACCTCTCCTGTATCTACTACAGTGTTCCCAACCCTCTCCTGTATCTACTACAGTGTTCCCCAACCCTCTCCTTTATCTACTACAGTGTTCCCAACCCTCTCCTGTATCTACTACAGTGTCCCCAACCCTCTCCTTTATCTACTACAGTGTTCCCCAACCCTCTCCTGTATCTACTACAGTGTTCCCCAACCCTCTCCTTTATCTACTACAGTGTTCCCAACCCTCTCCTTTATCTACTACAGTGTTCCCAACCCTCTCCTTTATCTACTACAGTCTCCCCAACCGTCTCCTTTATCTACTACAGTGTTCCCCAACCCTCTTCTTTATTTAGTAAAGTGTTCCCCAACCCTCTCCTTTATCTACTACAGTGTTCCCAAACCTCTCCTTTATCTACTACAGTCTCCCCAACCCTCTCCTTTATCTACTACAGTGTTCCCCAACCCTCTTCTTTATCTAGTAAAGTGTTCCCCAACCCTCTCCTTTATCTAGTACAGTGTCCCACAACTCTCTCCTTTATCTACTACAGTGTTCCCAACCCTCTCCTGTATCTACTACAGTGTTCCCCAACCCTCTCCTTTATCTACTACAGTGTTCCCCAACCCTCTCCTGTATCTACTACAGTGTTCCCCAACCCTCTCCTTTATCTACTACAGTGTTCCCAACCCTCTCCTGTATCTACTACAGTGTCCCCAACCCTCTGCTTTATCTACTACAGTGTTCCCCAACCCTCTCCTGTATCTACTACAGTGTTCCCCAACCCTCTCCTGTATCTACTACAGTGTTCCCCAACCCTCTCCTGTATCTACTACAGTGTTCCCCAACCCTCTCCTGTATCTACTACAGTGTTCCCCAAACCTCTCTTGTATCTACTCCCAACCCTCTCCTTTATCTACTCCCAACCCTCTCTTGTATCTACTAGTGTTCCCCAACCCTCTCCTTTATCTACTACAGTGTTCCGCAACCCTCTCCTTTATCTACTACAGTGTTCCCAACCCTCTCCTTTATCTACTACAGTCTCCCCAACCCCCTCCTTTATCTACTACAGTGTTCCCCAACCCTCTTCTTTATCTAGTAAAGTGTTCCCCAACCCTCTCCTTTATCTAGTACAGTGTCCCACAACTCTCTCCTTTATCTACTACAGTGTTCCCAAACCTCTCCTGTATCTACTACAGTGTTCCCAACCCTCTCCTGTATCTACTACAGTGTTCCCCAACCCTCTCCTTTATCTACTACAGTGTTCCCCAACCCTCTCCTGTATCTACTACAGTGTTCCCCAACCCTCTCCTTTATCTACTACAGTGTTCCCAACCCTCTCCTGTATCTACTACAGTGTCCCCAACCCTCTCCTTTATCTACTACAGTGTTCCCAAACCTCTCCTTTATCTACTACAGTGTTCCCAACCCTCTCCTTTATCTACTACAGTCTCCCCAACCCTCTCCTTTATCTACGACAGTGTTCCCCAACCCTCTTCTTTATTTAGTAAAGTGTTCCCCAACCCTCTCCTTTATCTACTACAGTGTTCCCAACTCTCTCCTTTATCTACTACAGTCTCCCCAACCCTCTCCTTTATCTACTACAGTGTTCCCCAACCCTCTCCTGTATCTACTACAGTGTTCCCCAACCCTCTCCTTTATCTACTACAGTGTTCCCAACCCTCTCCTTTATCCACTACAGTCTCCCCAACCCTCTCCTTTATCTACTACAGTGTTCCCCAACCCTCTTCTTTATCTAGTAAAGTGTTCCCCAGCCCTCTCCTTTATCTGCTACAGTGTTCCCCAACCCTTACCTTTATCTACTACAGTGTCCCCAACGCTCTCCTTTATCTACTACAGTGTTCCAAAACCGATCCTTTATCTAATAGTTATCCAACCCTCTCCTTTATCTTCTACAGTGTTCCCCAAACCTCTCCTTTATCTACTACAGTGTCCCCAACCCTCTCCTTTATCTACAACAGTGATCCCCAACCCTCTCCTTTATCTAGTAAAGTGTTCCCCAACCCTCTCCTTTATCTAGTACAGTGTTCCCAACCCTCTCCTTTATCTACTACAGTCTCCCCAACCCTCTCCTTTATCTACTACAGTGTTCCCCAACCCTCTCCTGTATCTACTACAGTGTTCCCCAACCCTCTCCTTTATCTACTACAGTGTTCCCAACCCTCTCCTGTATCTACTACAGTGTTCCCCAACCCTCTCCTGTATCTACTACAGTGTTCCCCAACCCTGTCCTGTATCTACTACAGTGTTCCCCAACCCTCTCCTGTATCTACTACAGTGTTCCCCAACCCTCTCCTGTATCTACTACAGTGTTCCCCAAACCTCTCTTGTATCTACTCCCAACCCTCTCCTTTATCTACTCCCAACCCTCTCTTGTATCTACTACAGTGTTCCCAACCCTCTCCTTTATCTACTACATTGTTCCGCAACCCTCTCCTTTATCTACTACAGTGTTCCCAACCCTCTCCTTTATCTACTACAGTCTCCCCAACCCCCTCCTTTATCTACTACAGTGTTCCCCAACCCTCTTCTTTATCTAGTAAAGTGTTCCCCAACCCTCTCCTTTATCTAGTACAGTGTCCCACAACTCTCTCCTTTATCTACTACAGTGTTCCCAAACCTCTCCTGTATCTACTACAGTGTTCCCAACCCTCTCCTGTATCTACTACAGTGTTCCCCAACCCTCTCCTTTATCTACTACAGTGTTCCCCAACCCTCTCCTGTATCTACTACAGTGTTCCCCAACCCTCTCCTTTATCTACTACAGTGTTCCCAACCCTCTCCTGTATCTACTACAGTGTCCCCAACCCTCTCCTTTATCTACTACAGTGTTCCCAAACCTCTCCTTTATCTACTACAGTGTTCCCAACCCTCTCCTTTATCTACTACAGTCTCCCCAACCCTCTCCTTTATCTACTACAGTGTTCCCCAACCCTCTTCTTTATTTAGTAAAGTGTTCCCCAACCCTCTCCTTTATCTACTACAGTGTTCCCAACTCTCTCCTTTATCTACTACAGTCTCCCCAACCCTCTCCTTTATCTACTACAGTGTTCCCCAACCCTCTCCTGTATCTACTACAGTGTTCCCCAACCCTCTCCTTTATCTACTACAGTGTTCCCAACCCTCTCCTTTATCCACTACAGTCTCCCCAACCCTCTCCTTTATCTACTACAGTGTTCCCCAACCCTCTTCTTTATCTAGTAAAGTGTTCCCCAGCCCTCTCCTTTATCTGCTACAGTGTTCCCCAACCCTTACCTTTATCTACTACAGTGTCCCCAACGCTCTCCTTTATCTACTACAGTGTTCCAAAACCGATCCTTTATCTAATAGTTATCCAACCCTCTCCTTTATCTTCTACAGTGTTCCCCAAACCTCTCCTTTATCTACTACAGTGTCCCCAACCCTCTCCTTTATCTACAACAGTGATCCCCAACCCTCTCCTTTATCTAGTAAAGTGTTCCCCAACCCTCTCCTTTATCTAGTACAGTGTTCCCAACCCTCTCCTTTATCTACTACAGTCTCCCCAACCCTCTCCTTTATCTACTACAGTGTTCCCCAACCCTCTCCTGTATCTACTACAGTGTTCCCCAACCCTCTCCTTTATCTACTACAGTGTTCCCAACCCTCTCCTGTATCTACTACAGTGTTCCCCAACCCTCTCCTGTATCTACTACAGTGTTCCCCAACCCTGTCCTGTATCTACTACAGTGTTCCCCAACCCTCTCCTGTATCTACTACAGTGTTCCCCAACCCTCTCCTGTATCTACTACAGTGTTCCCCAAACCTCTCTTGTATCTACTCCCAACCCTCTCCTTTATCTACTCCCAACCCTCTCTTGTATCTACTACAGTGTTCCCAACCCTCTCCTTTATCTACTACATTGTTCCGCAACCCTCTCCTTTATCTACTACAGTGTTCCCAACCCTCTCCTTTATCTACTACAGTCTCCCCAACCCTCTCCTTTATCTACTACAGTGTTCCCCAACCCTCTTCTTTATCTAGTAAAGTGTTCCCCAACCCTCTCCTTTATCTAGTACAGTGTCCCCCAACTCTCTCCTTTATCTACTACAGTGTTCCCAAACCTCTCCTGTATCTACTACAGTGTTCCCAACCCTCTCCTGTATCTACTACAGTGTTCCCCAACCCTCTCCTTTATCTACTACAGTGTTCCCCAACCCTCTCCTGTATCTACTACAGTGTTCCCCAACCCTCTCCTGTATCTACTACAGTGTTCCCAACCCTCTCCTGTATCTACTACAGTGTCCCCAACCCTCTCCTTTATCTACTACAGTGTTCCCCAACCCTCTCCTGTATCTACTACAGTGTTTCCCAACCCTCTCCTTTATCTACTACAGTGTTCCCAACCCTCTCCTTTATCTACTACAGTGTTCCCAACCCTCTCCTTTATCTACTACAGTCTCCCCAACCCTCTCCTTTATCTACTACAGTGTTCCCCAACCCTCTTCTTTATTTAGTAAAGTGTTCCCCAACCCTCTCCTTTATCTACTACAGTGTTCCCAAACCTCTCCTTTATCTACTACAGTCTCCCCAACCCTCTCCTTTATCTACTACAGTGTTCCCCAACCCTCTTCTTTATCTAGTAAAGTGTTCCCCAACCCTCTCCTTTATCTAGTACAGTGTCCCACAACTCTCTCCTTTATCTACTACAGTGTTCCCAACCCTCTCCTGTATCTACTACAGTGTTCCCCAACCCTCTCCTTTATCTACTACAGTGTTCCCCAACCCTCTCCTGTATCTACTACAGTGTTCCCCAACCTTCTCCTTTATCTACTACAGTGTTCCCAACCCTCTCCTGTATCTACTACAGTGTCCCCAACCCTCTGCTTTATCTACTACAGTGTTCCCCAACCCTCTCCTGTATCTACTACAGTGTTCGCCAACCCTCTCCTTTATCTACTACAGTGTTCCCAACCCTCTCCTTTATCTACTACAGTGTTCCCCAACCCTCTCCTGTATCTACTACAGTGTTCCCCAACCCTCTCCTGTATCTACTACAGTGTTCCCAACCCTCTCCTTTATCTACTACAGTGTTCCCCAACCCTCTCCTGTATCTACTACAGTGTTCCCAACCCTCTCCTGTATCCACTACAGTGTTCCCAACCCTCTCCTGTATCTACTACAGTGTTCCCCAACCCTCTCCTGTATCTACTACAGTGTTCCCCAACCCTCTCCTGTATCTACTACAGTGTTCCCAACCCTCTCCTGTATCTACTACAGTGTTCCCCAACCCTCTCCTGTATCTACTACAGTGTTCCCAACCCTCTCCTGTATCTACTACAGTGTCCCCAACCCTCTCCTGTATCTACTACAGTGTTCCCCAACCCTCTCCTGTATCTACTACAGTGTTCCCCAACACTCTTCTTTATCTAGTAAAGTGTTCCCCAACCCTCTCCTTTATCTAGTACAGTGTCCCCCAACTCTCTCCTTTATCTACTACAGTGTTCCCAAACCTCTCCTGTATCTACTACAGTGTTCCCAACCCTCTCCTGTATCTACTACAGTGTTCCCCAACCCTCTCCTTTATCTACTACAGTGTTCCCAACCCTCTCCTGTATCTACTACAGTGTCCCCAACCCTCTCCTTTATCTACTACAGTGTTCCCCAACCCTCTCCTGTATCTACTACAGTGTTCCCCAACCCTCTCCTTTATCTACTACAGTGTTCCCAACCCTCTCCTTTATCTACTACAGTGTTCCCAACCCTCTCCTTTATCTACTACAGTCTCCCCAACCGTCTCCTTTATCTACTACAGTGTTCCCCAACCCTCTTCTTTATTTAGTAAAGTGTTCCCCAACCCTCTCCTTTATCTACTACAGTGTTCCCAAACCTCTCCTTTATCTACTACAGTCTCCCCAACCCTCTCCTTTATCTACTACAGTGTTCCCCAACCCTCTTCTTTATCTAGTAAAGTGTTCCCCAACCCTCTCCTTTATCTAGTACAGTGTCCCACAACTCTCTCCTTTATCTACTACAGTGTTCCCAACCCTCTCCTGTATCTACTACAGTGTTCCCCAACCCTCTCCTTTATCTACTACAGTGTTCCCCAACCCTCTCCTGTATCAACTACAGTGTTCCCCAACCCTCTCCTTTATCTACTACAGTGTTCCCAACCCTCTCCTGTATCTACTACAGTGTCCCCAACCCTCTGCTTTATCTACTACAGTGTTCCCCAACCCTCTCCTGTATCTACTACAGTGTTCGCCAACCCTCTCCTTTATCTACTACAGTGTTCCCAACCCTCTCCTTTATCTACTACAGTGTTCCCCAACCCTCTCCTGTATCTACTACAGTGTTCCCCAACCCTCTCCTGTATCTACTACAGTGTTCCCAACCCTCTCCTTTATCTACTACAGTGTTCCCCAACCCTCTCCTGTATCTACTACAGTGTTCCCAACCCTCTCCTGTATCCACTACAGTGTTCCCAACCCTCTCCTGTATCTACTACAGTGTTCCCCAACCCTCTCCTGTATCTACTACAGTGTTCCCCAACCCTCTCCTGTATCTACTACAGTGTTCCCCAACCCTCTCCTGTATCTACTACAGTGTTCCCAACCCTCTCCTGTATCTACTACAGTGTTCCCAACCCTCTCCTGTATCTACTACAGTGTTCCCCAACCCTCTCCTGTATCTACTACAGTGTTCCCCAACCCTCTCCTGTATCTACTACAGTGTTCCCCAACCCTCTCCTGTATCTACTACAGTGTTCCCCAAACCTCTCTTGTATCTACTCCCAACCCTCTCCTTTATCTACTCCCAACCCTCTCCTGTATCTACTACAGTGTTCCCCAACCCTCTCCTTTATCTACTACAGTGTTCCCAACCCTCTCCTTTATCTACTACAGTGTTCCCAACCCTCTCCTGTATCCACTACAGTGTTCCCAACCCTCTCCTGTATCTACTACAGTGTTCCCCAACCCTCTCCTGTATCTACTACAGTGTTCCCCAACCCTCTCCTGTATCTACTACAGTGTTCCCAACCCTCTCCTGTATCTACTACAGTGTTCCCAACCCTCTCCTGTATCTACTACAGTGTTCCCAACCCTCTCCTGTATCTACTACAGTGTTCCCAACCCTCTCCTGTATCTACTACAGTGTCCCCAACCCTCTCCTGTATCTACTACAGTGTTCCCCAACCCTCTCCTGTATCTACTACAGTGTTCCCAACCCTCTCCTGTATCTACTACAGTGTTCCCCAACCCTCTCCTGTATCTACTACAGTGTTCCCCAACCCTCTCTTGTATCTACTCCCAACCCTTTCCTTTATCTACTCCTAACCCTCTCCTGTATCTACTACAGTGTTCCCCAACCCTCTCCTGTATCTACTACAGTGTTCCCAACCCTCTCCTTTATCTACTACAGTGTTCCCCAACCCTCTCCTGTATCTACTACAGTGTTCCCAACCCTCTCCTGTATCCACTACAGTGTTCCCAACCCTCTCCTGTATCTACTACAGTGTTCCCCAACCCTCTCCTGTATCTACTACAGTGTTCCCCAACCCTCTCCTGTATCTACTAGAGTGTTCCCAACCCTCTCCTGTATCTACTACAGTGTTCCCCAACCCTCTCCTGTATCTACTACAGTGTTCCCAACCCTCTCCTGTATCTACTACAGTGTCCCCAACCCTCTCCTGTATCTACTACAGTGTTCCCCAACCCTCTCCTGTATCTACTACAGTGTTCCCCAACCCTCTCTTGTATCTACTCCCAACCCTTTCCTTTATCTACTCCTAACCCTCTCCTGTATCTACTACAGTGTTCCCCAACCCTCTCCTTTATCTACTACAGTGTCCCCAACCCTCTCCTGTATCTACTACAGTGTTCCCCAACCCTCTCCTGTATCTACTACAGTGTTCCCAACCCTCTCCTTTATCAACTACAGTGTTCCCCAACCCTCTTCTGTATCTACTACAGTGTTCCCCAACCCTCTCCTGTATCTACTACAGTGTTCCCCAACCCTCTCCTGTATCTACTACAGTGTTCCCCAACCCTCTCCTGTATCTATTACAGTGTTCCCCAAACCTCTCCTGTATCTACTACAGTGTTCCCCAACCCTCTCCTGTATCTACTGTAGTGTTCCCCAACCCTCTCCTTTGTCTACTACAGTGTCCCCAACCCTCTCCTGTATCTACTACAGTGTTCCCAACCCTCTCCTGTATCTACTAGAGTGTTCCCAACCCTCTCCTGTATCTACTAGAGTGTTCCCAACCCTCTCCTGTATCTACTACAGTGTTCCCCAACCCTCTCCTTTATCTACTACAGTGTTCCCCAACCCTCTCCTTTATCTACTACAGTGTTCCCCAACCCTCTCCTGTATCTACTACAGTGTTCACCAACCCACTCCTTTATCTACTACAGTGTTCCCCAACCCTCTCCTGTATCTACTACAGTGTTCCCAACCCTCTCCTTTATCTACTACAATGTTCCCAACCCTCTCTTTTATCGACTACAGTGTTCCCCAACCCTCTCCTGTATCTACTACAGTGTTCCCCAACCCTCTCCTGTATCTACTACAGTGTTCCCAACCCTCTCCTTTATCTACTACAGTGTTCCCCAACCCTCTCCTGTATCTACTACAGTGTTCCCAACCCTCTCCTTTATCTACTACAGTGTTCCCCAACCCTCTCCTGTATCTACTACAGGGTTCCCCAACCCTCTCCTGTATCTACTACAGTGTTCCCAACCCTCTCCTTTATCTACTACAGTGTTCCCCAACCCTCTCCTTTATCTACTACAGTGTCCCCAACCCTCTCCTTTATCTACTACATTGTCCCCAACCCTCTCCTGTATCTACTACAGTGTTCCCCAACCCTCTCCTGTATCTACTACAGTGTTCCCAACCCTCTCCTGTATCTACTACAGTGTTCCCCAGCCCTCTTCTTTATCTACTACAGTCTCCCCAACCCTCTCCTGTATCTACTACAGTGTTCCCAACCCTCTCCTGTATCTACTACAGTGTTCCCAACCCTCTCCTGTATCTACTACAGTGTTCCCCAACCCTCTCCTGTATCTACTACAGTGTTCCCCAACAATCTCCTGTATCTACTACAGTGTTCCCCAACCCTCTCCTGTATCTACTACAGTGTTCCCCAAACCTCTCTTGTATCTACTCCCAACCCTCTCCTTTATCTACTCCCAACCCTCTCCTGTATCTACTACAGTGTTCCCCAACCCTCTCCTTTATCTACTACAGTGTTCCCAACCATCTCCTTTATCTACTACAGTGTTCCCAACCCTCTCCTGTATCCACTACAGTGTTCCCAACCCTCTCCTGTATCTACTACAGTGTTCCCCAACCCTCTCCTGTATCTACTACAGTGTTCCCCAACCCTCTCCTGTATCTACTACAGTGTTCCCAACCCTCTCCTGTATCTACTACAGTGTTCCCCAACCCTCTCCTGTATCTACTACAGTGTTCCCAACCCTCTCCTGTATCTACTACAGTGTCCCCAACCCTCTCCTGTATCTACTACAGTGTTCCCCAACCCTCTCCTGTATCTACTACAGTGTTCCCAACCCTCTCCTGTATCTACTACAGTGTTCCCCAACCCTCTCCTGTATCTACTACAGTGTTCCCCAACCCTCTCTTGTATCTACTCCCAAACCTTTCCTTTATCTACTCCTAACCCTCTCCTGTATCTACTACAGTGTTCCCCAACCCTCTCCTTTATCTACTACAGTGTTCCCCAACCCTCTCCTGTATCTACTACAGTTTTCCCCAACCCTCTCCTGTATCTACTACATTGTCCCCAACCCTCTCCTTTATCTACTACATTGTCCCCAACCCTCTCCTGTATCTACTACAGTGTTCCCCAACACTCTCCTGTATCTACTACAGTGTTCCCAACCCTCTCCTGTATCTACTACATTGTTCCCCAGCCCTCTTCTTTATCTACTACAGTCTCCCCAACCCTCTCCTGTATCTACTACAGTGTTCCCAACCCTCTCCTGTATCTACTACAGTGTTCCCCAACCCTCTCCTGTATCTACTACAGTGTTCCCCAACCCTCTCCTGTATCTACTACAGTGTTCCCAACCCTCTCCTGTATCTACTACAGTGTTCCCAACCCTCTCCTGTATCTACTACAGTGTTCCCAACCCTCTCCTGTATCTACTACAGTATTCCCCAACCCTCTCCTGTATCTACTACAGTGTTCCCCAACCCTCTCCTGTATCTACTACAGTGTTCCCCAAACCTCTCTTGTATCTACTCCCAACCCTCTCCTTTATCTACTCCCAACCCTCTCCTGTATCTACTACAGTGTTCCCAACCCTCTCCTTTATCAACTACAGTGTTCCCCAACCCTCTTCTGTATCTACTACAGTGTTCCCCAACCCTCTCCTGTATCTACTACAGTGTTCCCCAACCCTCTCCTGTATCTACTACAGTGTTCCCCAACCCTCTCCTGTATCTATTACAGTGTTCCCCAAACCTCTCCTGTATCTACTACAGTGTTCCCCAACCCTCTCCTGTATCTACTGTAGTGTTCCCCAACCCTCTCCTTTGTCTACTACAGTGTCCCCAACCCTCTCCTGTATCTACTACAGTGTTCCCAACCCTCTCCTGTATCTACTAGAGTGTTCCCAACCCTCTCCTGTATCTACTAGAGTGTTCCCAACCCTCTCCTGTATCTACTACAGTGTTCCCAACCCTCTCCTGTATCTACTACAGTGTTCCCCAGCCCTCTTCTTTATCTACTACAGTCTCCCCAACCCTCTCCTGTATCTACTACAGTGTTCCCAACCCTCTCCTGTATCTACTACAGTGTTCCCAACCCTCTCCTGTATCTACTACAGTGTTCCCCAACCCTCTCCTGTATCTACTACAGTGTTCCCCAACAATCTCCTGTATCTACTACAGTGTTCCCCAACCCTCTCCTGTATCTACTACAGTGTTCCCCAAACCTCTCTTGTATCTACTCCCAACCCTCTCCTTTATCTACTCCCAACCCTCTCCTGTATCTACTACAGTGTTCCCCAACCCTCTCCTTTATCTACTACAGTGTTCCCAACCATCTCCTTTATCTACTACAGTGTTCCCAACCCTCTCCTGTATCCACTACAGTGTTCCCAACCCTCTCCTGTATCTACTACAGTGTTCCCCAACCCTCTCCTGTATCTACTACAGTGTTCCCCAACCCTCTCCTGTATCTACTACAGTGTTCCCAACCCTCTCCTGTATCTACTACAGTGTTCCCCAACCCTCTCCTGTATCTACTACAGTGTTCCCAACCCTCTCCTGTATCTACTACAGTGTCCCCAACCCTCTCCTGTATCTACTACAGTGTTCCCCAACCCTCTCCTGTATCTACTACAGTGTTCCCAACCCTCTCCTGTATCTACTACAGTGTTCCCCAACCCTCTCCTGTATCTACTACAGTGTTCCCCAACCCTCTCTTGTATCTACTCCCAAACCTTTCCTTTATCTACTCCTAACCCTCTCCTGTATCTACTACAGTGTTCCCCAACCCTCTCCTTTATCTACTACAGTGTTCCCCAACCCTCTCCTGTATCTACTACAGTTTTCCCCAACCCTCTCCTGTATCTACTACATTGTCCCCAACCCTCTCCTTTATCTACTACATTGTCCCCAACCCTCTCCTGTATCTACTACAGTGTTCCCCAACACTCTCCTGTATCTACTACAGTGTTCCCAACCCTCTCCTGTATCTACTACATTGTTCCCCAGCCCTCTTCTTTATCTACTACAGTCTCCCCAACCCTCTCCTGTATCTACTACAGTGTTCCCAACCCTCTCCTGTATCTACTACAGTGTTCCCCAACCCTCTCCTGTATCTACTACAGTGTTCCCCAACCCTCTCCTGTATCTACTACAGTGTTCCCAACCCTCTCCTGTATCTACTACAGTGTTCCCAACCCTCTCCTGTATCTACTACAGTGTTCCCAACCCTCTCCTGTATCTACTACAGTATTCCCCAACCCTCTCCTGTATCTACTACAGTGTTCCCCAACCCTCTCCTGTATCTACTACAGTGTTCCCCAAACCTCTCTTGTATCTACTCCCAACCCTCTCCTTTATCTACTCCCAACCCTCTCCTGTATCTACTACAGTGTTCCCAACCCTCTCCTTTATCAACTACAGTGTTCCCCAACCCTCTTCTGTATCTACTACAGTGTTCCCCAACCCTCTCCTGTATCTACTACAGTGTTCCCCAACCCTCTCCTGTATCTACTACAGTGTTCCCCAACCCTCTCCTGTATCTATTACAGTGTTCCCCAAACCTCTCCTGTATCTACTACAGTGTTCCCCAACCCTCTCCTGTATCTACTGTAGTGTTCCCCAACCCTCTCCTTTGTCTACTACAGTGTCCCCAACCCTCTCCTGTATCTACTACAGTGTTCCCAACCCTCTCCTGTATCTACTAGAGTGTTCCCAACCCTCTCCTGTATCTACTAGAGTGTTCCCAACCCTCTCCTGTATCTACTACAGTGTTCCCCAACCCTCTCCTTTATCTACTACAGTGTTCCCCAACCCTCTCCTTTATCTACTACAGTGTTCCCCAACCCTCTCCTGTATCTACTACAGTGTTCCCCAACCCACTCCTTTATCTACTACAGTGTTCCCCAACCCTCTCCTGTATCTACTACAGTGTTCCCAACCCTCTCCTTTATCTACTACAATGTTCCCAACCCTCTCTTTTATCGACTACAGTGTTCCCCAACCCTCTCCTGTATCTACTACAGTGTTCCCCAACCCTCTCCTGTATCTACTACAGTGTTCCCAACCCTCTCCTTTATCTACTACAGTGTTCCCCAACCCTCTCCTGTATCTACTACAGTGTTCCCAACCCTCTCCTTTATCTACTACAGTGTTCCCCAACCCTCTCCTGTATCTACTACAGGGTTCCCCAACCCTCTCCTGTATCTACTACAGTGTTCCCAACCCTCTCCTTTATCTACTACAGTGTTCCCCAACCCTCTCCTTTATCTACTACAGTGTCCCCAACCCTCTCCTTTATCTACTACATTGTCCCCAACCCTCTCCTGTATCTACTACAGTGTTCCCCAACCCTCTCCTGTATCTACTACAGTGTTCCCAACCCTCTCCTGTATCTACTACAGTGTTCCCCAGCCCTCTTCTTTATCTACTACAGTCTCCCCAACCCTCTCCTGTATCTACTACAGTGTTCCCAACCCTCTCCTGTATCTACTACAGTGTTCCCAACCCTCTCCTGTATCTACTACAGTGTTCCCCAACCCTCTCCTGTATCTACTACAGTGTTCCCCAACCCTCTCCTGTATCTACTACAGTGTTCCCAACCCTCTCCTGTATCTACTACAGTGTTCCCAACCCTCTCCTGTATCTACTACAGTGTTCCCCAACCCTCTCCTGTATCTACTACAGTGTTCCCCAACCCTCTCCTTTATCTACTACAGTGTTCCCCAACCCTCTCCTGTATCTACTACAGTGTTCCCCAACCCTCTCCTTTATCTACTACAGTGTTCCCAACCCTCTCCTGTATCTACTACAGTGTCCCCAACCCTCTGCTTTATCTACTACAGTGTTCCCCAACCCTCTCCTGTATCTACTACAGTGTTCGCCAACCCTCTCCTTTATCTACTACAGTGTTCCCAACCCTCTCCTTTATCTACTACAGTGTTCCCCAACCCTCTCCTGTATCTACTACAGTGTTCCCCAACCCTCTCCTGTATCTACTACAGTGTTCCCAACCCTCTCCTTTATCTACTACAGTGTTCCCCAACCCTCTCCTGTATCTACTACAGTGTTCCCAACCCTCTCCTGTATCCACTACAGTGTTCCCAACCCTCTCCTGTATCTACTACAGTGTTCCCCAACCCTCTCCTGTATCTACTACAGTGTTCCCCAACCCTCTCCTGTATCTACTACAGTGTTCCCCAACCCTCTCCTGTATCTACTACAGTGTTCCCAACCCTCTCCTGTATCTACTACAGTGTTCCCAACCCTCTCCTGTATCTACTACAGTGTTCCCCAACCCTCTCCTGTATCTACTACAGTGTTCCCCAACCCTCTCCTGTATCTACTACAGTGTTCCCCAACCCTCTCCTGTATCTACTACAGTGTTCCCCAAACCTCTCTTGTATCTACTCCCAACCCTCTCCTTTATCTACTCCCAACCCTCTCCTGTATCTACTACAGTGTTCCCCAACCCTCTCCTTTATCTACTACAGTGTTCCCAACCCTCTCCTTTATCTACTACAGTGTTCCCAACCCTCTCCTGTATCCACTACAGTGTTCCCAACCCTCTCCTGTATCTACTACAGTGTTCCCCAACCCTCTCCTGTATCTACTACAGTGTTCCCCAACCCTCTCCTGTATCTACTACAGTGTTCCCAACCCTCTCCATGTATCTACTACAGTGTTCCCCAACCCTCTCCTGTATCTACTACAGTGTTCCCAACCCTCTCCTGTATCTACTACAGTGTCCCCAACCCTCTCCTGTATCTACTACAGTGTTCCCCAACCCTCTCCTGTATCTACTACAGTGTTCCCAACCCTCTCCTGTATCTACTACAGTGTTCCCCAACCCTCTCCTGTATCTACTACAGTGTTCCCCAACCCTCTCTTGTATCTACTCCCAACCCTTTCCTTTATCTACTCCTAACCCTCTCCTGTATCTACTACAGTGTTCCCCAACCCTCTCCGTTATCTACTACAGTGTTCCCCAACCCTCTCCTGTATCTACTACAGTGTTCCCAACCCTCTCCTTTATCTACTACAGTGTTCCCCAACCCTCTCCTGTATCTACTACAGTGTTCCCAACCCTCTCCTGTATCCACTACAGTGTTCCCAACCCTCTCCTGTATCTACTACAGTGTTCCCCAACCCTCTCCTGTATCTACTACAGTGTTCCCCAACCCTCTCCTGTATCTACTAGAGTGTTCCCAACCCTCTCCTGTATCTACTACAGTGTTCCCCAACCCTCTCCTGTATCTACTACAGTGTTCCCAACCCTCTCCTGTATCTACTACAGTGTCCCCAACCCTCTCCTGTATCTACTACAGTGTTCCCCAACCCTCTCCTGTATCTACTACAGTGTTCCCCAACCCTCTCTTGTATCTACTCCCAACCCTTTCCTTTATCTACTCCTAACCCTCTCCTGTATCTACTACAGTGTTCCCCAACCCTCTCCTTTATCTACTACAGTGTTCCCCAACCCTCTCCTGTATCTACTACAGTGTTCCCCAACCCTCTCCTGTATCTACTACAGTGTTCCCAACCCTCTCCTTTATCTACTACAGTGTTCCCCAACCCTCTCCTGTATCTACTACAGTGTTCCCCAACCCTCTCCTGTATCTACTACAGTGTTCCCAACCCTCTCCTGTATCTACTACAGTGTTCCCCAGCCCTCTTCTTTATCTACTACAGTCTCCCCAACCCTCTCCTGTATCTACTACAGTGTTCCCAACCCTCTGTTGTATCTACTACAGTGTTCCCCAACCCTCTCCTGTATCTACTACAGTGTTCCCCAACCCTCTCCTGTATCTACTACAGTGTTCCCAACCCTCTCCTGTATCTACTACAGTGTTCCCAACCCTCTCCTGTATCTACTACAGTGTTCCCCAACCCTCTCCTGTATCTACTACAGTGTTCCCCAACCCTCTCCTGTATCTACTACAGTGTTCCCCAACCCTCTCCTGTATCTACTACAGTGTTCCCCAAACCTCTCTTGTATCTACTCCCAACCCTCTCCTGTATCTACTACAGTGTTCCCCAACCCTCTCCTTTATCTACTACAGTGTTCCCAACCCTCTCCTTTATCTACTACAGTGTTCCCAACCCTCTCCTGTATCCACTACAGTGTTCCCAACCCTCTCCTGTATCTACTACAGTGTTCCCCAACCCTCTCCTGTATCTACTACAGTGTTCCCCAACCCTCTCCTGTATCTACTACAGTGTTCCCAACCCTCTCCTGTATCTACTACAGTGTTCCCCAACCCTCTCCTGTATCTACTACAGTGTTCCCAACCCTCTCCTGTATCTACTACAGTGTTCCCCAACCCTCTCCTGTATCTACTACAGTGTTCCCCAACCCTCTCCTGTATCTACTACAGTGTTCCCAACCCTCTCCTGTATCTACTACAGTGTTCCCAACCCTCTCCTGTATCTACTACAGTGTTCCCAACCCTCTCCTGTATCTACTACAGTATTCCCCAACCCTCTCCTGTATCTACTACAGTGTTCCCCAACCCTCTCCTGTATCTACTACAGTGTTCCCCAAACCTCTCTTGTATCTACTCCCAACCCTCTCCTTTATCTACTCCCAACCCTCTCCTGTATCTACTACAGTGTTCCCAACCCTCTCCTTTATCAACTACAGTGTTCCCCAACCCTCTTCTGTATCTACTACAGTGTTCCCCAACCCTCTCCTGTATCTACTACAGTGTTCCCCATCCCTCTCCTGTATCTACTACAGTGTTCCCCAACCCTCTCCTGTATCTATTACAGTGTTCCCCAAACCTCTCCTGTATCTACTACAGTGTTCCCCAACCCTCTCCTGTATCTACTGTAGTGTTCCCCAACCCTCTCCTTTGTCTACTACAGTGTCCCCAACCCTCTCCTGTATCTACTACAGTGTTCCCAACCCTCTCCTGTATCTACTAGAGTGTTCCCAACCCTCTCCTGTATCTACTAGAGTGTTCCCAACCCTCTCCTGTATCTACTACAGTGTTCCCCAACCCTCTCCTTTATCTACTACAGTGTTCCCCAACCCTCTCCTTTATCTACTACAGTGTTCCCCAACCCTCTCCTGTATCTACTACAGTGTTCCCCAACCCACTCCTTTATCTACTACAGTGTTCCCCAACCCTCTCCTGTATCTACTACAGTGTTCCCAACCCTCTCCTTTATCTACTACAATGTTCCCAACCCTCTCTTTTATCGACTACAGTGTTCCCCAACCCTCTCCTGTATCTACTACAGTGTTCCCCAACCCTCTCCTGTATCTACTACAGTGTTCCCAACCCTCTCCTTTATCTACTACAGTGTTCCCCAACCCTCTCCTGTATCTACTACAGTGTTCCCAACCCTCTCCTTTATCTACTACAGTGTTCCCCAACCCTCTCCTGTATCTACTACAGGGTTCCCCAACCCTCTCCTGTATCTACTACAGTGTTCCCAACCCTCTCCTTTATCTACTACAGTGTTCCCCAACCCTCTCCTTTATCTACTACAGTGTCCCCAACCCTCTCCTTTATCTACTACATTGTCCCCAACCCTCTCCTGTATCTACTACAGTGTTCCCCAACCCTCTCCTGTATCTACTACAGTGTTCCCAACCCTCTCCTGTATCTACTACAGTGTTCCCCAGCCCTCTTCTTTATCTACTACAGTCTCCCCAACCCTCTCCTGTATCTACTACAGTGTTCCCAACCCTCTCCTGTATCTACTACAGTGTTCCCAACCCTCTCCTGTATCTACTACAGTGTTCCCCAACCCTCTCCTGTATCTACTACAGTGTTCCCCAACCCTCTCCTGTATCTACTACAGTGTTCCCAACCCTCTCCTGTATCTACTACAGTGTTCCCAACCCTCTCCTGTATCTACTACAGTGTTCCCCAACCCTCTCCTGTATCTACTACAGTGTTCCCCAACCCTCTCCTTTATCTACTACAGTGTTCCCCAACCCTCTCCTGTATCTACTACAGTGTTCCCCAACCCTCTCCTTTATCTACTACAGTGTTCCCAACCCTCTCCTGTATCTACTACAGTGTCCCCAACCCTCTGCTTTATCTACTACAGTGTTCCCCAACCCTCTCCTGTATCTACTACAGTGTTCGCCAACCCTCTCCTTTATCTACTACAGTGTTCCCAACCCTCTCCTTTATCTACTACAGTGTTCCCCAACCCTCTCCTGTATCTACTACAGTGTTCCCCAACCCTCTCCTGTATCTACTACAGTGTTCCCAACCCTCTCCTTTATCTACTACAGTGTTCCCCAACCCTCTCCTGTATCTACTACAGTGTTCCCAACCCTCTCCTGTATCCACTACAGTGTTCCCAACCCTCTCCTGTATCTACTACAGTGTTCCCCAACCCTCTCCTGTATCTACTACAGTGTTCCCCAACCCTCTCCTGTATCTACTACAGTGTTCCCCAACCCTCTCCTGTATCTACTACAGTGTTCCCCAACCCTCTCCTGTATCTACTACAGTGTTCCCAACCCTCTCCTGTATCTACTACAGTGTTCCCCAACCCTCTCCTGTATCTACTACAGTGTTCCCCAACCCTCTCCTGTATCTACTACAGTGTTCCCCAACCCTCTCCTGTATCTACTACAGTGTTCCCCAAACCTCTCTTGTATCTACTCCCAACCCTCTCCTTTATCTACTCCCAACCCTCTCCTGTATCTACTACAGTGTTCCCCAACCCTCTCCTTTATCTACTACAGTGTTCCCAACCCTCTCCTTTATCTACTACAGTGTTCCCAACCCTCTCCTGTATCCACTACAGTGTTCCCAACCCTCTCCTGTATCTACTACAGTGTTCCCCAACCCTCTCCTGTATCTACTACAGTGTTCCCCAACCCTCTCCTGTATCTACTACAGTGTTCCCAACCCTCTCCTGTATCTACTACAGTGTTCCCCAACCCTCTCCTGTATCTACTACAGTGTTCCCAACCCTCTCCTGTATCTACTACAGTGTCCCCAACCCTCTCCTGTATCTACTACAGTGTTCCCCAACCCTCTCCTGTATCTACTACAGTGTTCCCAACCCTCTCCTGTATCTACTACAGTGTTCCCCAACCCTCTCCTGTATCTACTACAGTGTTCCCCAACCCTCTCTTGTATCTACTCCCAACCCTTTCCTTTATCTACTCCTAACCCTCTCCTGTATCTACTACAGTGTTCCCCAACCCTCTCCGTTATCTACTACAGTGTTCCCCAACCCTCTCCTGTATCTACTACAGTGTTCCCAACCCTCTCCTTTATCTACTACAGTGTTCCCCAACCCTCTCCTGTATCTACTACAGTGTTCCCAACCCTCTCCTGTATCCACTACAGTGTTCCCAACCCTCTCCTGTATCTACTACAGTGTTCCCCAACCCTCTCCTGTATCTACTACAGTGTTCCCCAACCCTCTCCTGTATCTACTAGAGTGTTCCCAACCCTCTCCTGTATCTACTACAGTGTTCCCCAACCCTCTCCTGTATCTACTACAGTGTTCCCAACCCTCTCCTGTATCTACTACAGTGTCCCCAACCCTCTCCTGTATCTACTACAGTGTTCCCCAACCCTCTCCTGTATCTACTACAGTGTTCCCCAACCCTCTCTTGTATCTACTCCCAACCCTTTCCTTTATCTACTCCTAACCCTCTCCTGTATCTACTACAGTGTTCCCCAACCCTCTCCTTTATCTACTACAGTGTTCCCCAACCCTCTCCTGTATCTACTACAGTGTTCCCCAACCCTCTCCTGTATCTACTACAGTGTTCCCAACCCTCTCCTTTATCTACTACAGTGTTCCCCAACCCTCTCCTGTATCTACTACAGTGTTCCCCAACCCTCTCCTGTATCTACTACAGTGTTCCCAACCCTCTCCTGTATCTACTACAGTGTTCCCCAGCCCTCTTCTTTATCTACTACAGTCTCCCCAACCCTCTCCTGTATCTACTACAGTGTTCCCAACCCTCTGCTGTATCTACTACAGTGTTCCCCAACCCTCTCCTGTATCTACTACAGTGTTCCCCAACCCTCTCCTGTATCTACTACAGTGTTCCCAACCCTCTCCTGTATCTACTACAGTGTTCCCAACCCTCTCCTGTATCTACTACAGTGTTCCCCAACCCTCTCCTGTATCTACTACAGTGTTCCCCAACCCTCTCCTGTATCTACTACAGTGTTCCCCAACCCTCTCCTGTATCTACTACAGTGTTCCCCAAACCTCTCTTGTATCTACTCCCAACCCTCTCCTGTATCTACTACAGTGTTCCCCAACCCTCTCCTTTATCTACTACAGTGTTCCCAACCCTCTCCTTTATCTACTACAGTGTTCCCAACCCTCTCCTGTATCCACTACAGTGTTCCCAACCCTCTCCTGTATCTACTACAGTGTTCCCCAACCCTCTCCTGTATCTACTACAGTGTTCCCCAACCCTCTCCTGTATCTACTACAGTGTTCCCAACCCTCTCCTGTATCTACTACAGTGTTCCCCAACCCTCTCCTGTATCTACTACAGTGTTCCCAACCCTCTCCTGTATCTACTACAGTGTCCCCAACCCTCTCCTGTATCTACTACAGTGTTCCCCAACCCTCTCCTGTATCTACTACAGTGTTCCCAACCCTCTCCTGTATCTACTACAGTGTTCCCCAACCCTCTCCTGTATCTACTACAGTGTTCCCCAACCCTCTCTTGTATCTACTCCCAACCCTTTCCTTTATCTACTCCTAACCCTCTCCTGTATCTACTACAGTGTTCCCCAACCCTCTCCTTTATCTACTACAGTGTTCCCCAACCCTCTCCTGTATCTACTACAGTTTTCCCCAACCCTCTCCTGTATCTACTACAGTGTTCCCAACCCTCTCCTTTATCTACTGCAGTGTTCCCCAACCCTCTCCTTTATCTACTACAGTGTCCCCAACCCTCTCCTTTATCTACTACATTGTCCCCAACCCTCTCCTGTATCTACTACAGTGTTCCCCAACACTCTCCTGTATCTACTACAGTGTTCCCAACCCTCTCCTGTATCTACTACATTGTTCCCCAGCCCTCTTCTTTATCTACTACAGTCTCCCCAACCCTCTCCTGTATCTACTACAGTGTTCCCAACCCTCTCCTGTATCTACTACAGTGTTCCCCAACCCTCTCCTGTATCTACTACAGTGTTCCCCAACCCTCTCCTGTATCTACTACAGTGTTCCCAACCCTCTCCTGTATCTACTACAGTGTTCCCAAACCTCTCCTGTATCTACTACAGTGTTCCCCAACCCTCTCCTGTATCTACTACAGTATTCCCCAACCCTCTCCTGTATCTACTACAGTGTTCCCCAACCCTCTCCTGTATCTACTACAGTGTTCCCCAAACCTCTCTTGTATCTACTCCCAACCCTCTCCTTTATCTACTCCCAACCCTCTCCTGTATCTACTACAGTGTTCCCAACCCTCTCCTTTATCAACTACAGTGTTCCCCAACCCTCTTCTGTATCTACTACAGTGTTCCCCAACCCTCTCCTGTATCTACTACAGTGTTCCCCAACCCTCTCCTGTATCTACTACAGTGTTCCGCAACCCTCTCCTGTATCTATTACAGTGTTCCCCAAACCTCTCCTGTATCTACTACAGTGTTCCCCAAACCTCTCCTGTATCTACTACAGTGTTCCCCAACCCTCTCCTGTATCTACTGTAGTGTTCCCCAACCCTCTCCTTTGTCTACTACAGTGTCCCCAACCCTCTCCTGTATCTACTACAGTGTTCCCAACCCTCTCCTGTATCTACTAGAGTGTTCCCAACCCTCTCCTGTATCTACTAGAGTGTTCCCAACCCTCTCCTGTATCTACTACAGTGTTCCCCAACCCTCTCCTGTATCTACTACAGTGTTCCCAACCCTCTCCTTTATCTACTACAGTGTTCCCCAACCCTCTCCTGTATCTACTACAGGGTTCCCCAACCCTCTCCTGTATCTACTACAGTGTTCCCAACCCTCTCCTTTATCTACTACAGTGTTCCCCAACCCTCTCCTTTATCTACTACAGTGTCCCCAACCCTCTCCTTTATCTACTACATTGTCCCCAACCCTCTCCTGTATCTACTACAGTGTTCCCCAACCCTCTCCTGTATCTACTACAGTGTTCCCAACCCTCTCCTGTATCTACTACAGTGTTCCCCAGCCCTCTTCTTTATCTACTACAGTCTCCCCAACCCTCTCCTGTATCTACTACAGTGTTCCCAACCCTCTCCTGTATCTACTACAGTGTTCCCAACCCTCTCCTGTATCTACTACAGTGTTCCCCAACCCTCTCCTGTATCTACTACAGTGTTCCCCAACCCTCTCCTGTATCTACTACAGTGTTCCCAACCCTCTCCTGTATCTACTACAGTGTTCCCAACCCTCTCCTGTATCTACTACAGTGTTCCCCAACCCTCTCCTGTATCTACTACAGTGTTCCCCAACCCTCTCCTGTATCTACTACAGTGTTCCCCAACCCTCTCCTGTATCTACTACAGTGTTCCCCAAACCTCTCTTTTATCTACTCCCAACCCTCTCCTTTATCTACTCCCAACCCTCTCCTTTATCTACTACAGTGTTCCCCAACCCTCTCCTTTATCTACTACAGTGTTCCCAACCCTCTCCTTTATCTACTACAGTGTTCCCCAACCCTCTCCTGTATCTACTACAGTGTTCCCCAACCCTCTCCTGTATCTACTACAGTGTTCCCAACCCTCTCCTTTATCTACTACAGTGTTCCCCAAACCTCTCCTGTATCTACTACAGTGTTCCCAACCCTCTCCTGTATCCACTACAGTGTTCCCAACCCTCTCCTGTATCCACTACAGTGTTCCCAACCCTCTCCTGTATCTACTACAGTGTTCCCCAACCCTCTCCTGTATCTACTACAGTGTTCCCAACCCTCTCCTGTATCTACTACAGTGTTCCCCAACCCTCTCCTGTATCTACTACAGTGTTCCCAACCCTCTCCTGTATCTACTACAGTGTCCCCAACCCTCTCCTGTATCTACTACAGTGTTCCCCAACCCTCTCCTGTATCTACTACAGTGTTCCCAACCCTCTCCTGTATCTACTACAGTGTTCCCCAAACCTCTCCTGTATCTACTACAGTGTTCCCCAACCCTCTCTTGTATATACTCCCAACCCTTTCCTTTATCTACTCCGAACCCTCTCCTGTATCTACTACAGTGTTCCCCAACCCTCTCCTTTATCTACTGCAGTGTTCCCCAACCCTCTCCTGTATCTACTACAGTTTTCCCCAACCCTCTCCTGTATCTACTACAGTGTTCCCAACCCTCTCCTTTATCTACTACAGTGTTCCCCAACCCTCTCCTTTATCTACTACAGTGTCCCCAACCCTCTCCTTTATCTACTACATTGTCCCCAACCCTCTCCTGTATCTACTACAGTGTTCCCCAACACTCTCCTGTATCTACTACAGTGTTCCCAACCCTCTCCTGTATCTACTACATTGTTCCCCAGCCCTCTTCTTTATCTACTACAGTCTCCCCAACCCTCTCCTGTATCTACTACAGTGTTCCCAACCCTCTCCTGTATCTACTACAGTGTTCCCCAACCCTCTCCTGTATCTACTACAGTGTTCCCCAACCCTCTCCTGTGTCTACTACAGTGTTCCCAACCCTCTCCTGTATCTACTACAGTGTTCCCCAACCCTCTCCTGTATCTACTACAGTGTTCCCCAACCCTCTCCTGTATCTACTACAGTGTTCCCCAAACCTCTCTTGTATCTACTCCCAACCCTCTCCTTTATCTACTCCCAACCCTCTCCTGTATCTACTACAGTGTTCCCAACCCTCTCCTTTATCAACTACAGTGTTCCCCAACCCTCTACTGTATCTACTACAGTGTTCCCCAACCCTCTCCTGTATCTACTACAGTGTTACCCAACCCTCTCTTGTATCTACTACAGTGTTCCCCAACCCTCTCCTGTATCTATTACAGTGTTCCCCAACCCTCTCCTGTATCTACTACAGTGTTCCCCAACCCTCTCCTGTATCTACTGTAGTGTTCCCCAACCCTCTCCTTTGTCTACTACAGTGTCCCCAACCCTCTCCTGTATCTACTACAGTGTTCCCAACCCTCTCCTGTATCTACTACAGTGTTCCCAACCCTCTCCTGTATCTACTAGAGTGTTCCCAACCCTCTCCTGTATCTACTACAGTGTTCCCCAACCCTCTCCTTTATCTACTACAGTGTTCCCCAACCCTCTCCTTTATCTACTACAGTGTTCCCCAACCCTCTCCTGTATCTACTACAGTGTTCCCCAACCCACTCCTTTATCTACTACAGTGTTCCCCAACCCTCTCCTGTATCTACTACAGTGTTCCCAACCCTCTCCTTTATCTACTACAGTGTTCCCAACCCTCTCTTTTATCTACTACAGTGTTCCCCAACCCTCTCCTGTATCTACTACAGTGTTCCCCAACCCTCTCCTGTATCGACTACAGTGTTCCCAACCCTCTCCTGTATCTACTACAGTGTTCCCCAACCCTCTCCTGTATCTACTACAGTGTTCCCCAACCCTCTCCTGTATCTACTACAGTGTTCCCCAACCCTCTCCTGTATCTACTACAGTGTTCCCCAACCCTCTCCTGTATCTACTACAGTGTTCCCCAACCCTCTCCTGTAGCTACTACAGTGTTCCCCAACCCTCTCCTTTATCTACTACAGTGTCCCCAACCCTCTCCTGTATCTACTACAGTGTTCCCAACCCTCTCCTGTATCTACTACAGTGTTCCCAACCCTCTCCTGTATCTACTACAGTGTTCCCAACCCTCTCCTGTATCTACTACAGTGTTCCCCAACCCTCTCCTTTATCTACTACAGTGTTCCCCAACCCTCTCCTGTATCTACTACAGTGTTCCCAACCCTCTCCTGTATCTACTACAGTGTTCCCCAACCCTCTCCTGTATCTACTACAGTGTTCCCCAACCCTCTCCTGTATCCACTACAGTGTTCCCCAACCCTCTCCTGTATCTACTACAGTGTTCCCCAACCCTCTCTTGTATCTACTCCCAACCCTCTCCTTTATCTACTCCCAACCCTCTCCTGTATCTACTACAGTTTTCCCCAACCCTCTCCTTTATCTACTACAGTGTTCCCCAACCCTCTCCTGTATCTACTACAGTGTTCCCAACCCTCTCCTTTATCTACTACAGTGTTCCCCAACCCTCTCCTGTATCTACTACAGTGTCCCCAACCCTCTCCTTTATCTACTACAGGTGCCCCAACCCTCTCCTGTATCTACTACAGTGTTCCCAACCCTCTCCTGTATCTACTACAGTGTCCCAAACCCTCTCCTGTATCTACTACAGTGTTCCCAACCCTCTCCTGTATCTACTACAGTGTTCCCAACCCTCTCTTACCTAGGGAACCGTCAGACAGTCCACAATGTTGTTCTAGTACTGCTGTGCCACACTCTGTTAAACTTATCAACTGTTCTTAAATGTAAATCCTACATTTTGGTTGACTCAGTTCTTGTGATTTTAAACCCCTTTTAAAAAGTGCTCAGAGCTAGGCCAGTTTTGTCTCACTGCTAACTTTTTCTAATTCTTCCACATGGTCCTGGATAAGTTTAAATCAGGTGGGGTGTCTGGGTATCTCCCAGCAGAGAGTAGAGAGACACAGATTTACAACGTAATATCACAAGGAACCCATAATGTCTTGACACACAACAGCCTCAGAGACAGCTTGTGCGCCCCAAATGGTGCCCTACTATTTCATATATAGTGCACTTCTCTGACTTGAGTTTTTTTTTACAATGTGTTTATTTTGTTTCTTTTTTCTTCTGTTCACAGTGTGGTCACAGCTGAGACAGTGTGTCCTGATCGTGTGACTTCAGCCACCCAGACAAGATGGCCTTTCTGAACAGAGTGGAACGGGGTGACCTGGCCAAACATGACCTCAGGGTGAGGAGTGTGGGAGGAGGAAAAGGAGAGGAAATGAAGGTGAAGAAGGAGAGGATAGAGATGAAAGGTGGAAATGTATGGAAAGCATAGAGCCAATGGGTTATAGAACCTGATAGGGACCGACAATAGTCCACATATTCACACTTGTAATCAAACACTTGACAGGAGAACACCAGTATAATACATACAACTTCACTACATTTAACTTACGACACGCAACTTCATAAAATAAACCCTCCATTGTGAATGGGCTTCCTAATTAAAATCTATTTTCCTCTCTTCTATTCTCTCTACCAGCTACTTTATACGCTTGCTTTCTTCCCTTTATTTAACCAGGTAAGTCATTGAGGACACACACAGTGTCTCCTGTGCTGCTGGTTATGGTCAGAGTGGTGCAGGAGGCAGCACTGGCTCTGTGCTCCAGGTCCTCTCTCCATGTCTATGAGCAGCAGAGGGGTGTGTGTGTGGTGTTCTATCATCTTCTTTACTCCTGGGAAACTCTGCATCAGCAACACAGCAGCAACAGCATTGAAAGGAAAGGCCCATTTGTTAGTTTATGATGTGTTGGCATTTATTGTCATGAATCATTCCCTGGAGGCAGCTCTGCAGAGTAGTCACACTGCTAACCCAAATGCCTAACCCTAACCTTAAATTAAGACCAACAAACAAATAAAATGTATCATAACATTCTATGATATAGCCAATTTTGACTTTGCAGCTACCCCATCTAGAGGAAAATACTCTGTTCTGCCTCCAAGACAAGATTCATGACAATAAACGGAAACCTGCGATGTGTTGAAGATCCAATGCAGCGTTTTATCTCCATATTGAAACATTTCTGGGTAACAATTTAAGTACCTTACTGTGATTGTTTTCAATTAAAATGGTCTAAAGAAACAAAAATAGCTTCTTATCAAAGAGAAATTCACATACATTTTTCTCTGTTTTATGATCACAACCTAAAAATGACAGGTATATTTTAAATGACCGGTATAGTATGTACAACTTCACACACACACACGCGCACACGCACACGCACACGCACACGCACACACGCACACACACACACACACACGCACACATACGCACACACACACACACACACACACACACACACACACACACACACACACACACACACACACACACACACACACACACACACACACACACACACACACACACGCACACAGTGTTTCCTGTGCTGCTGGTTCTGGTCAGAGTGGTGCAGGGTGCAGCAGGCAGCACTGGCTCTGTGCTCCAGTTCCATTCTCCATGTCTATGAGCAGCAGAGGGGTGTGTGTGTGGTGTTCTATCATCTCCTCCACTCCTGGGAAACTCTGCAGCAGCAACACAGCAGCAGCACAGCAGCAAAACAGATTTGAAAGAGCCGGTGGTTAGTTTATGATGTGTCAGTGGGTTGGCATTTATTGTCATGAACTCTGCAGAGTGGTCAAAGCCTCAGTCATAAAATCGGATTTTAACCACCTAATGCCTAACCCTAACTTTAAATTAATACCAAAAAGCACATTTTTGTTTTCATACATTTTTATGATATAGACAAATTTGACTTTGCAGCTGGCCCGACTAGCAGAAATTGCTCAGTTCTGCCTCCAAGGCAAGATTCATGACAATAAACGTCAACCTGTGATGTGTTAAAAAATCCAATGCAGCCGTTTTTCTCTCAATATCAACATTTCTGGGTAACAGTGAAGTACCTTACTGTGATTGTTTTCAATTAAAATGGTTGAAAGAAACCAAAAATTGCTTCTTTAGCAAAGAGCAATTTCTCAAGTAAGAATTTAGCTTGGACTGTCTGGGAGTGGTCTGAGTGGGGAGGGGAAAACGAAAAACTATCTTTTATTGGCAAAGAGGTTTTGAACTCTTTTTTTTATTGGTCTATTAACTAACCAGGCAAGCCAAAACTCCCGCAAAAAAACATCCCACAAAAACCTCAGGTGGCCTTTTCAAACAGGTCGTACACAAAAATGGCATCATTTTCACAATTTCAACATAGGAATATATATATAAAACACAGGAAAATCTTATTTTTTTTCTGAGTCCCAGATGTGTTTGTAAACTGTAAGCTAATTTAGATAAAAGCGCCTGCTAGCTAGATGACCAATGTTTTTAATTGCATTCGCATGCTAAGCTGAAATTCTGTGGCCTGGCTGGTCTAGTGGTAATGGCGCGGGCACATAGTGTGGGCAAAGGTTTTAATCCCTTTGACACAACCTCTATCTTTCCCCACTGTCATCCCCTCACCATCTGTTCAATAAAATCAAGAAAAAATTCGAATAAAAGAAAAGTCACATTCTTGTTTGTGAGTGAATCCTGACATAGCAGAGAGGAGGCTGTTTGTTTACCTCGCTACCCATGAGGCCGGTGCCCAGGTGGTATGTGTTGCCTTGGTGACGTATCTGGATGTTGTAGACCTTGCCTTGGTTCAGCACCATGAGCGTGTAGGGCTGCCCAGAAGACCCCTTAGAACTGTCCCTCACCAGAAACGCTCCATCCTGAAACACACACAGCTACGTTGATACACAGACTATGTGTGTGTGTGAATGCTCGTGTGTTATTGAAGCCTACAAGGGTTTGGGGATTCCTGACCTTGTTAACCCATCTGAGAGATGCTTCAGCCTGGCCTCTGGTCACCAGTCCTCCATACCACTCAGGATCAATGCCCTGCACACGACAGGGAACAGCAACAGACCAACAGTGTTAGAATGCAAAAAATGAAGAGAAAACCCATTGTGTCTAGATCCACATGGTGGTTGGACAGGAACAACTAGCAGGCTGTTCAAAAACAAGAGTAAAACAGCACTCTAGACCGCACACACCGGTCTCCTCTCGTGTGAGTTTTTACACTTGTTTTTGAGTGCTGTTAAGTTCTTAGGCACGGTACCTATGGGGTGTTTCTGCATGGTGGTGTTTGGTAGGTTTTGTGTGTGGACCCTAAGAGCGTTTCACTACACTCGCAATAACATCTGCTAACCATGTGTATGTGACCAATAACATGTAATGTGATTTGATTTGAAGAGAAGTTTGGTCATGACCCTAGTGTTTGTTTACTGAAACAGTGCTATCTTGTGGCCAGTGACAATTACTACATACCCTTGACCATTCTCATTAAAACGTAGGAGTTTTCGGCAAATCTTTATTACATGTATAATATTGTATGTTGATACGTAAATAATGTTTGAAAAGTAGTATGGCTGATATGGATTGCATAAATGCTCTGCTGGTGTAAAAAGGGTGTTTGATTGATCTGCTCACCTTCCCTGTGCCTGGCATTGTGTTGGGGACCATTGAAGGAGGTGGGTAAGAAGGACCAGGAGGTTTACTGCAGCTGGATCTGTTGGTAGAGAAGATATGCTAGTACAACATGTTAGGAGAATTGGCTCCATCTTCATCTCAATAGTCCAAAGTGAATTATTCTCCTTGAATTCTCACTCTGAATTTACTGAAGGAACATGAACTGGTAAAAACTACATTATTTTAATTGTTTTCATCAAGACTGTCTTTCAATAGAAAACCAAGCAGGGGAAGAAGCACCTTCAGACTGTTGAGTTACAGCCAAGGGGTTAATGAGGATGGAGAGGTCTGGGTTAGGCTACCTATAGTCTGGTGGCTTTGGGCCCTTTAGTTGAGGTGGCTTCACTATGGCAGGCTGGGGAGAGCTGAATGGGCTGCCCTCTCCTGGACACCATGGGTGGTCACCAAACAGACAAGAAAAACAGAAGTTAGGCAAAACATTGAATTCTCAACCTACTAGTGAACAGTAGCCATAATGTTGGCATTCTGTTCGTACCGTAGCTTACTTTTCTTTGTCTTTGCAAGACAACTTTAGTATATAGCATAAGAGGTTCTCAACACATTGACAATGCCTTTCTAATTGCCCCTTGGGGATTAATATTTAATTGAATTGAAAAGATTTGACCTGAATAAACAGACTAGGAGGCTAAATCAACAGGACAACAGACAGTTGGCATAGTTACTTGTAGGAGTTGTTTTGGTGTTTGTGTGATGATGTTGTTTCTTGGTGGGAGCGGGCTGTCCAGGCTTCTTGCTTCGGTCGACCAGGGGGACAGAAGGGCCTGTTGGGGATGGGGGAGGAAGATGTGTCTCAAACGAACCACTAATAAGCATTCAAAGAAGTGATCTGGGGATGTTGCTTTAATTTAACTAAGGTAGGAAAAACCATCGAATTAGATTTGGCCAAGACAGCTCTAGTCATTTTAATTCTATGGTTTTACCTACCTTAGTTGAATGGCACCTCATAGAATGCACTGATTGTCCCAGTAGGTAGGAGTGTCGGCTAAATGACTCAAATGTCATCTGTCCTGATTTTCTGGCCTCATCTTACATCTGTGAGCTTAATCTACCTCTAAACCAGGGTTTCCCAAACTTGGTCCTGGGCCCCCCCTGGGTACACGTTTTGGTTTTTGCCCTAGCACTACACAGCTGATTCAAATAACCAACTCATCATCAAGCTTTTATTATTTGAGTCAGCAGTGTAGTGCTAGGGTAAAAACCAAAACGTGCACCTGGGGGGCCTCAGGACCAAGTTTGGGAAACCCTGCTCTAAACCACTAGCCTCCTGTTCCTTATTTTTCATGGTGCTGATCACAACAGAATAGTCCTGCTCTTTACAATATCAACACAAGCAGCTAAGAGACAGACCGTATGATCTCTGATAACATGGTCAGTGACTTACGTTTGTCTGCAGCTTCGAATGGCCTCTGAGGGGAGGGGTCTAGTCTGGATATGGGAGGTCTGGCCAGCTAGAGGGAGCGAGAGAAAGAGAGTGAGGGGAAGAGAGAGTGACAGAGAGCATGCGAGAGTTGGAAACTTAATTAACAATGATTGATCTCAGAAAGAGAGGAGGATGGTAACATGAAAGAAAGAGCGGATGAAAAGGTTTAAGGTTAGTGGTATGAAAAGATGGGGGCTGTAAAGCAGACAGGATGAGAAGAGGAGAAAAATGGGGATTGTGTAATGAAGACTATGATGAAGAAGACACTCACTGTGTTATGGCTGGTGGCCAGGGCCTGAGGACCAGGGCGTTGGGGTGTTCTCGGAGTCCTTCCAGTAGGAAGAGTTACTGACGGACCTCCACGCACAGAATCTACACACACACACATGCATTTGCACGCGCACACACACACACACACACACACACACACACACACACACACACACACACACACACACACACACACACACACACACACAGCCGAGCTATAGTACCAACAGTATGTATTTAATAAAGACAGTCAGTAATGGTTAATTGTATATCTTCTGTACCTATATAGTCACTGTTCCCTAGGGGCTTGGGGAGATTGAGGAGGCGGGGGATTTCCTCTGTAGCTGAGGGAGGAGGCTCATAGTCACCATCACTCTCCTCTTCCCCTTCTCCCTCTGCAGGTGGCAGGCGGTCAGACAAGGCACAGATATAACTGTCGTCCTCATCAGGGTTCTCATAGTCGTTATCACTCATATCCTGACAGACCAGGAGAGGAGAGGAAGGAGAAGAGAGGGGAGGAGAGGAGAAGAGAGAGGAGGGGAGGGGAGGAGAGGGGAGAGGAGTGGGGGAGAGGGGAGAGGAGGGGAGGAGAGGAGAGAGGAGGAGAAGAGAGAGGGGGAGAGGAGAGGAGGGGAGGAGAGAGGAGGGGAGGAGAGGGGAGGGGAGGAGAGAGGAGGGGAGGAGAGGAAATTTGGCGAGGGGAGAGGTGGGGAGGAGAGGAGAGGAGAGGAGAGAGGAGGGGAGGAGAGGAGAGAGGAGGAGAGGGGAGAGGAGGGGAAGAGAGGAGAGGGGAGGGGAGGGGAGGAGAGGGGAGAGGAGGGGAGGAGAGGAGAGAGGAGGGGAGGAGAGGGGAGAGGAGAGAGGAGGGGAGGAGAGAGGAGGGGAGGGGAGGAGAGAGGAGGGGAGGAGAGGTGGGTAATTACAGGTTGGTGATTAGTGATATGGCTTTGGACAAGGGTCTTCTGCTGATGATGTTAAGCTACATTTCTACATTGTGTGGATGGATGTGTGGCTTGGTAGCAATGTCATGTCAAAGTGAGAGTGTTCTACAGTACACGATACACTCACAAACGATTCTGAATCCCAGGCTTCATCTTCCTCTTGTACAAAATCTACAGAGAGAAAACCAATCATACAATGAGGAGAGGGTGGGAGATGTTTCTCCTGAGATATAGTCGCTGTGGGTCTGGAGCCGTGGTACTGTACAGTTCTGTTTACCTTGTTGATGGCTCTTAGGTTCCCTTGATCTGGTGAAGACATGAGGAACATGGCTGTGAAGTGTTTCTCTACTGTCCTGTCATACAGCAGAGATGAGTTCTCATGGTGGAAATGTATGCTAGGCTAGTAGATTAGCATTTCTCACCTCTGACTGAACCCCCTCTCCTCTTCTCTCCTGTTGATCTCACTACAGATCCTAGTGATGACTCTAGAGAATTTATTGAAATCATTGAGTAACACAATGTTATCAAATGTAGTACTTTCTCTCACCCATCTCAGCCCCCGCTTGTTTGTTTCCTCTCTCTCTCTCTCTCTCTCTCTCTCTCTCTGGCACACGGGCACACTCGCACACCATCATGCTGTCTTGCTCTCTCTCTCTCTCTCTCTCTCTCTCTTGCACATGGGCACACTCGCACACCATCATGCTGTATTGCTCTCTCTCTCTCTCTCTCTCTCTCTCACACACACACACAGGCACACCATCATGCTGTCTTGCTCTCTCTCTCTCTCTCTCTCTCTCTCTCTCTCTCTCTCTCACACACACAGGCACACCATCATGCTGTCTCGCTCTCTCTCTCTCTCACACACACACACACACCATCAAGCTGTCTTGCTCTCTCTCTCTCGCTCTCTCTCTCTCTCTCTCTCTCTCTCTCTCTCTCTCTCTCTCTCTCTCTCTCTCTCTCACACACACACACCATCATGCTGTCTTGCTCTCTCTCTCTCTCTCTCACACACACACACACACACACACACACACACACACACACACACACACACACACACACACACACACACACACACACACACACACACACACACACACACACACACACACACACACACACACACATCTTGCTCTCTCTCTCTCTGCCTTTTCATTAGAAGATTCAACAGGTTATTTCCAGCTACACGTCCTCCAGCATCACATAGACCACATACAGTAACCACATCACGGTTATTAAAAGCCACTGACATATACAGCACTGCAACAGCCACACACACACCCATGTCCAAACCAACTGTATTTGAATGTGGGTGTCCATTTCCACTCTCTGTAACAGCCACACACACACCCATGTCCAAACCAACTGTATTTGAATGTGGGTGTCCATTTCCACTCTCTGTAACAGCCACACACACACCCATGTCCAAACCAACTGTATTTGAATGTGGGTGTCCATTTCCACTCGCTGTAACAGCCAGATTAAATGGTCTCAGTAAAAGATTTTCAAGGAGGTTTGTGTGTGGTAGAGGAGACTGATTAAGACTTGCTTAAGGGACCAGAGTTGCTTCGCAAGGGTTACTTTATCTGATTATGAAATTAAATAGTTTTGACTTTAGACTTACGGAATATGAATGGTGGGAAACTTTTGAAGGTCGCCATCTTTCATCTTCTGTAATGGTACATTGACAGCATAGATCATTAAATAAAATGAAGTAACCGTCTTAGTTGTATCACAGTATACAAGAGCAGCTGCACACACACACACACACACACACGCGCACACACGCGCACACGCGCGCACACACGCACACACACGCACACACACACACACACACACACACACACACACACACACACACACACACACACACACACACACACACACACACACACACACACACACACACACACACACACACGCACACACACACACTTACCAGAAAGCGTGCTCCGTTCATGCTGGTCTTCATCACCACTTTGTCACAGCTGGACAGCCTCAGCTGAGAACGTCACAACACACCAGAGATGTCACACACCAGGACAGAGGTCACGCTCACTTTCTTAATGCATGCAAATGAGCTGGGTCTGAGCGCTGATCCAGGACCAGTTTTGGCTTTTTGATTATAATGAATGGACCAGGAGGACCTGGTCCTAGATCAGCAGTCCTACTGATTTGAGGTTAGAGCTTTGGGCCAGTAACCGAAAGGTTGCTGGATTGAATCCCAGAGTTGACACGGTAAAATTATGTCGTTCTGCCCCTGAGAAGGCAGTTAACCCACTGTTCCCCGGTAGGCTGTCATTGTAAATAAGAATATGTTCTTAACTGACTTGCCTAGTTAAATAAAATAAATAAATACAATACTCTGAGAGGCATCATACAGGCCCTGATCTGTTCCATATCAGCTGCTGGCATTCATATGGGCAATTCAGTACTAAATCAAAATCACAACAAAGATGAGAATTGAATGCTGATGAACCACTGATGTTAAGAGCTGCATTATCTACAGAAGAAAACGGGTCATGAAGTGTCCACGCTCACCCTCTTCATATAGTCGGCTAGACTACGTGCGTTCCACCCCATCACCTCCGACCTGGAGGGAACACTGTCAAAACTCATCGTCTTCTTCTGTCCAAAGCTTTCCAAAGTTTTGTCTTAGTAAGCCTTGAGTCCAAGGCTCTTCTTCTAGATCCAAGGCTCTTCTTTTAGATCCAAGGCTCTTCTTCTCGATCCAAGGCTCTTCTTCTAGATTCAAGGCTCTTCTTCTCGATCCAAGGCTCTTCTTCTAGATCCAAGGCTCTTCTGTTGGTAAAGTCCAAGGCTCTTCTTGTAGATCCAAGGCTCTTCTTCTAGATCCAAGGCTCTTCTGTTGGTAAAAATCCAAGGCTCTTATCTTAGTAGGTCCAATGTTTTTGTCTTAGTATGGTCCACGGTTTGTAGTAAATTCCAAGGCTTTTCTCAAGTGTGAGTAAGGTCCAGGGCTTTGGCTTTCCACCTAGACAATTCACACAAGGGAATCAGATCCACACTCCAGGAAACCTCAGTGAATGTAGACAGGAGTTAACAGTAAGCCTCCTCTTGTTAGTCTCGTGATGGGCCTTAGCTGCTACACCATGCACGTCCTGTTAGCCATATATGTGGAGAGATAAATACTTAGCATTAATTTAATGGCGATGGTACTGTTTCTACAGGCCTCCCTGGTGTCTCTGTAACTGTGAGGAGGCAGTGTGGACTTCAGTTTGTCACCCACTGCCTTTCCTGTCACAGGCAGTCAAAAGAGGAAGTCTAGTAGGCCACAGAGGATGTAAAGAAGAGAAGAAAGTGTTTTGGCTCAAATGGCCCACTATCAGCCCTGGACGAAAGTAGTTTCCTATATAGCAAATAGGGTGTCATTTGGGACGCAAATCTAGAGCTAGCCTGCTTCACTGTGTAGGCCTGTAGACAAGCCATCTCTATACTTAGCCACTCAACATCAGCTTCTAAATGTATCACTGCCCATGTGACTTTAAATGTTCTATCAATATGCCTTAAACCAGGCCTGTACTAAGGTCATTGTATTTGACACTGATCTGGTCCTTTATCGTATGGTCCTCTCTCTCTGCATCAGACCGGCTGCTATGTGTCGATCTAACATTACATTTCAGACTAATATGTGTTTTCAAACAGACACCTAGCTACTGTTGCTAGTCTCACTGTCACTGGACCCTCCTCTTGTAAGATTGTTTAGGACAGAAAGACAGCCCTCCTTTACCGTATAGTAGGTTGAGTTTAATATCTTCCCAGCAACAGTTATTATTAGATGATATGTGATTGTGTTCTGAGTCTACGGCTGCGTTTAGACAGGCAGCCCAATTCTGATCTGTCACGGCTGTCGTTATGTAGAGAGGACCAAGGCGCAGCAGGTTGCATGTTCAACATATATATTTATTAAATAACTGTGAACACGAGAAAAACAAGAACGACAGTTTCACAGGCTATACTTACAACAGCAGTGCGAAATGCAACTACCCACAAAATACCAAACCAAACACACACCGATATATAGGACTCTCAATCAGAGGCAACTAGAAACACCTGCCTCCAATTGAGAGTCCAACACCCAATCCTAAACATAGAAAAACTAAACTAGACAGAACGTAGAAATACATACAACACACAAACCCTCTGCCACGTCCTGACCAAAACTAATACAATTACTCCCTCTGCTGGTCAGGACGTGACATGATCATTGTTTCACTAATCCCTTTTAACCAATCAGATCAGCTCTGAAAAATATGTGAAAAGATCTGATGTGATTGGTCCAGGGCTGTCTGGGTATGAAGACAGCCATACCCCTGGGGGGTCCTAACAAAGCCTGCCCTCCAGCCTCCTGCCCTCTCCATCATTATTGAGAGACATTCCTTCATACAGAGGTTGCAGCTGAATGGCACACATTACCTGTACTGTGAACTGCATTCAACCAGGGCCTGGCTCTGGCTAAAAGTAGTGCACTGTATAGGAAATAAGGTGTGTGAAACCTAAGTAAGTTGAAAACAACTGGTTGGTTGAACCCCAGGGCCTCTAGAGAACAGTGTTCCAGTGTGTTGGTTGAGCACCAGGGCCTCTAGAGAACAGTGGTCCAGTGTGTTGGTTGGTTGAGCCCCAGGGCCTCTAGAGAACAGTGTTCCAGTGTGTTGGTTGGTTGGTTACTTGAGCCCCAGGGCCTCTAGAGAACAGTGTTTCAGTGTGTTGGTTGAGCCCCAGGGCCTCTAGAGAACAGTGTTCCAGTGTGTTGGTTGGTTGAGCCCCAAGGCCTCTAGAGAACAGTATTCCATTGTGTTGGTTGGTTGAGCCCCAGGGCCTCAAGAGAACAGTGTTCCAGTGTGTTGGTTGGTTGAGCCCCAGGGCCTCTAGAGAACAGTGTTCCAGTGTGTTGGTTGAGCCCCAGGGCCTCTAGAGAACAGTGTTCCAGTGTGTTGGTTGAGCCCCAGGGCCTCTAGAGAACAGTGTTTCAGTGTGTTGTTTTGGTTGAGCCCCAGGGCCTCTAGATAACAATATTGGGTTCTGATCTACAGGCCCACAATGCACATTCAATTATGATGTGTAGCCTAAACGTGCAGCCATTTCTAGATGTGAAATGGGCCCTTGCATGGATACATATCCCTAACAACACGATATGGTTGTTGGCTCAACATTTAAATGTATGCATTTAAGTCAGGTCTTTTACCTGGATAGACACAGATGTATTGTGTATGAATATAGCCTATATTCCCATACAAAATACACTATAGTAGGCTACACACTGGAACACAGGAACACTGGCAGTAATAAAGCCTCTCTTGAAAAAGCCAAATCTTGACCCAGAAATTATAAAAAACTATCGGCCTATATCGAATCTTCCATTCCTCTCAAAAATTTTAGAAAAAGCTGTTAAGCAGCAACTCACTGCCTTCCTGAAGACAAACAATGTACACGAAACGCTTCAGTCTGGTTTTAGACCCCATCATAGCACTGAGACTGCACTTGTGAAGGTGGTAAATGACCTTTTAATGACGTCAGACCGAGGTTCTGCGTCTGTCCTCGTGCTCCTAGATCTTAGTGCTGCTTTTGATACCATTGATCACCACATTCTTTTGGAGAGATTGGAAACCCAAATTGGTCTACATGGACAAGTTCTGGCCTGGTATAGGTCTTATCTGTCGGAAAGATATCAGTTTGTCTCTGTGAATGGTTTGTCCTCTGACAAATCAACTGTAAATTTCGGTGTTCCTCAAGGTTCCGTTTTAGGACCACTATTGTTTTCACTATATATTTTACCTCTTGGGGATGTCATTCGAAAACATAATGTTAAATTTCACTGCTATGCGGATGACACACAGCTGTACATTTCAATGAAACATGGTGAAGCCCCAAAATTGCCCTCGCTAGAAGCCTGTGTCTCAGACATAAGGAAGTCGATGGCTGCAAACTTTCTACTTTTAAACTCGGACAAAACAGAGATGCTTGTTCTAGGTCCCAAGAAACAAAGAGATCTTCTGTTGAATCTGACAATTAATCTGGATGGTTGTACAGTCGTCTCAAATAAAACTGTGAAGGACCTCGGCGTTACTCTGGACCCTGATCTCTCTTTTGAAGAACATATCAAGACTGTTTCAAGGATATCTTTTTTCCATCTGCGTAACATTGCAAAAATCTGAAACTTTCTGTCCAAAAATGATACAGAAAAATGTATCCATGCTTTTGTTACTTCTAGGTTGGACTACTGCAATGCTCTACTTTCCGGCTACCCGGATAAAGCACTAAATAAACTTCTGTTAGTGCTAAATACGGCTACTAGAATCCTGACTAGAACCCCAAAAATGTATCATATTACTCCAGTGTTAGCCTCCCTACACTGGCTTCCTGTTAAGGCAAGGGCTGATTTCAAGGTTTTACTGCTAACCTACAAAGCATTACATGGGCTTGCTCCTATCTATCTTTCCGATTTGGTCCTGCTGTACATACCTACACGTACGCTACGGTCACAAGACGCAGGCCTCCTCATTGTCCCTAGAATTTCTAAGCAAACAGCTGGAGGCAGGGCTTTCTCCTATAGAGCTCAATTTTTATGGAATAGTCTGCCTACCCATGTGAGAGACGCAGACTCAGTCTCAACCTTTAAGTCTTTACTGAAGACACATCTCTTCAGTAGGTCCTATGATTAAGTGTAGTCTGGCCCAGGGGTGTGAAGGTGAACGGAAAGGCTGGAGCAACGAACCGCCCTTGCTGTCTCTGCCTGGCTGGTTTCCCCTCTTTCCACTGGGATTCTCTGCCTCTACCCCTATTACAGGGGCTGAGTCACTGGCTTACTGGTGTTCTTCCATGCCATCCCTGGGAGGGGTGCGTCACTTGAGTGGGTTGAGTCACTGACGTGGTATTCCTGTCTGGGTTGGTGCCCCCCCTTGGGCTGTGCCTCCAGTATTTATGCTGCAGTAGCCTCCAGTATTTATGCTGCAGTAGTTTATGTGTCGGGGGGCTAGGGTCAGTCTGTCACATCTGGAGTATTTCTCTTGTCTTTTCCGGTGTCCTGTGTGAATTTAAATATGCTCTCTCTAATTCTCTCTTTCTTTCTTTTTTTCTCTCTCTCAGAGGACCTGAGGCCTAGGACCATGCCTCAGGACTACCTGGCTTGATGACTCCTTGCTGTCCCCAGTTCACCTGGCCGTGCTGCTGCTCCAGTTCCAACTGTTCTTCCTGGTTTTTGACCCTGACCTGTTCACCGGACGTGCTACCTGTCCCAGACCTGTTGTCCCAGACCTGCTGGAACCCTGACCTATTCACCAGACGTGCTACCTGTCCCAGACCTGCTGTTTTCAACTCTCTAGAGACAGCAGGAGCGGTAGAGATACTCACAAAGATCGGCTATGAAAAAGCCAACTGACACTTACTCTTGTGTTACTGACTTGTTGCACCCTCGACAACTACTATGATTATTATTATTTGACAATGCTGGTCATTTATGAACATTTGAAAATCTAGGCCATGTGCTGTTATAATCTCCACCCGGCACAGCCAGAAGAGGACTGGCCACCCCTCATAGCCTGGTTCTTCTCTAGGTTTCGTCCTAGGTTTTGGCCTTTCCAGGGAGTTTTTCCTAGCCACCCTGCTTCTACACCTGCATTGCTTGCTGTTTGGGGTTTTAGGCTGGGTTTCTGTACAGCACTTTGAGATATCAGCTGATGTAAGAAGGGCTATATAAATAAATTTGATTTGATTTGATTTACAGTGTTTATTGTTCCTACAGGGATACACTTGGTTGGCACTTCCGGGTAGGCCAACTCTCTATACCAACTTAGATGTCATAATATATTTCTTTAGACATAATAGATCGTTTTTACAGTGCATTTGGAAAGTATTCAGACCCCTTGACTTTCTCCACATTTTGTTACGTTACAGCCTTATTCTAAAATGTATTAAATCGTTTTTTCCCTCATCAATCTACACATAATACCTCATAATGACAAATCCAAAACAGTTTTTTAGAAATCTTATTTACTTAAGTATTCAGACCCTTTGCTATGAGACTCGAAATTGAGCTGAAATGCATCCTGTTTCTATTGATCATCTTTGAGATGTTTCTACAACTTGATTATAGTCCACCTGTGGTAAATTCAATTGATTTGACATGATTTGGAAAGGCACACACCTGTCTATATAAGGTCCCACAGTTGACAGTGCATGTTAGAGCAAAAACCAAGCCATGAGGTCAAAGGAATTGGTAGAGTGGCCAGACAGAAGCCACTACTCAGTAAAAGGCACATGACAGCCCTCTTGGAGTTTGCCAAAAGGCATCTAAAGGACTCTCAGACCATCTGATGATGTCATAGGCGTCGTAAGGATTGGACCAAGGCGCAGCGGATAAAGTGCTCATCTTCTTAATTTATTTAAAGAAAACACTTAAACAAAATAAACAACCAACGACAAACAGTTCCATAAGGCTCCCAGGCTATACAGAAAATAACCACCCACAAAACACAAGTGAAAACAAACCCAACTAAATATGGCCTCCAATTAGAGACAACGACAACCAGCTGCCTCTAATTGGAGGTCATTGCCAAAAACCCAACATAGAAATAGAAAACTAAATATACACATAGAAATAGAAAATATAGAACATAAACCAAAAAACACCGAAACACACAAAACAAACACCCCCTGCCACGCCCTGACCAAACTACAATGACAAATAACCCTTTTTACTGGTCAGGACGTGACAGATGAAACCAATATTTAACTCTCTTTGGCCTGGAGGAAACCTGGCACCGTCCCTACAGTGAAGCATGGTGGTGGCAGCATCATGCTGTGGGGATGTTTTTCAGTTTTTCACTACATTCCTAAATACAATTATGTACTTTTTACTCATTTTTACTCCCTACATGTTCTGACACCCAAAAGTACTTGTTACATTTTGACAGGAAAATGGTCCAATTCAGACACTTATCTAGAAAACATCCCTGGTCATCCCTACTGCCTCTGATCTGTTAGACTCATTAAACACAAATGCTTTGTTTGTAAATTATGTGTGAGTGTTGGAGTGTGCCCCTGGCTATCCATCAATAAAAATACAAATACAATTGTGCCATCTGGTTTGTTTAATATAAGGAATTTGAAATTATTTATACCTTTACTTTTGATACTTAAGTACATTTTAGCAATTCCATTTACTTTTGATACTTAAGTATATTTAAAACCAAATACTTTTAGACTTTTACTCAAGTAGTATTTTACTGGCTGACTTTCACTTTTACTTGAGTCATTTTCTATTAAGGTATCTTTACTTTTACTCAAGTATGACAGTTGAGTACTTTTTCCACCACTGCGAACTACCAATCTAACAAGAGAAAGACAAATGATGCACTACCACATTTAGACATTGCACCTGTTGTATTCTACTTCTCTAATGTAAGTTGAGACCCCGACTGAGATCCTCATTTTTTAAAAGTAATAATTGGTTGGGGGCCCCCTAGAGGCCGGGGGCCCTAAGCGACTGCTTTTGTTGCATATGCCTGGAACCGGTCCTGCAATTAGCAAGCATTAAAACAATACAATATGATCGGAATAGGTGTTATAGTAACACCTTATCAATGACAGTGGCGTGTATTCATGGATGCCAAATGAAGCCAGGCTTCCCCAAAAAATGGACCAAGAAAAAATAAATAAAAATGTATCATTCCTCTCTCTCTGTTTCATCATGTTCCTTAAATTCGCAAGAGGCTGAATGTATCTCACCTGAGAAAGCATTCTAGCAAGCTAAACAGTGCCCCTCTGTCTCTGTATGTGTGCCCATCTATCTGATGGCTGTCTGGTCCAAAAGAGTATGACATTGTTGCCACCTGTAGAATTTGGTGTCACTCCTATCAAATCACATTGAGAGTATATGTCATTGACAGAAACAACTTGAATTGTTGCATCTCGTTGTGTTGTTGTCGTCCGGTGGCTAGCTAGCTAACTAAATTTTGCACTTTCCTAAATTAGCCATGGATGGAGATGGAATTTGGACATGTGGTTTTACTTAATTCTCCGTACTGGCTAATGATTATAATGGTGATTCTGATCCAACCATTAATTCAAACATTGTTGTGCCATGTTTTGTGGACTTCATCAGACAGAGGGTGCTCTCCGGTTTTCTGATGAAACCAAGGTGTGGTTGAATTGATTCTGCCACTGTGACATATTACTTAACAGGTTATAGAGCAAACAACGCAATTATCACAACACATAGGTTGTAATATGTTTTTTTTTCCTGGCATCCCCAGTGATTTGACCCACGCACCGCTACTGTAAAAAACATTCAATGTTACCAGGCTACATTCTTTTTTACCTTTATTTGACTAGGCAAGTCAGTTAAGAACACATTCTTATTGACATTGACGGCCTAACCCGGGCCAATTGTGCACCGCCCTATGGGACTCCCAATCACAGCCAGTTGTAATACAGCCTGGAATCAAACCAGAGTCTGTAGGGACACCTCTAGCACTGAGATACAGTGCCTTAGACCGCTGCGCCACTCAGCAGCCCCTCGGGAACATCCATATTGTGGTTGTTTGTTTACAAAGAAGTATATGGGCAATACATTTATCTCTAATTATTAGACCAAGTTTTTGACCTGGTTTTCAATACTACAGGGATATCAGGCTTGTAGTTGTATTAATTATGATTCATGACTTGTCTGAACTATAGGTGTGAATGTGCTGATTTAACTTCTGTCTCCCTCTACTGGGCCAAACTGTCTGCAAATACCCACTATTGCCATGATCATTCCATCCACTCAAGAATCATGTATTATTTCATAATTAAATGTATTGTATTGGTAGTGTAATGTGGTACATTGTTATATTCTCAGTTTGGACTGTCCATACCCCCCTTCAGACTACTATCTTATTCTCATTCATCGTCAGAGAAAGTCACACCCAAATCGGTCGTTTTTTATTATACCATTTTGTCTTTATTTCATAAAGAAAAGTAAAAAGTGAAATATGAAAACATCTCAATAATCCCCCCACCTTCCCCTCTTAGCCTGGATGCCTGACTTGGTTTGGTGTTCAACAACAAAGCTGACTGATTAAGAAACAACCCCCTAGCCCTTAGCCCCTACCCTTGGTACTTCTGAGTGGTTTGGATGGGTATACGATAGGAAATAAGGGCTAGGGAGTAAGGGGGTTAGAGTCTAGGGTGTAGGGACTAGGGAGTAAGGGGGTTAGAGGCTAGGGTGTAGGGGCTAGGGGGTAAGGGGGTTACAGGCTAGGGTGTAGGGGCTAGGGAGTAAGGGGGTTAGATGCTAGGGTATAGGGGCTAGGGAGTAAGGAGGTTAGAGGCTAGAGTGTAGGGGCTAGGGCGTAAAATGGTTAGAGGCTAGGGTGTAGGGGCCAGGGAGTAAGGGGGTTAGAGGCTAGGGGGTAGGGGCTAGGGAGTAGGGGGGTTAGAGGCTAGGGTGTAGGGGCTAGGGAGTAAGGTGGTTAGAGGCTAGGGTGTAGGGGCCAGGGAGTAAGGGGGTTAGAGACTAGGGGGTAGGGGCTAGGGAGTAGGGGGGTTAGAGGCTAGGGTGTAGGGGCTAGGGAGTAAAATGGTTAGAGGCTAGGGTGTAGGGGCTAGGGAGTAAGAGGGTTAGAGGCTAGGGAGTAAGGGAGTAAAGTCTAGGGTGTAGGGGCTAGGGAGTAAGAGGGTTAGAGGCTAGGGAGTAAGGGAGTAAAGCCTAGGGTGTAGGGGCTAGGGAGTAAAAGGGTGAAGTCTAGAGGGTAGAGGGTTTCTGGCCCAGTACTTGTTATTTAAAACAGAATCATCCTGGCAGCCATGTTACAACTCCATCCTCCTAATGAAAGATAGACCCCTGTGAAGATGACATGCTGTGTCTCAAATGGCACCATATTCCCTATAGAGTGGACCAGGTCAAAAGTATTGCACTATATAGGGAATAAGGTGCCATTTGGAATGCATCCCATGTACCCTCCTCCACTACTGCATCTCCTGGTGCCCTACAGCACCCTATTATACAACACAAAGTGGCTTAAAGTAGAATACTGACAGACAGACAAAACAAAGTGATTTTGTTGGTGGCATCTCTGTCTCCTCTGCTGTTTTCCTCTCCTCCTCTTCTCCTCTTCTTCACCATTCACATCAAGGAGTGGCATCCCCTTTCCTTTCCTGTTCAATGGCTGAAACAGAAGACAGCAAGACACATACTGTATACATGTGGTGGAGATGTTGGGGAGGGAGAATGTGAATTGGGCTCCGGTGGTGTGTGGTTGTGTTGCAGAGACAATACAGAGTTCATCCCAAATGGTACCCTATTCCCTAAATAGTGCACTACTTTGACCTGGGCCTATAGGGAGAGAGTGATGCTGCTGATTCAGTGATTTGTAGTAAAGAAGTGTTTGTATACTGCAGAGCCAGAGGAAGGTTGACAGCAGTAGAACTGACAACACCTATAGCTGCTAAGATGATGGCAGGGGAGAGAGAGAGAGGGGGGAGAGAGATGGGGGGAGAGGGGGGGGGGCAAGAGAGAGGAAGGAGGAGAGAGGGCGAGAGAGAGAGAGAGAGGGAGAGAGAGAGGGAGGGAGGGGGAGAGAGAGAGGGAGAGAGAGAGTGAGGGGGAGAGAGTGAGATAGAGAGGGGAGAGAGAGAGAGGGTGAGGGAGAGAGAGAGAGAGAGAGAGAGAGAGAGAGGGGGGGAGAGAAGGAAGAGCACTGCAGAGGCAGAATGAACCCTTCCCTTACCACACCCTTAAAACACACACACACCACACTGCCGTGATCACTCACTCTCTTTGGTTGGCAGGGGGTTCTTCTCTTTCGTCTCAGTCTTCTTCAGTTTGGTCTTGTCGAAACAGGCGATCTCTGTCAGGTCAGGTTTGTCAGACATTGTTGCTGTGAAAGAGAGAGAGGGAGCAAGGAGAGTGATGGAGCAGGGAGAGTGAGAGAGAGAGAGAGAGAGAGAGAGAGAGAGAGAGAGAGAGAGAGAGAGAGAGAGAGAGAGAGAGAGAGAGAGAGAGAGAGAGAGAGAGATGGAGCCGGGATGGAGATGGAGCAGGGAGAGAGATGGAGCATGGAGAGAGAGGGAGAGAGATAGAGCAGGGAGAAAGATGGAGCAGGGAGAGAGAGGGAGCAGGGAGAGAGAGGGAGCAGGGAGAGCGAGATGGAGCGAGAAAGGGAGGAAATGAGGGAGGGAGAGAAAAGGAGAGAGAGGAAGAGAGGGAGAGATGACCTGAAATATTCTGCTTTTACAAAATGTGATGCTGTTTTCAAATGAAACACAATACCTTGCTCATGTTAAAGCTTTTAGAATTGAGAGAAATCCTTGTGTCAGTTATTTGACCTTTGCTGATAAACGAGCTACACACAAGGCAGAATCTTGAGTAGGGAGCGTTGGTAAAATATTTACTGTTCATGTGTATGCCATCGTGTTGAACACAGAAGATGATGAATATGTGAATTTTGCCATTCTAGTTCCTAGTAGATATAGGGAGTGTGTCCACCATGAGATATGCTAAACACGCACACACACACACACACACACACACACACACACACACACACACACACACACACACACACACACACACACACACACACACACACACACACACACACACACACACAAACACACACACACACACACACACACGTGAGCTGCAGCCGCCCCCACATGTGTTCGGGTCCATCATGCCACCTTTCCACATGCCTACACACACGCTATCATTCTGACACCATCTCTCTCTCTCCCTCCTTCCTCCCCCCCTCTCTCTCCATTTACTGAAGCTGGTCTCTTTGTTCTCTCCCTCTGCAGTCTCTCTCTCTCTCTCTTTCTCTCTCTCTCTCACTCTCTCTTTTGTTCTCTCTTTCTCTTTTTTCTTTCTCTCTCTCCCTCCCTCCCTCTCTCTCAGATCTCTCTCTCTCTCTCTCTCTCTCTCTCTCTCAGATCTCTCTCTCTCTCAGATCTCTCTCTCTCTCTCTCTCTCTCAGATCTCTCTCTCTCAGATCTCTGCATCCTTGCCGTCTTTTCTCCTCCTGAGTCTCAGCGCTGTTCCACAATGATCAAATGCAGTCCTGGCCATCATTGCCCCTTTCATAGCCCAGTCCTACCTCAGCCTCAGCCCCAGCCCTACCTCAGCCTCAGCCCTACCTTAGCGCCAGCCCTACCTCAGCCCAAGCCCTACCTCAGCCCCAACTCTACCTCAGCCCCAGCACAACCCTACCTCAGCCCCAGCCCTACCCCAGTTCCATGTCAGCCGCAGTCCAGTCCAGCTCTACCTCAGCCCCAGCCCTACCCCAGGCCCAGCCCTACCCCAGCCCCAGCCCTACCTCAGCTCCAGCCCTACCTCAGCCCCAGCCCCAGCCCTACCCCAGGCCCAGCCCTACGTCAGCCCTACCTCAGCCCCAGCCCTACCCCAGGCCCAGCCCTACGTCAGCCCCAGCCCTACCCCAGGCCCAGCCCTACGTCAGCCCTACCTCAGCCCCAGCCCTACGTCAGCCCCAGCCCTACCCCAGCCCTACCTCAGCCCTACCTCAGGCCCAGCTCTAACCCAGCCCTACCCCAGTCCTACCCCAGCCCTACCTCAGCCCTACACCAGCCCCACCTCAGCCCCACCTCAGCCCTACACCAGCCCTACACCAGCCCCACCTCAGCCCCACCTCAGCCCTACATCAGCCCTATCCCAGCCCTACCTCAGCCCCAGCCCCACCAGAGCATCAGCCCTATCCCAGCCCTACCTCAGCCCCATCCATCTATTCCTCCATCTTTCCATTAATTTGTTCTTTCCATCCTTCCATCAGATCAGTACACTTCAGTCTTCAGTGTTCAGCCACACCCCAGATCTTTTGTTTCAGTACACAGAAACAAAGCTAAATAAATAAAGATGGAGAGAGATAGAGAGGAACGAGAGAGAGGAGAGAGACTGAGGCTTACCTTTGTTACACACAGCAGTGTGGTCTAATCCGTCGGGGCAAGGATGGAAAGAGAGGGAGGTAGACAAGGCTGTGAGTGTCTTCGGGTGTCTGCACGTCTAGGTCTGCACAAGAGTGTGGGTTTAAGACAGAATAAGGGAGGAGGGAGGAGGGAAGAGGGAAGGAGGGAGAAGCTAAGAGGGAGGGGGAGAGAGGAAGCACTAGAAGATTGGTAGGGAGCAAAAAGAGAGAGCGAGAGAGAGACGATAAGTCTGGCGTCTCCTTTCTCTTTCTTCATCTATTTAATATTCATGTTCTCCAGGGAAGACATTGGTGGAAGAGACAACCAATAGCAAGCTGTCATGCTGTGCTACTCATTAAGATAGTGTATGATGCATTATTTAATCAATGCGCTGAGGTGATTTTGGGGAATTGGCATTCTGAGGTCAGGGACAGATGACGTAACACTTGAATGTCTCAAATACCATTATTTATTTATTTATTTTTCATAACAATTTAGTAAAATAATTACATTGGTTTTTATAATACATAATGTAATTTTCTAAATACTGTAATTTGTCTGTACAGTATATAGTTTTCTGATCTTTTTCCATCTTTTTAATGTTTTTGTTCAAAATGGTACCTTATTCCCTTTATACCAGGGCCAATGGTGCTTTGAACAAAAGTAGTGCACTATATAGGGAATAGTACATACAGTGGCTTGAGAAAGTATTCACCCCACTTGGCATTTTTCCTATTTTATTGCCTTACAACATGAAATAAATAAAAAAATGTGGGGGTTTGTATAATTTGATTTACACAACATGTCTACCACTTTGAAGATGCTAAATATATTTGATGGTGAAACAAACAAGAAATAAGAAAAAAAACTGAAAACTTGAGCGTGCATAACTGTTCACCCCCCAAAGTCAATACTTTGTAGAACCACCTTTTGCAGCAGTTACAGCTGCAAGTCTCTTGGAGTATGTCTCTATAAGCTTGGCACATCTAGCTACTGGGATTTTTGCCCATTCTTCAAGGCAAATCTTCTCCAGCTCCTTCAAGTTGGATGGGTTCCGCTGGTGTATAGCAATCTTTAAGTCATACCACAGATTCTCAATTGCATTGAGGTCTGGGCTTTGACTAGGCCATTCCAAGACATTTAAATGTTTCCCCTTTAACCACTCAAGTGTTGCTTTAGCAGTATGCTTAGGGTCATTGTCCTGCTGGAAGGTGAACTGCCGTCCTAGTCTCAAATCTCTGGGAGACTGAAACAGGTTTCCCTCCTGAATTTTCCTGTATTTAGCGCCATCCATCATTCCTCCAATTCTGACCAGCTTCCCAGTCCCCGCAGATGAAAAACATCCCCACAGCATGATGCTGCCAACACCATGCTTCACTGTGGGGATGTTGTTCTCGGGATGATGAGAGGTGTTGGGTTTGCACCAGACATAGCGTTTTCCTTGATGGCCAAAAAGCTCAATCTGACCAGAGTTCCTTCTTCCATATGTTTGGGGAGTCTCCCACGTGCCTTTTGGCGAACACCAAACGTGTTTTCTTATTTTTTTCTTTAAGCAATGGCTTTTTTCTGTCCACTCTTCCGTAAAGCCCAACTCTGTGGAGTGTACGGCTTAAAGTGGTCCTATGGACAGATACTCCAATCTCCGCTGTGGAGCTTTGCAGCTCCTTCAGGGTTATCTTTGGTCTCTTTGTTGCCTCTCTGATTAATGCCCTCCTTGCCTGGTCTGTGAGTTTTGGTGGGCGGCCCTCTCTTGGCAGGTTTGTTGTGGTGCCATATTCTTTCATTTTTTTTAAGAATGGATTTAATGGTGCTCCGTGGGATGTTCAAAGTTTCAGATATTTTTTTATAACTCAACCCTGATCTATACTTCTCCATAACTTTGTCCCTGACCTGTTAGGAGAGCTCCTTGGTCTTCATGGTGCTGCTTGCTTGGTGGTGCCCCTTTCAAAGTGGTGTTACAGATTCTGGGGCCTTTCAGAACAGGTGTATATATACTGAGATCATGTGACAGATCATGTGACACTTAGATTGCACACAGGTGGACTTTATTTAACTAATTATGTGACTTCTGAAGGTAATTGGTTGCACCAGATCTTATTTAGGGACTTCATAGCAAAGGGGGTGAATACATATGCACGCACCACTTTTCAATTATTATTATTTTTTTACATTTTTAAACAAGTGATTTTTACATTTTATTTTCAAATGTAGTGTATGTGAATGTGTGTGGATTTTGTGTGGGAGTGTCAATGTAGTGTGTGTGAGTGAGTGTGTATATGGTGTGTATATACTGTCTAGTGAGTGTGTATATGGTGTGTATATACTGTCTAGTGAGTGTGCATATGGTGTGTATATACTGTCTAGTGAGTGTGTATATGGTGTGTATATACTGTCTAGTGAGTGTGCATAGGATCAGTGTAAGATAGTCAGTGCAGATAGTCCAGGTACCATTAATTGACTATTTAGCAGTCTGGCTATTTAGCAGTCATATGGCTTGGGGGAAGAAGCTGTCTCGGAGCCTGTTGGTCCGAGAGCCGATGCTGGACGGCAGCAAAGTGAACAGTCTATGGCTGGGTGGCTAGAGTCTTTGCCAATTTTTTGGGCCTTCCTCTGACTGCGTGATATAGATTTCCTGGTTGGCAGGGAGCTAGACCCTGAAATAGAGTTCCTGGTTGGCAGGGAGCTAGGCCCCGATATAGAGTTCCTGGTTGGCAGGGAGCTAGACCCTGAAATAGAGTTCCTGGTTGGCAGGGAGCTAGGCCCCGATATAGAGTTCCTGATTGGCAGGGAGCTAGACCCTGATATAGAGTTCCTGCTTGGCAGGGAGCTAGACCCTGATATAGAGTTCCTGCTTGGCAGGGAGCTAGGCCCTGATATAGAGTTCCTGCTTGGCAGGGAGCTAGGCCCTGATATAGAGTTCCTGGTTGGCAGGGAGCTAGGCCCTGATATAGAGTTCCTGGTTGGCAGGGAGCTAGACCCTGATATAGAGTTCCTGGTTGGCAGGGAGCTAGACCCTGATATAGAGTTCCTGATTTGCAGGGAGCTAGACCCTGATATAGAGTTCCTGCTTGGCAGGGAGCTAGGCCCTGATATAGAGTTCCTGCTTGGCAGGGAGCTAGGCCCTGATATAGAGTTCCTGCTTGGCAGGGAGCTAGGCCCTGATATAGAGTTCCTGCTTGGCAGGGGGCTAGGCCCTGATATAGAGTTCCTGGTTGGCAGGGAGCTAGGCCCTGATATAGAGTTCCTGGTTGGCAGGGAGCTAGGCCCTGATATAGAGTTCCTGGTTGGCAGGGAGCTAGGCCCTGATATAGAGTTCCTGGTTGGCAGGGAGCTAGGCCCTGATATAGAGTTCCTGCTTGGCAGGGGGCTAGGCCCTGATATAGAGTTCCTGCTTGGCAGGGAGCTAGGCCCTGATATAGAGTTCCTGCTTGGCAGGGAGCTAGGCCCTGATATAGAGTTCCTGCTTGGCAGGGAGCTAGGCCCTGATATAGAGTTCCTGGTTGGCAGGGAGCTAGGCCCTGATATAGAGTTCCTGGTTGGCAGGGAGCTTGACCCTGATATAGAGTTCCTGGTTGGCAGGGAGCTAGGCCCTGATATAGAGTTCCTGGTTGGCAGGGAGCTAGGCCCTGATATAGAGTTCCTGATTTGCAGGGAGCTAGACCCTGATATAGTTCCTGGTTGGCAGGGGGCTAGACCCTGATATAGAGTTCCTGCTTGGCAGGGAGCTAGGCCCTGATATAGAGTTCCTGCTTGGCAGGGAGCTAGGCCCTGATATAGAGTTCCTGGTTGGCAGGGAGCTAGGCCCTGATATATAGTTCCTGGTTGGCAGGGAGCTAGGCCCTGATATAGAGTTCCTGGTTGGCAGGGAGCTAGGCCCTGATATAGAGTTCCTGGTTGGCAGGGAGCTAGGCCCAATTATAGAGTTCCAGATTTGCAGGGAGCTAGACCCTGATATAGTTCCTGGTTGGCAGGGAGCTAGACCCTGATATAGAGTTCCTGGTTGGCAGGGAGCTAGACCCTGATATAGAGTTCCTGGTTGGCAGGGAGCTCTGCCCCATTGATGTACTGGGCTGTCTGCACCACCCTCTGTAGCGCTTTCTGGTCAAGGACAGTGCATTTGCCATACGAAACGGTGATGCAGCCAGTCAAGATGCTCTCCTTGGTGCAAATGTAAACATTTTGAGGATCCGACGGACCCATGCCAAATCTTTTCAGCCTCCTGAGGGGTAAAAGGCACTGATCTTGCCCTCTTCACGACTGTGCGGGTGAGTTTGGATCAGTCCTTAGTGATGTGGACGCCAAGGAACTTGAAACTCTTGATCCGCTCCACAACGGCCCGTCCTTCCTTGGTATGGGGGTTTCTCTGACCAAAGAGATAGATTAGTGAGCATAATATGATGATATTTACAAACCAGAATTCAGACACCACAAGATTGACTCTGAAGATTCATCCAATCATTTCCTGAACTCTTCATTTCAACTTGCATTCCATTCCCCAAATTCATGTACTTATACATTCATGTAGGCCTACCAACAATTGGAATTGGCATGTAAGTTTACTTCTTATATTGATTGAATTGAAATGGAATTGACCCAAAACCTTGCTTCCCTAAGCTGAGAACATTGTGTACAGATTGTTTAGAAATTTGTGAAAGCTTTTATGAGTGTGTGTGTGTGTGTGTGTGTGTGTGTGTGTGTGTGTGTGTGTGTGTGTGTGTGTGTGTGTGTGTGTGTGTGTGTGTGTGTGTGTGTGTGTGTGTGTGTGTGTATGTATCTGTGTGGACTGACGGAAGAGGAAACCATCTGTGACCTTCACTCTGTGTTCAGTGTCTCTCATTTACCTTTGTGTTGTAAATGTTAACATTGCTGAAAGCTTCACTACACAAAGGTCAGTCTGACCAATATAAATTACCTGTCTGAAGAAACCTGCAGCGTGTCTTTGGATCATAACAAACGTCTAAACATGTTTAATTAAAGTAGTCTGTTATTTATCTGAACAAACCCAGTGTCTGATTCATGATGTTTCATAGGAGTGGTAAAATGACATGGTCTGTTGCATGTAAAAGGGTGGAATGTCTATGAATGGCCCCACTGGGGCAGCAGTGGTTGAAGGTGGAATGTCTATGAATGGCCACACTGGGGCAGCAGTGGTTGAAGGTGTAATGTCTATGAATGACCACACTGGGGCAGCAGTGGTTGAAGGTTGAATGTCTATGAATGGCCCCACTGGGGCAGCAGTGGTTGAAGGTGGAATGTCTATGAATGACCTCACTGGGGCATCAGTGGTTGAAGGTGAAATGTCTATGAATGACCGCACTGGGGCAGCAGTGGTTGAAGTTGGAATGTCTATGAATGACCTCACTGGGGCAGCAGTGGTTGAAGGTGGAATGTCTATGAATGGCCACACTGGGGCAACAGTGGTTGAAGGTGGAATGTCTATGAATGGCCACACTGGGGCAGCAGTGGTTGAAGGTGGAATGTCTATGAATGGCCACACTGGGGCAGCAGTGGTTGAAGGTGGAATGTCTACGAATGGCCACACTGGGGCAGCAGTGGTTGAAGGTGGAATGTCTACGAATGGCCACACTGGGGCAGCAGTGGTTGAAGGTGAAATGTCTATGAATGACCGCACTGGGGCAGCAGTGGTTGAAGGTGGAATGTCTATGAATGACCTCACTGGGGCAGCAGTGGTTGAAGGTGGAATGTCTATGAATGGCCACACTGGGGCAACAGTGGTTGAAGGTGGAATGTCTATGAATGGCCACACTGGGGCAGCAGTGGTTGAAGGTGGAATGTCTATGAATGGCCACATGGGTGCAGCAGTGTCATACAAAGTGAGAACAGATGAGCTGACAGTGGAGATCCTGCTGAGTAGCAGTTTTACACCGTTCCAAAACCGACTGGTTCTCTGTACGCCTGTTGAATTTAGATACATCTAAATCATATGTGTTTTGTTTGTGGTTGTAGGAGAATACGAGGATTGTATTTGTTTGACTGACATCAAGAGAAGAAGTCAAAGACTGTGTGGACAGAGAGAAGGACTGAGAGATGGACAGACAGGACAGAGAGTACAGAAAGGAAGACTGGGAGAAGACTGAGAGAATCCCAGAGAGAAGGACAGGGAGAAGGACATAGCGAATTACAGGGAGAAGGACAGGGAGAAAGACAGGGAGAAAGATGCACCCACAGACTACCACACACACTTCAAGGACTAATTTCTTGCAAGAAAAAGTAAAGGCAGAGTTTGACGAAGAGAAAGGAAGTGACAAGAATGTTATCAGAAAAGATAAGGAGAGGGAGGAGAGGAGAGAGAGGAGAGGAGTGGAGAGGGAGGACAAGAAGGAGAGAAGAGGAGAGGGAGGACAAGAAGGAGAGGAGAGGAGAGGTGAGGGAGGACAAGAAGGAGAGGGAGGAGAGGAGAAGAGGGAGAGGAGAGGGAGGAGAGGAGAAGGACAAGAAGGAGAGGAGAGGGAGGAGAGTAGAGGGAGGACAAGAAGGAGAGGAGAGGGATGAAAAGAAGGAGAGGAGAGGAGAGGAGAGGAGAGGAGAGGAGAGGAGAGGAGAGGAGAGGAGAGGAGAGGAGAGGAGAGGAGGGAGAGGAAGGAGAGGAGGAGGACAAGAAAGAGAGGAGAGGAGAGAGAGGAGAGTAGAGGGAGGACAAGAAGGAGAGGAGAGGGAGGACAAGAAGGAGAGGAGAGGAGAGGAGAGGAGAGGAGAGGAGAGGAGAGGAGAGGAGAGGGAGGACAAGAAGGAGAGGAGAGGGAGGACAAGAAGGAGAGGAGAGGAGAGGGAGGACAAGAAGGCGAGGAGAGGGAGGACAAGAAGAAGAGGAGAGGGAGGAGAGGAGAGGGAGTGTGAGAGAGAGTGTGAGAGGGAGTGTGAGAGAGGGAGTGTGAGAGAGGGAGTGTGAGAGAGAGTGTTTATTTGAATGCAGTTAAAGCATGTATGACACTAAACACTTCTCATCACGTCATTGTCCAAACTTCGTCTGTCTGTCTGTCTGTCTGTCTGTCTGTCTGTCTGTCTGTCTGTCTGTCTGTCTGTCTGTCTGTCTGTCTGTCTGTCTGTCTGTCTGTCTGTCTGTCTGTCTGTCTGTCTGTCTGTCTGTCTGTCTGTCTGTCTGTCTGTCTGTCTGTCTGTCTGTCTGTCTGTCTGTCTGTCTGTCTGGCTTTAGAGACTAGGTTAAGGTTGAATCAATGGTGATGTTGGCCAGACTGACATGGCAGAAGAGCAGGGGAGGTCTGAGGTAAGTAGAGAAAACATCAACTTCTCCCTTAACCCAACCTTAACTCCAAATCCCTAACCCTAATTGTAACCCTAACTCTAAACCTAACCCCTAAGCCTAAAAAAGCTTTTTCCTTGTGGGGACTGGGAAAAAGTTTTCCTTGTTTACTATCTTTGTGAGGACTGGTCCCCACAAGGAGAGTAAAACCAAACACACACACACACACGCGCACACGCGCACACACGCACACACACACACACACACACACACACACACACACACACACACACACACACACACACACACACACACACACACACACACACACACACACGGTCAGAATGTTTCCTGAGATATGTTATTATCCTGTTTCCATGGTGAGAGGTTCCGCTGCGGAACAGTCTGCCCCATCGTCAGGGTAACAAGAAACACTGGATTAATAGGGTCGGTGTTTGTGTGTGTGTGTGTTTATTAGTGTGTGTGGTGATGGTCTTCATTTGTTTCTATTGACGAGATGACGCTGGGACACGGTGTGTGTGTGTGACTGGCACAGAGACAAAGAGAGTACAGGCCCTTCTCTACTCTCTGAAACAGCAGACTTCAGTATGGAAGAAGACTACATATTAAGGCTAATCATAGTTTAAATGTTAGCAGGGAATGCCCAACAACTAATGAGAAAAAGGATCTGGAGGGTCAGAGCTTCAAGTTAATGAGTACCGTCTGGCATGCACGCACACAAATAGACTGAGGAAACTGGAGTATTCAACTGATCTTCATTAGCACACTGTTACTTGGATATGAAGCAATCACACTCTAAAGACAAAACCTAGCATTCAAAATGTGACAGCAAAGTAACTCATGTGAAACACTTAACACGTTTACGTTTTTATGGGGCTTGATAACGACTATCAATAATCAATGTAATTAATGTAATCAACAATAACAATGATCAATAATAATTTCTTTCCCCCTACGTTCTAAAAGACCCATAGGATCTTCTCTCTTCCTCTCTTCTCCTCACCTCTCCTCTCCTCTCCTACTCCCTCCTCTCCTCTCCTCTCCCTCTTGTCCTCTCCTACGTCCTCCTCTCTTCTTTTCCCTCGTCTCTCCTCTCCTCTCCTACTTTCTCCTCTCTTCTCCTCTCCCCTCCCCTCCCCTCCTCTACTCTTCCCTCCTCTATTCATTTCTCTTGGCTTGGCCTCCGCTCGCCCCGACAGGGACACCATCTCCACACTCTCCCCCTCTTCTCTCTTCTTCCTCCTGGTGGTGTTGAAGTACAGATAGAGGGCCGTGGGGGTGCTGAAGTACAGATAGAGGGCCGTGGGGGGTGCTGAAGTACAGATAGAGGGCCGTGGGGGTGCTGAAGTACAGATAGAGGGCCGTGGGGGGGTGCTGAAGTACAGAAAGAGGGCCGTGGGGGTGTTGAAGTACAGATAGAGGGCCGTGGGGGTGCTGAAGTACAGATAGAGGGCCGTGGGGGGTGCTGAAGTACAGATAGAAGGACGTGGTGGTCGTCACCAACATCAGCAGCACTATGACCAGTCTAATGGGGAAAGCTGTAAGAGGAGAGGCTGCGACAGAAACACATTTGATAAGTAAGGGGATTGATCATCATCAGAACCATCTGGGAAACTGACATAGTAAAAAGTCTGCTTCATTCTCAATGACCTGTGACAGTGAGGTAGAGGAGCTCAGAGGAGGTTATAAGAGAAAACATAATTGTCATAAGCACAGCTGTAGTTCACTTGGTGGTGGTCATCTGCAGCAGGGAAGAGGAAGGCAGCAGAGTGTTTATGTAACGTGGGTCGACAAAAGGGGACCAAGGCGCAGCGTGTAGAGTGCTCATTTCTTAACTTTAATGAAGACACTTAAACAAAACAACAAAACGACAGCCAACAGTTCCGTCAGGGACATAGACAAAATGGAAAACAACTACCCACAAACACCCATGAAGAAAAACTCCAACTTAAATATGATCTCCAATCAGAGGCAACGAGGACCAGCTGTCTCAAATTGGAGATCACCCCAAAAAACAACATAGAAATAGAAAACCTAGAACACAAACATAGAAATAGAAAACATAGAACAACAAAACACCCCCTGTCACACCCGGACCTACTCTACTATAGAAAATGACATCTTACTAGGGTCAGGACATGACAGATTGACAGCTGGCTGGGTCTGGGTTCTGTTGGAGCCGGTGAACATGAGGAGGAAGGAGCCTTCTGGGTAGTGTGGCTGAGTGGAGCAGGTGATGGTGCAGTTGTGGCTCCTGAACACTTATGGCCCGTGGAGACCCCTCCCATTGAGACATTCAGGGAGATCTTAGACTGTAGCAGGAGATCTGAGCATAGGGAGCTGGTATATCACCTCTGTAATACTGCCTTTCACACTCCCTGTGTGCACGCTTAGAGCCATGGCAGTTAAACCTGTTTAGGATAGGGGGCAGTATTTTCACGGCCGGATGAAAAAACGTACCCGATTTAAACTGGTTACTACTCTTGCCCAGAAATGAGAATATGCATATTATTAGTAGGTCTGGATAGAAAACACTCTAAAGTTTCTAAAACTGTTTGAATGATGTCTGTGAGTATAACAGAACTCATATGGCAGGCAAAAACCTGAGAAAATTCCAAGCAGGATGTGGACTGTCTGAGAATTGTAGTTCTTCTTTTGATTCTCCTTCAAAACTACAGTATCTGTGGGGTTACGTTGCACTTTCTAAGGCTTCCATTGGCTGTCTAAAGCCTTCAGAAAGCTGATTGAGCCTTCTCCTGTCTCTGGGCAGAGTATAGTAGCTCAGTTTCTCAGTGGTCTGCCTGGGGACAAAGAGATTGGATATGCGCATTCACGCGAGCACACTGTTTTTTCTTTTCCTCCTTGAATGAATACACTATTGTCCGGTTGGAATATTATCGCTATTTTACGAGAAAAATACCATAAAAATTGATTTTAAACAGCGTTTGGCATGCTTCTAAGTACGGTAATGGAACATTTTGACTTTTTTTTGTCTCGAAATGCGCTCGCGCGTTACCCTATGGATAGTGACCTGAACGCACGAACAAAACGGAGGTATTTGGACATAACTATGGATTATTTGGAACAAAAACAACATTTCTTGTGGAAGTAGCAGTCCTGGGAGTGCATTCTGATGAAGATCAGCAAAGGTAATACAATATTTCTAATACTAATTCTGAGTTTAGTTTGCCCCGAACTTGGCGGGTGTCAAAATAGCTAGCCGTGATGGCTGAGCTATGTACTCAGAATATTGAAAAATGTGCTTTCGCCGAAAAGCTATTTTAAAATCTGACATAGCGATTGCATAAAGGAGTTCTGTATCTATAATTCTTAAAATAATTGTTATGTATTTTGTCAACGTTTATGATGAGTAATTTTGTAAATTCACCTGAAGTTTTTGGTGGGAATACATGTTCTGAACATCACACGCCAATGTAAAAAGCTGTTTTTGGATATAAATATGAACTTGATTGAACAAAACATACATGTATTGTATAGCATAATGTCCTAGGAGTGTCATCTGGTGAAGATCATCAAAAGTTAGTGCTTCATTTAGCTGTGTTTTGGGTTTTTGTGACATATATGCTTGCTTGGAAAATGGCTGTGTGATTATTTTGGTTTATGTACTCTCCTAACATAATCTAATGTTTTGCTTTCGCTGTAAAGCCTTTTTGAAATCGGACAATGTGGTTACATCAAGGACAAGTGTATCAATAAAATGGTGTAAAATAGTCGTATGTTTGAGAAATTGAAATGATTGGATTTTTGAGGTTTTTGTATTTCGCGCCACGCTGTTCCATTGGATATTGGCTAGACGTTCCGCTAGTGGAATGCCTAGATGCAACAGGCTTTAAAACGCCCTAAAGTCAATGTCCGCAACCCTGCGGAAATCTAGTTAGCATAATAAAAAAATCAGTCACTTTAAACTAGAGATTTCTGCCTTCCGCATCTGTGGTGGAAGGTGGCCAAGCTACAGCGGTGTTTGTCAGACCATGAGATATCCCGAAAATTGGTCTTCTCACGAAAACCTCTGTAGTGTCTGAATGGTTTGGCCTACGAACTAATACCACCACTCTATGATGAGACTCTCACTCTCACAATGATGTTCTCCGTTTTGCTCTACGACGCCCCTACAAGTCTCACGGCACTCGTCTGAGGTTGGTACAGCCGATCTGCCAACTTCTGTCTGTAGCATCCGAACAGTTTGGGCCAGTGGAGATGTGGGGGGGGGGGGGTGTAAACTGGGTTTGGGAGGGAGAGAGATGTGGGGGGGTGTAGGTTGGACTACTGCAATGCTCTACTTTCCGGCTACCCGGATAAAGCACTAAATAAACTTCAGTTAGTGCTAAATACGGCTGCTAGAATCCTGACTAGAACCAAAAAATGTGATCATATTACTCCAGTGTTAGCCTCCCTACACTGGCTTCCTGTTAAGGCCAGGGCTGACTTCAAGGTTTTACTGCTAACCTACAAAGCATTACATGGGCTTGCTCCTACCTATCATTCCAATTTGGTCGTGCCGTATATACCTACACGTACGCTACGGTCACAAGACGCAGGCCTCCTAATTGTCCCTAGAATTTCTAAGCAAACAGTTGGAGGCAGGGCTTTCTCCTATAGAGCTCCATTTTTATGGAATGGTCTGCCTACCCATGTGAGAGATGCAGACTCGGTCTCAACCTTTAAGTCTTTATTGAAGACTCATCTCTTCAGTGGGTCCTATGATTGAGTGTAGTCTGGCCCAGGAGTGTGAAGGTGAACAGAAAGGCTCTGGAGCAACGAACCGCCCTTGCTGTCTCTGCCTGGCCGGTTCCACTCTCTCCACTGGGATTCTCTGCCTCTAACCCTATAACAGGGGCTGAGTCACTGGCTTATTGGTGTTCTTCCATGCCGTCCCTAGGAGGGGTGCGTCACTTGAGTGGGTTGAGTCACTGACGTGGTCTTCCTGTCTGGGTTGGCGCCCCCACTTGGGTTGTGCTGTGGCGGAGATCTTTGTGGGCTATACTCAGCCTTGTCTCAGGATGGTAAGTTGGTGGTTGAAGATATCCCTCTAGTGGTGTGGGGGCTGTGCTTTGGCAAAGTAGGGTGAGGTTATATCCTTCCTGTTTGGTCCTGTCCGGGGGTATCGTCGGATGGGGCCACAGTGTCTCCTGACCCCTCCTGTCTCAGCCTCCAGTATTTATGCTGCAGTAGTTTATGTGTCGGGGGGCTAGGGTCAGTCTGTTATATCTGGAGTATTTCTCCTGTCTTATCCGGTGTCCTGTGTGAATTTAAGTTTGCTCTCTCTAATTCTCTCTTTCTTTCTCTCTTTCTTTCTTTCTCTCTCTCGGAGGACCTGAGACCTAGGACCATGCCTCAGGACTACCTGACATGATGACTCCTTGCTGTCCCCAGTCCACCTGGCCGTGCCGCTGCTCCAGTTTCAACTGTTCTGCCTGCGGCTATAGAACCCTGACCTGTTCACCGGACTTGCTACCTGTCCCAGACCTGCTGTTTTCAACTCTCTAGAGACAGCAGGAGCGGTAGAGATACTCTCAATGATCGGCTATGAAAAGCCAACTGACATTTACTCTTGAGGTGCTGACTTGTTGCACCCTCGACAACTGTGATTCTTATTATTTGACCATGCTGGTCATTTATGAACATTTGAACATCTTGGCCATGTTCTGTTATAATCTCCACCCGGCACAGCCAGAAGAGGACTGGCCACCCCTCATAGCCTGGTTCCTCTCTAGGTTTCTTCCTAGGTTTTGGCCTTTCTAGGGAGTTTTTCCAAGCCACCGTGCTTCTACACCTGCATTGCTTGCTGTTTGGGGTTTTTGGCTGGGTTTCTGTACAGCACTTTGAGATATCAGCTGATGTACGAAGGGCTATATAAATACATTTGATTTGATTTGTGTAGACTGGGTTTGGGAGGGAGAGAGATGTGGGGGGGTATAGACTGGGTTTGGGAGGGAGAGAGATGTGGGGGGGTATAGACTGGGTTTGGGAGGGAGAGAGATGTGGGGGTGTATAGACTGGGTTTGGGAGGGAGAGAGATGTGGGAGGGTATAGACTGGGTTTGGGAGGGAGAGAGATGTGGGGGGGTATAGACTGGGTTTGGGAGGGAGAGAGATGTGGGGGGTTATAGACTGGGTTTGGGAGGGAGAGAGATGTGGGGGGGTATAGACTGGGTTTGGGAGGGAGAGAGATGTGGGGGGGTATAGACTGGGTTTGGGAGGGAGAGAGATGTGGGGGTGTATAGACTGGGTTTGGGAGGGAGAGAGATGTGGGGGGGTATAGACTGGGTTTGGGAGGGAGAGAGATGTGGGGGGGTGTAGACTGGGTTTGGGAGGGAGAGAGATGTGGGGGGGGTGTAGACTGGTTTTGACTCAGGTGTTAGTAAACAAACGTAATAACACACACACTCTCATTGGTAGAGGAGCAGATGTTGATATTTACCAATTGATAAACGGAAGTGGAGCAACATCACGGACAAATACACATATGGGTTGGCTATATATACAGTACCACTCTAAAACTATTCTCTCTCTCTCTCTCTCTCTCTCTCGCTCTCTCTCGGGGTTGTTCTTATGTAACAGAATCATCCAGATTCCTTGGATCTGAATTCCGTTTGTTCGTCTGCAATCGGAGTGAGGGAGCGTTGCCATGACAATGGCATTAAAAAATGTGACAGTGGAGGTGAAAAAGGGGGGAGGAGAGAGGAGGGAGGGAGGAGTGGAAAAGGGATGATAGAGGAAGGAGGGAGGTGAGGAAAGGGAGGTAATGAGTAGAGGGGATGAGGTGAAGGGAGGGGGAGGGACAGAAGGGGATGAGTACAGAAGGGGGATGGAGGGATGAGAGACGGAGAGAAAGTAATTAGGGTGTGTCTGTGTGTGTGTGTGTGTGTGTGTGTGTGTGTGTGTGGTTCTGAATATCTGTTTTTATATTGAACTTCTCAGCTGACTCCATTAGTTTAATCCAAACATTTATCTTGCTTGTGTTTCCTATATTTTAAACCAGTCTTATCCTCTACATCCCTTTTTATTTGGCCTGGCAGGGAATCATCCTGGTTGGAGATCATTTAATATCTGTCTTTAAATTGTATGCAGGGGTGCGTTCAGTTGCCTGATGGTTTGCACTGAATGACACATTCCCCAAAACGTTGCTCACCGTTCTTTAACTGCCTTTGAGATACGTTTCCTCCCGTTTGGTGGGTGTGTCGAGCTGTGGTCTGATCAATATATGTGTGACCATGTACCAATAGGTGCCCTTCTTTGTGTGGCATTGGAAAGCCTCTCTGGTCTTTGTGGTTGAATCTGTGTTTGAAATTAACTGTTCGACTGAGGGACCTTACAGATAATTGTATATGTGGGGTACAGAGATGTTATTCAAAAATCATGTTAAACACTATGATTGCAACTTATTATGTGACTTGTTAAGCACATGTTTACCCCTGAACTTATTTAGGCTTGCCATAACAAAGGGGTTAAATACTTATTGACTCAAGACATTTAAGCTTTTCATTTTTAATGAATTTGTAAACATTTCAGGCTATTGTGTGTAAATTCAGGCTATAACACAACAAGGTGTGGAAAAAGTTAAGGGATGTGAATACTTTCTGAAGGCACTGTACCTGAGCTCTTATCTCTAGCTGGTTCTCTCTGTCAGTCACCACAGGACCTCTGCCTCACAGGCTTGAAATTGTCATCACGCTAGTGTGAAGAGAAAATGTTTGGAATGAGTGATTCCTACTGCACACTCGCTCGCTTTTACGCTTGCTCACCCTCACTAACACACATACACACACACACACACACACACACGCGTGTATGGTGTTTCCATCTGTCACTGTGTGTGTGTGAGCCGTGGTAATGAAGCCTCTGTCTGGCTGCTTTATTTCCCCAATGTCCTCTCATATTATTGCTGCCTTCCTCAGGTCATTTATAGTGCTTAAAGACGGCTCAGCCAGCTAGCTTCTTCCACCATAGACAGCAGCTGCCCTATTCTACCATACACAACTACTAGCAGTGGTGGATTTAGGTATAGGCGACATGGGCAGCCGCCCAGGGCGGCATCTTGCCGGGGGCACGCGGAGCCCGCACCAAAAAATCCAGAATGGTGACATTTGCACAATCTGTTTTCTATTGCTCATTTGCACGTCACGTCAATGATATCAAGTCACCGTGTGGGACTGTGGGTCAATTAACCTTGTTGGAGTGTGCGCCCTGATTCTAGTTTGTGAGCTAGGCAGGCAACTGCCTGGGAAGGTCTCCCACTCAGAAGTATGAGATGGGGAGGGGGGCGGGGGTAGGTTGACCTCAGGTCTCCCCACTGGAATCCCGAGGTAGGGGGAGTGGAGGAATCTGAAGGGGGGTCCGCCCAGGGAGCCATACAAGCTAGAACCACCACTGACTACTAACTATTGATCGATTGATTACTTTTGTAAGATCATTTAAAACACATATTGGGCTGCGTCACGCATGATGAAAATTAAACAGAACAGGAACAGAAAGCAGGGAAGAAAAAATGCAGGGGGTGTGTCCCAAATGGCACTCTATTCCCTTAGTGCACTACCTTTGACCAGGACCCATATCTCGCACACACACACACACACACACACACACACACACACACACACACACACACACACACACACACACACACACACACACACACACACACACACACACACACACACACACACATTTGGGATGCACACAGGGAGATGAATAAGTACTAAAGAGGGTTTGGGGTGCCAGGGAGATGAATAAGTACTAAAGAGGGTTTGGGGTGCCAGGCAGTTGAATAAGTACTAAAGAGGGTTTGGCTTGAATTCATTTCTTCATTTGTTTCCCAGCATCGCAAAAATAACCCAGCGCATGAGAGGCACATCAACATCAACTAATTGGCCTGGATGGATCAGAATAGCCCCAGGGAACAATCTCTGCTAGCTCTACTTCCACTTTCAGAGAGACAGAGAGAGAGAACATTGAATTCCTGGCTGACAGAAGCGTCTATTGGGAGGTAATTGATATATCAATGCTAACACTGTGTGACTGAAAACACAGAACAGATCAACAAAGCCCAAGCACAGTGCCAGGACCGCTTGGCATCACCGTGTGATGAGGCTGGCATTGTTCCACCTCAGTGGAGGCTGGTGACTTGATTAATTCAGGAGGATAGGAGACCCATGGTATAGGCTCGGAATGCTTTCAAAAATCGTCAAAGACTAATTATTTTAACCTAAAGCATTTAATAAAGACATTTATAGTACAATATTATGGGGAAGGGGAATGAGAGGGCTACTTACATCACACTACACAGTTAGATAAAAGAGCTAAGAATGAGTTAGTCCAAGCAAGGAGTAAAATCATTGATGTGTAATAATGTGATTGACTCTACATACAGTAATGAGAGAAAATTGATAGGGGTACTCACAGTGCTTGGAGGGGAAACATTCAATGTGCCAGTGGATGAGAGGGCACATGAGATGTGGCTTCACTTCATGTCAGGAGAAAGTTGACAAAGGTAGTGGAGTGGAGTGGAGTGGTCATCACCTCTTAATCAGGGAACAGGAGGGGACTTAGCTGGAAATACAAATAGCAGATACATTCCATTACAGCTGCGCCATCGTAGGTTTGGACAATGAGTTGCTCTATGAAGTTAAACTCAGACATCTCAAAATTCATAAAGTTAAACACAGACTGCACAACTCACCCACTTGACACATCAAAGTAGCTCAAGAAACGTTCCTGAATAAAACCCTGATCATCCACATACCTGACGATGCCAACTGCAAGCAGACTGGTGGCACCATATTTACCCCATGGGGCCTGGAGTTTTTCCTTATATGTTAACCTAACCGGGAAAACTCTGGACCCTGTAAGGTATGACAGTGATTAATCAGTTGTAAACAGGTTTGATATGGGCTATGATGGACCAGTGTTTTCTAATCAGGTCACATGGTTTTAAAAAACTCCTGAAAAAAACTCCTGGTCCTAGGGGGATGAAAACCCTGTCAAACTGTCGCTATCTTATGTTTGTTCATATAAATTATATTTAGACTAGATTAGGAGGGGGATTTCCTCTACCCAGACACATAGGCAACAAATGATTGCATGCCCCAAAACGCAGTGGCGTTAATAAGCAGCTTGAGACCATCCCTGTTTCTTCTTACTTTATCGTTGTGCTGCACAGTTTGAATACGCAGACCTTCGTCATAATCGATGCTGCTTATTCCCAGAAACTTGAGTGTGATGTGGGCATTTATATGCTCCCTGCTTTTGTTTTGCCGTTTAGCTGAACGATCAATGTTCTTCAGGTCACTGTACCCACTTTTCCACCAAGGCTCAGACTTTCCAAAAAGCAGGCAAGACCAGCAAAACAGGCAGCTTGATGAAAGGCTCCCTGTCTATACTTTTGATACCAGTTGGTATTGAACACCCTCACCTTTTCATCCTTCTTCATGAAACTGATTTCAGGCAGAGGTCGACCCTCGCTTTTAATTCACAGCTTTTCTGTGTACCCCAGAGAATGAAAGTGGTTCTTCAACAAAAAGTCCACAACATTTTCAGGCAGGGTTGGCCATTCTACCATTCTGGCGGCACTAGCGGTCCTTGGGGGGGGGGGGGGGGGGGGGGGGGGGGGGGGTCAGTGCCCCTGTGACAACAATTTTGGACCCCCTTGTGGCCCCCCTAAATGTGGAGTATGAAATAACGTATCTCAGGTCCACAATGTCAGATGACAGATTAAGCAATTTAGGTGTATTAAGTATTGAGTCAAGGAGGGCAAAGGCCTTGAGTCTAGTTGAATTTGCTGATCTTTTTGCAAAACAACACAAAAACCAGAGAATACAGTTGATGTGACCTGATACTGAATATGTAATGCGAATGAAAATTATAATGGAAATGCAAATAATTTGTTGAATGATTATGAACATGGCATTTTGCCTGCTAATGCCTGCAATGCAGTGAAGAAAACGATATGACAACAATAATGTCTAATGTAACTGGCCCCTCTAACAGTACAACTGGTCCAGGCTTGGCCCCCCCAGTTGTAATAATCTAGAACCACCACTGTATTGCGGAGCAAACTGCACTCTGGCGCTGGTACCTAGATAGCTACTGAAGTTAGCAAGGCAAATTTAAATAAATTGCACTAACTGGACACAAAAATAAAGTTCTAAAACCAAGAAAACGATTTATAATATACCTCCTCCTTCTTCTGTAATTTGAAAAAACGAATTTGAATTGAATAATAAAAAAAAGCTAAACTATGAAATCAAATCAAATCAACTTTTTTTTATATAGCCCTTCTTACATCAGCTGATATCTCAAAGTGCTGTACAGAAACCCAGCCTAAAACCCCAAACAGCAAGCAATGCAGGTGTAGAAGCACGGTGGCTAGGAAAAACTCCCTAGAAAGGCCAAAACCTAGGAAGAAACCTAGAGAAGAACCAGGCTATGAGGGGTGGCCAGTCCTCTTCTGGCTGTGCCAGGTGGAGATTATAACAGAACATGGCCAAGATGTTCAAATGTTCATAGATGACCAGCATGGTCAAATAATAAGAATCACAGTTGTCGAGGGTGCAACAAGTCAGCACCTCAAGAGTAAATGTCAGTTGGCTTTTCATAGCCAATCATTGAGAGTATCTCTACTGCTCCTGCTGTCTCTAGAGAGTTGAAAACAGCAGGTCTGGGACAGGTAGCACGTCCGGTGAACAGGTCAGGGTTCCATAGCCGCAGGCAGAACAGTTGAAACTGGAGCAGCAGCACGGCCAGGTGGACTGGGGACAGCAAGGAGTCATCATGCCAGGTAGTCCTGAGGCATGGTCCTAGGGCTCAGGTCCTTTGAGAGAGAGAGAAAGAAAGAGAGAAAGAGAGAATTAGAGAGAGCAAACTTAAATTCACACAGGACATTGGATAAGACAGGAGAAATACTCCAGATATAACAGACTGACCCTAGCCCCCCGACAAATAAACTGCTGCAGCATAAATACTGGAGGCTGAGACAGGAGGGGTCAGGAGACACTGTTGCCCCATCCGATGATACCCCCGGACAGGGCCAAACAGGCAGGATATAACCCCACCCACTTTGCCAAAGCACAGCCCCCACACCACTAGAGGGATAGCCCACAAAAATCTCCGCCACGGCACAACCCAAGGGGGGGGCACCAACCCAGACAGGAAGACCATGTCAGTGACTCAACCCACTCAAGTGGCGCACCCCTCCTAGGGATGGCATGGAAGAACACCAGTAAGCCAGTGACTTAGTCCCTGTAACAGGGTTAGAGGCAGAGAATCCCAGTGGAGAGAGTGGAACCGGCCAGGCAGAGACAGCAAGGGCGGTTCGTTGCTCCAGAGCCTTTCCGTTCACCTTCACACTCCTGGGTCAGACTTCACTCAATCGTAGGACCCACTGAAGAGATGAGTCTTCAGTAAAGACTTAAAGGTTGAGACCGAGTCTGTGTCTCTCACATGGGTAGGCAGACCATTCCATAAAAATGGAGCTCTATAGGAGAAAGCCCTGCCTCCAGCTGTTTGCTTAGAAATTCTAGGGACAATGAGGAGGCCTGCGTCTTGTGACCGTAGCGTACGTGTAGGTATGTACAGCAGGACCAAATCGGAAAGATAGATAGGAGCAAGCCCATGTAATGCTTTGTAGGTTAGCAGTAAAACCTTGAAATCAGCCCTTGCCTTAACAGGAAGCCAGTGTAGGGAGGCTAACACTGGAGTAATATGATACATTTTTTGGGTTCTAGTCAGGATTCTAGTAGCCGTATTTAGCACTAACAGAAGTTTATTTTGTGCTTTATCCGGGTAGCCGGAAAGTAGAGCATTGCAGTAGTCCAACCTAGAAGTAACAAAAGCATGGATACATTTTTCTGTATCATTTTTGGACAGAAAGTTTCTGATTTTTGCAATGTTACGCAGATGGAAAAAAGATATCCTTGAAACAGTCTTGATATGTTCTTCAAAAGAGAGATCAGGGTCCAGAGTAACGCCGAGGTCCTTCACAGTTTTATTTGAGACGACTGTACAACCATCAAGATTAATTGTCAGATTCAACAGAAGATCTCTTTGTTTCTTGGGACCTAGAACAAGCATCTCTGTTTTGTCCGAGTTTAAAAGTATAAAGTTTGCAGCCATCCACTTCCTTATGTCTGAAACACAGGCTTCTAGCGAGGGCAATTTTGGGGCATCACCATATTTCATTGAAATGTACAGCTGTGTGTCATCCGCATAGCAGTGAAATTTAACATTATGTTTTTGAATGACATCCCCAAGAGGTAAAATATATAGTGAAAACAATAGTGGTCCTAAAACGGAACCTTGAGTAACATCGAAATGTACAGTTGATTTGTCAGAGGACAAACCATTCACAGAGACAATCTGATATCTTTCCGACAGATAAGATCTAAACCAGGCCAGAACTTGTCCGTGTAGACCAATTTAGGTTTCTAATCTCTCCAAAAGAATGTGGTGATCAATGTTATCAAAGCAGCACTAAGATCTAGGAGCACGAGGACAAAATGCAGAGCCTCGGTCTGACACCATTAAAAGGTCATTTACTACCTTCACAAGTGCAGTCTCAGTTCCATGATGGGGTCTAAAACCAGACTGAAGCGTTTCGTATACATTGTCTTCAGGCAGGCAGTGAGTTGCTGCGCAGCAGGTTTTTCAAAAATGTTTGAGAGGAAAGAAAGATTCGATATAGGCCGATAGTTTTTTTTATATTTTCTGGGTCAAGATTTGGCTTTTTCAAGAGAGGCTTTATTACTGCCACTTTTAGTGAGTTTGGTACACATCCGGTGGATAGAGAGCCGTTTATTATGTTCAACATAGGAGGGCCAAGCACAGGAAGCAGCTCTTTCAGTAGTTTAGTTGGAATAGGGTCCAGTATGCAGCTTGAAGGTTTAGAGGCCATGATTATTTTCATCATTGTGTCAAGAGATATAGTGCTAACACACTTTAGTGTCTCCCTTGATCCTAGGTCCTGGCAGAGTTGTGCAGACTCAGGACAATGGAGCTTTTGAGGAATATACAGATTTAAAGAGGTGTCCGTAATTTGCTTTCTAATGATCATGATCTTTTCCTCAAAGAAGTTCATGAATTTATTACTGCTGAAGTGAAAGTCATCCTCTCTTGGCGAATGCTGCTTTTTAGTTAGCTTTGCGGATTGTTCTTATTTTCCTCAATTAAGTTGGAAAAATAGGATGATCGAGCAGCAGTGAGGGCTCTTCGATACTGCACGGTACTGTCTTTCCAAGCTAGTCGGAAGACTTCCAGTTTGGTGTGACGCCATTTCCGTTCCAATTTTCTGGAAGTTTGCTTCAGAGCTCATGTATTTTCTGTATACCAGGGAGCTAGTTTCTTATGACAAATGTTTTTAGTTCACACTTCACTCTTACTCTCTATCCAACAATGTCACCAAGCTTCTCAACACATAGAACCCCCATAATGCTCCGCGACACAATCCCAGTACAACTCACTAGGTTCATTCTCTGATCCTAATTCAATGATTGAATGGACAACATGTCAGTTTATACAGCAAAAGCTTTGATTGGTTGGAGGATGTCCTCCGGAAGTGGTTATAATTACCATGTATGTCTATGGAACGGTGTGAGGCCTATGAGCCTCCTTAGTTTTGTATTGAAGTCAATGTAGCCAGAGGAGGACGGAAGCTAGCTGTCCTCCAGGCACACCATGGTGATTCCCCAGAAAGTGCTGTTATAGTTACTGTAGACCTTCATTGCAAACAGTGTATTGTAATCAATTATTTGGTTGACATATTAATATATTTAGTATAGTTTTAGCTAAAAAAGGTTAACTTTTTAATGTTTCACAATTCTCATGACATTTCACTGAGGAGGATGGTCCTCCCCTTCCTCCTCTGAGGAGTCCCCACATTTCCACCTCTGTTCCAGTGCTGTGTGTGTTAGCCACATTTCTCTCTCTCTCTCTCTCTCTCTCTCTCTCTCTCTCGCTCTCGCGCTCTCTCTCGCGCTCTCTCTCGCTCTCTCTCGTTCTCTCTCGCTCTCTCTCTCTCAATTCAATTCCAGGGCTATATTGGCATGGGAAACATATGTTAACATTGCCAAAGCAAGCAAGTCTCTCTGTCTGAGGGGGTTGTCTAATGTAACAGAATCATGCAGATTCCTTGGATCGCCTGTCGTCTGTCTGCCTGCTCTCATTATACGAACCGTAGCAGCACTGCAACAGATACACACAGAGCCCTAATGGATGATAATGAGGAGCTCAGTTTTCTCACTGCTTTTCACACTGCACAGAGTTGGGCTGGGCAACTGCACTGCCACCATCCCCCAGGCCCCAGTTAAAGACCAGCAGCATCACCACAGTCCCCCAGGCCCCAGTTAAAGACCAGCAGCATCACCACAGTCCCCCAGGCCCCAGTTAAAGACCAGCAGCATCACCACAGTCCCCCAGGCCCCAGTTAAAGACCAGCAGCATCACCACAGTCCCCAGTTTATTTTTTATTTGACCTTTATTTAACTAGGCAAGTCAGTTAAGAACAAATTCTTCTTTTCAATGACAGCCTAGGAACAGTGGGTTAACTGCCTGTTCAGGGGCAGAACGACTAATTTGTACCTTGTCAGCTCAGGGATTTAAACTTGCAACCTTTCGGTTACTAGTCCAACGCTCTAACCACTAGGCTACCCTGCCACCCCAGCAGCATCACCACAGTCCCCCAGGCCCCAGTTAAAGACCAGAAGCAGATTAGACAAAGGACAGAAGTGTTTAAGACTAGTTGGTTTGAAATGTATATTTGCCTGAAAATCTATACATTTGTCAGACTTTTTCATACCACAGAAAATCAACCAAGCTCAGTAATTTTTCCAGGTGTTTAATTGTTTATTGTGCATTGAGTTTAGAACATACTTTACTACTGTCTCTGACGAGGTGAGATTAGTGTGGTTCCGTCTTAAATGGCTCACTATTCACTATGTAGGGCGCTATAGGGGTCTGTGTCAAAAGTAGTGCACTACATTGAGAATAGGGTGCCAATTTGGCAGAATCTGTATCCATGGGTTACTGCCCCTGTTGAGGACCAAGTCTGGAATCAAGCTGTAAGAAAGTGATGTATTCATGTAACCCCTAATGCAGCAGAACTCATCAGGCCCAACACTATGAATGTTAGATCAGGCCAGATAGGAACGATTGGTTTTGTCCAAAATAGCACCCTATTCCCTATCTAGTTTTTACCCATAAGGTGCCAGTTGGGACAATATTAAAATAACTGCCTGTCTTAGAAAGGAAACACAAGGCCCCCCGAGATGGTGCAGTGGTCTAAGGCCGCGACCGGGAGGCCCATGGGGCGGCGCACAATTGACCCAGTGTCGTCTGGGTTAGGGGAGGGTTTGGCTGGCAGGGATGTCCTTGTCCCATCGTGCACTAGCGACTCCTGTGGTGGGCCGGGCGCATTGCACGCTCACACGGTCGCCAGGTGTACGGTGTATCCTCTGACACATTGGTGCGGCTGGCTTCTGGGTTAAGTGGGCATTGGGTCAAGAAGCAGTGCGGCTTGGTTGGATTGTGTTTCAGGGGACGCACGGTTCTCAACCTTCGCTTCTTCCGTGTCCATACGGCAGTTGCAGCAGTGGGACAAGATTGCAACTATCAATTGGATACCATGAAATTGGGGAGAAAAAGGGGTACAAATATATACATGTACAGTTGAAGTAGGAAGTCTACATACACTTAGGTTGGAGTCATTAAAACTCATTTTTCAACCACTCCTCTAATTTCTTGTTAACAAACTATAGTTTTGGCAAGTCGGTTAGGACATCTCCTTTGTGCATGTCACAAGGAATTTTTCCAACAATTGTTTAGAGACAGATTATTTCACTTATAATTCACTGTATCACAATTCCAGTGGGCAGAAGGTTACATACACCAAGTTGACTGTACCTTTAAACAGCTTGGAAAATTCCAGAAAATTATGTCATGGCTTTAGAACCTTCTGATAGGCTAATTGACATCATTTGAGTCAATTGGAGGTGTACCTGTGGATGTATTTCAAGGCCTACCTTCAAACTCAGTGCCTCTTGATTGACATCATGGGAAAATCAAAAGAAATCAGCCAAGACCTGACCTACAAAAATTGTAGACCTCCACAAGTCTGGTTCATCCTTGGGAGCAATTTCCAAACCCCTGAAGGTACCACGTTCATCTGTACAAACAATAGTACGCAGGTATAAACACCATGGGACCACGCAGCCGTCATACCGCTTAGGAAGGAGACGCGATCTGTCTCCTAGAGATGAATGTACTTTGGTGCGAAAAGTGCAAATCAATCCCAGAACAACAGCAAAGGACCTTGTGAAGATGCTGGAGGAAACAAGTCCTATATCGACAAAAGGCCACTCAGCAAGGAAGAAACCACTGCTCCAAAACCGACATAAAAAAGCCAGACTACAGTGTGCAACTGCACATGGGGACAAAGATCATACTTTTTGGAGAAATGTCCTCTGGTCTGATGAAACAAAAATAGAACTGTTTGGCCATAATGACGATCATTATGTTTGGAGGAAAAGGGGGGAGGGTTGCAAGCCGAAGAACACCATCCGAACCGTGAAGCACGGGGCTGGCAGCATCATGTTGTGGGGGTGCTTTGCTGCAGGAGGGACTGGTGCACTTCACAAAATAGATGGCATCATGTGGTTGAAGCAACATCTCAAGACATCAGTCAGGAAGTTAAAGCTTGGTCACAAATTGGTCTTCCAAATGGACAATGACCCCAGGCATACTTCCAAAGTTGTGGCAAAATGGCTTAATCAGCCTGACTAACTGGTGTCTGTATGTAGCCTCGCTACTTTTATAGCCTCGGTACTGTTTTTCACTGTCTTTTTACTGTTGTTTTTATTTCTTTACTTACCTATTGTTCACCTAATACCTTTTTTGCACTATTGGTTAGAGCCCGTAAGTAAGCATTTCACTGTAAGGTCTGCACCTGTTGTATTCGGTGCACGTGACAGAAAACTTTGATTTGATAAGGACAACAAAGTTAAGGTATTGGAGTGGCCATCACAAAGCCCTGACCTCAATCCTATAGAAAATTTGTGGGCAGAACTGAAAAAGCATGTGCGAGCAAGGAGGCTTACAAACCTGACTCAGTTACACCAGCTCTGTCAGGAGGAATGGGCCAAAATTCACCCAACTTATTGCGGGAAGCTTGTGGAAGGCTACCCAAAACGTTTGACCCAAGTTAAACAATTTAAGGACAATGCAACCAAATACTAATTGAGGGTATGTAAACTTCTGACCCACTGGGAATATGATGAAAGAAATAAAAGCTGAAATAAATCATTCTCTCTACTATTATTCTGACATTTCACATTCTTAAAAAAAAGTGGTGATCCTAACTGACCTAAGACAGGGAATTTTTACTTGGATTAAATGTCAGGAATTGTGAAAAACTGAGTTTAAATGTATTTGGCTAAGGTGTATGTAAACTTCTGACTTCAACTGTATAAGAAAAAGAAAAAAGGAAGGAAACACTGAATAGCATATATCAGCAGGTTAATTTTACATGATATCAATGAGCATTGCTTTGATTCAGAGATAATTAGGGCATGCCTGTGTACTGCGCTACTGTGTTCACAATACAAGCAAAACAGGAGGTGAAGAGACATTCTTACTGCTTGTCTCTCTCTCCTCTCCAAGCTGGCATTGTGTTGTTAGTGCTTGTGTGGGTATTTATATATCTTTGTGGGTGCTTTTTTTTCCCAGTGTATTTATGTGTGTGTGTTTGTGTGATGCTTTGAGAAGGTTATTTGTGGCTTACTACAGCGGGGCCTTTGTTTCCCCTGCCTGCCTGTGTGTCAGAGTGCGACTCAGACTAGAGAGGAGGAATCACTAGAGCACTACCACTTTGATCCATGCTGGAATAGCTTCAGAGAGAGTGTGAGGGAGAGAGAGGGAGAGGGAGAAAGAGAGAGAGAGAGAGAGAGAGAGAGAGAGTAGCTTCAGAGAGAGTGTGAGGGAGAGGGAGAGGGAGAGGGAGAGAGAGGGAGAGAGAGAAAGAGAGAAGTTTCAGAGAGAGTGTGAGGGAGAGGGAGAGGGAGAGGGAGAAAGAGAAAGAGAGAGAGTAGCTTCAGAGAGAGTGTGAGGGAGAGCGAGAGGGAGAGGGAGAAAGAGAGGGAGAGTAGCTTCAGAGAGAGTGCGAGGGAGAGAGAGAGGGAGAGGGAGAAAGAGAGAGAGAGTAGCTTCAGAGAGAGTGAGGGAGAGAGAGAGGGAGAAAGAGAGAGAGAGGGAGAAAGAGAGGGAGATGGAGAAAGAGAGGGAGAG